>NC_133328.1:73944200-74259200 GCF_042186555.1 Aquarana catesbeiana
TACCTTTTATAAAATACCCAGAAAGATTAATTTCTCGGGGTCCCCAATTGTTTACTAATCACCAATACAATTATTCTGGATGAAAATTCCCTTTATAGAGAGGAAACAGAGAGGATGATTGTATAGAATCATCTAATTAACTGCTTATTTACACTAAATAATTTTAATCACAATTTCCTCTTTTTGTCATGTACAGATTACATTGAGGATGTGGCAAAAAGTTAGTATAGTATTTCAAACACAAGAAATACACATTAAAATTCCCTTTATAGGGATGAAACTCTTCCACTTACACTAAATGAATGATTTTAATCACAATTTCCTCTTTTTTCCATGTACAGACTACATTAGTATTGAGGATCTCATCCGGGAGGCCACAAAAAGAGCTGATTCTTACAAGGATCAGCCAGTGACTGTAAAGAATGTGGCCAATGGTGGGAAAAGCATTGAGGAGCTCATCCAGGAAAGTGCCACAGTAGCCGAGGAGGATGTGGCAAATGGTAAGTATAGTATTTCAAACACAAGAAATACACATTAATAAAATTCCCTTTATAGAGATGAAACTCTTCCACTACACTAAATGAATGATTTTAATCACAATTTCCTCTTTTTTCCATGTACAGACTACATTAGTATTGAGGATCTCATCCGGAAGGCCACAAAAAGAGCTGATTCTTACGAGGATCAGCCAGTGACTGTAAAGAATGTGGCCAACGGTGGGAAAAGCATTGAGGAGCTCATCCAGGAAAGTGCCACAGTAGCCGAGGAGGATGTGGCAAATGGTAAGTATAGTATTTCAAACACAAGAAATACACATTATTAAAATTCCCTTTATAGAGATGAAACTCTTCCACTACACTAAATGAATGATTTTAATCACAATTTCCTCTTTTTTCCATGTACAGACTACATTAGTATTGAGGATCTCATCCGGAAGGCCACAAAAAGAGCTGATTCTTACGAGGATCAGCCAGTGACTGTAAAGAATGTGGCCAACGGTGGGAAAAGCATTGAGGAGCTCATCCAGGAAAGTGCCACAGTAGCCAAGGAGGATGTGGCAAATGGTAAGTATAGTATTTCAAACACAAGAAATACACATTATTAAAATTCCCTTTATAGAGATGAAACTCTTCCACTACAATAAATGAATGATTTTAATCACAATTTCCTCTTTTTCCATGTACAGACTACATTAGTATTGAGGATCTCATCCGGAAGGCCACAAAAAGAGCTGATTCTTACGAGGATCAGCCAGTGACTGTAAAGAATGTGGCCAACGGTGGGAAAAGCATTGAGGAGCTCATCCAGGAAAGTGCCACAGTAGCCGAGGAGGATGTGGCAAATGGTAAGTATAGTATTTCAAACACAAGAAATACACATTATTAAAATTCCCTTTATAGAGATGAAACTCTTCCACTACACTAAATGAATGATTTTAATCACAATTTCCTCTTTTTTCCATGTACAGACTACATTAGTATTGAGGATCTCATCCGGAAGGCCACAAAAAGAGCTGATTCTTACGAGGATCAGCCAGTGACTGTAAAGAATGTGGCCAACGGTGGGAAAAGCATTGAGGAGCTCATCCAGGAAAGTGCCACAGTAGCCGAGGAGGATGTGGCAAATGGTAAGTATAGTATTTCAAACACAAGAAATACACATTATTAAAATTCCCTTTATAGAGATGAAACTCTTCCACTACACTAAATGAATGATTTTAATCATAATTTCCTCTTTTTTCCATGTACAGACTACATTAGTATTGAGGATCTCATCCGGAAGGCCACAAAAAGAGCTGATTCTTACGAGGATCAGCCAGTGACTGTAAAGAATGTGGCCAACGGTGGGAAAAGCATTAAGGATCTCATCCAGGAAAGTGCCACAGTAGCCGAGGAGGATGTGGCAAATGGTAAGTATAGTATTTCAAACACAAGAAATATACATTATTAAAATTCCCTTTATAGAGATGAAACTCTTTCACTACACTAAATGAATGATTTTAATCACAATTTCCTCTTTTCTCCATGTACAGACTACATTAGCATTGAGGATCTCATCCGGAAGGCCACAAAAAGAGCTGATTCTGGCGAGGATCAGCCAGTGACTGTAAAGAATGTGGCCAACGATGGGAAAAGCATTAAGGATTTCATCCAGGAGGCCACAAAAAGAGCTGATTCTGGCGAGGATCAGCCAGTGACTGTAAAGAATGTGGCCAACGATGGGAAAAGCATTGAGGATCTCATCCAGGAAAGTGCCACAGTAGCTGATTCTGATAAGGATCAACCAGTGCCATCCACTGAGGAGGATGTGGCAAATGGTAAGTATAGTATTTCAAACACAAGAAATACACATTATTAAAATTCCCTTTATAGAGATGAAACTCTTCCACTTACACTAAATGAATGATTTTAATAACATATTTCCTCTTTTTTTCCATGTACAGACTACATTAGTATTGAGGATCTCATCCGGGAAGCCACAAAAAGAGCTGATTCTGGCGAGGATCAGCCAGTGACTGTAAAGAATGTGGCCAACGGTGGGAAAAGCATTGAGGGTCTAATCCAGGAGGCCACAAAAAGAGCTGATTCTGGCGAGGATCAGCCAGTGACTGTAAAGAATGTGGCCAACGGTGGGAAAAGCATTGAGGATCTCATCCAGGAGGCCACAAAAAGAGCTGATTCTGGCGAGGATCAGCCAGTGACTGTAAAGAATGTGGCCAACGGTGGGAAAAGCATCGAGCATCTCACCCAGGAGGCCACAAAAAGAGCTGATTCTGGCGAGGATCAGCCAGTGACTATAAAGAATGTGGCCAACGGTGGGAAAAGCATTGAGGATCTCATCCAGGAAAGCACCACAGTAGCTGATCCTAATAAGGATCAGCCAGTACCATCCACCGAGGAGGATGCGGCAAATGGTAAGTATAGTATTTCAAACACAAGAAATACACATTCTTAAATTTCCCTTTATAGGGAAGAAACATGTGAACAAAGCCTAACGTTCTTTTTTCAGGGCCACTTTAACGTAAATCCCCACCTTCCCATGATCTGTGTGGCCTATTTATGACGTACCATACTTCTGTATTAGAGTACGGACAGCACAGCAGTTACTAGAGCAGCAATTTCACATATACCAGATATACATCAGATAATAAAAAATCCCCACTTGCTTAATATTTATCTTAGGTACTAAAAGAAATGTACAATGTTTGTTTTTCTAATGTTTCATTTATGTCTTTTAGATTTGCCGACAACTACAAAGGCGGTACCACTATGGCTCAGGAAGCAGCGATTCTTCTGGAAGAAAGGAAAAGGTATAGTAATAAATAACCATTATCCTAAATACCTAGGTGTATCACACTGGAGAACATAGATGTTTTTGATAGTAGATTTGGACAGATGACTTTCAAATAAATGGGAACTGCTTTGGATAAGTAGTAAGGGATTAAAACCCCTGTCACGTTCTTGTTTGTTGTCTGTCTCCCATTGGGAACATTTCAGGAAGTGAAAGGAATTCTCTATGAAGTAAAGAGAATTTGCCTCCATGACAGTTGTCACCAGAACAGATATCCCCAATTTTGAAGATTTACCATCACCTCTTGTTTTGGTGACAGCTTTAATGTTAGATTTCCCATCACCTTCTGTCTTGGTAAAAGCGGTCACTATTACAAACAGAAAGGTTGAATCTCCCCAGGGGGGGCACAGACATTAATAAAAACGTGACAGAGCTTTTTATCTTTGCCTACTCCATCCAAAGCTAAAAAAAAACAGTTTTGGCTATACGTATGCTTCAAAGAGACATTACACCTTCTCAAAGCAGGGCAAGCATACGTTATATAGGGGTTTGTTTGCCTTCCTTTGGATAAACTGTAGGTTTAGATTTCTTTGTATACAGAATGTATTGATCCTCCATCACAGCCAGCACTGAAATCAGCAGTGTTGGCAACCTGGGGAAGTGTAAGGGATGACAAGGAAGTGTAGGCAACATGAGTATAGAGGGGTCTGGGGGCCCTTTCCAGAGACACTGTCACTTTGTCCTTCGTGAAGGTGACAGTGCCTCTTTAACATTTCATTACATTACAAAACTTACATACATTTTGTGACACAATGTGCCACAGTTCATGTATTTACGACGTTGAGGCTCATTAAGGCCTGCTGTGTTGAGAAGTCCATTTAAAATCAAAAGGCTATAATGCACCACAATGCATAAAAATGTAGGTCCTGCTATATTATCTTGCAGACCATCGCAACACAATGTGTAGATGTTTTATAGACTGTGTCATTTAAAGCGGAGTTCCACACAAAAATGGAACGTCCGCATTTCGGAACACCCCCCCCCCCCCCCCCCCCCGGTATCACATTTGGCACCTTTCAGGGGGGAGGGGGGTGCAGATACCTGTATAATACAGGTATTTGCATCCACTTTCGGGCATAGACTCCTGCGGGATCTACGCCACTACCCGCCCCCCCCTCCCCCGCTGTCTGCTGGGAGACACACAGGTCCCAGAGACAACAGGGACCATTCGGATTGCACAGCACGACTTGCGCATGCGCAGTAGGGAACCAGGAAGTGAAGCCGCAAGGCTTCACTTCCTGATTCCCTTACCGAAGATGGCGGTGGCAGCATCCGAGGACCGAGGGACAGATTGGCTTCGGGTGCCAACAACACGGGCGCCCTGAACAGGCAAGTGTCCATATTTTAAAAGTCATCAGCTGCAGTATTTGTAGCTGCTGACTTTTGAAAAAAAAAAAAAAAATCGGCAGACCTCCGCTTTAAGATGAATAAATGAATGGCAACACATCAACGTGCAAATGGTGTGCTATGCTGCAGTACCACAATGCTAGTAATGTCAATGAGCCCGTAACACAAGTATCAAGTGAAGTGAGATTCACATGTGTACACTTCAAACATACAACCATATTTCATAAAAAAAAAAATAGAATGGTTTTGCATTGGTTGGATGCAAACTGAACATTTGTGGACTTTGTTTCAGCACACTATACTTTAGTAACTTAGGCCCATAACTTCCTAGGAAAGAACATAATCCTCAAGTTACAAGGAAAACAAGACATTGGCTGATAACAAATGCATGCTCAAAATATAGGACAGTACTGACAAAGTTAAAACCGTGAAAACTTTGAAAATGCCTTTAAACCATCATTGTTTTAATTTTCCTTTTTTTCCTCCTTTTTTTCACAGAGAAGAGCAAGCCGACAACACCACCTCCGACAACACCACCTCCGACGACGACGATGCCTCCGACAACAACGCAGGCCCCAAAAAGATCAATTCTCAAAAACTGGAAATACTGGGTTGGGATTGGTAAGTTGTACTGTACTCCTTTTACATAATGTACATCTGGTATTTTCCCAGCCACATACATTCACTACAAGCAAGAGCAAAGTGATAATGTTTGTAGAAGCAAAGAACATCTCCTGATCCCATAAGGCCTCATTCACAAGGCTGATTTGGGCCATACACCGGCAAATGGGGTTTATATGTGGCTGGGATCAGGTGTGTGTGTTCAGCTGTGGCCAGGAAGCCTTGACATTACTTTCACATGGATCCATACAAAAAGCAATTTCCTACAATTTGAAAAACACTGAGCTTCGTTCCGTTGCAAGCCAATGGATTCTAAATCCAGTGCAGCCACAGCAAATTGATGTTAGAGTTAAACATAAGTAAACAAGGAAAAGGGACATTTTCTCAGGTTTAAGCTGAAACCAGTTTTCTGTGAGACCAACACCATACAAATATACCTACTGCAATACATACCAATGCTGTTACAAAACACTGTACATAGAGTCATTTATTGTAGATCTAAAATAAATATATTACAATTATATTAATATATTTTCTTTCCTTTTTTTAGGCGTTGCTGTGATTGCAATTCCAGTCCTCATCATCCTCATCAGGAAATGCTTCAACCCTCAAACTATGGCAAAGCAGTTTTTGTAAGTATAAGTTATGTTCATAGAGCTGTGAGTGACCCCTGTCTGTATTGTTAATTATGGATAGTATAGTTACCATGGCTAACACCATTTTATTTATTGTACGAGGTATTTACTAAAACTAACCTCTATCTCTCTCTCTCTTTTCTAGGAGCTCACAAGGAATGTGGGACTAACCAGCCAAAGAAGACCTGTACTGTGACCTGATTCTCCCATCCACTTCGAGTGTCTGCTCTGCTGAGCCTTTGTATTCTGACAGTGATATGTTTGTAATGTTCAACATAATTTCTCTTAATGTTTAATTTCTAGCAAACATTTCAATGTCTATAAATGCTTTAACTTTATCTAGAAATTGAGATGGGGAGGGGGGGGGGTGGAGAGGGGGTGGGAGAGAGAGGGGGGATGAGATGAGGGAGAGAGGGAGGGGTGGATGAAGGAGGATGAGAGAGAGGGGGATGAGAGAGAGAGAGGGGGATGAGAGTGAGAGAGGGGGATGAGAGAGAGAGAGGGGGATGAGAGAGAGAGAGGGGGATGAGAGAGAGAGAGAGAGAAAGAGAGGGGGGATGTGAGAGAGGGGGGGTGAGAGAGAGAGGGGGGGGGTGAGAGAGAGGGATGAGAGAGAGTGACAGAGGGGGGGTTAAAGGGAGAGGGGGATGAGAGAGGGGGATAAGAGAGAGTGACGGGGGTGAGAAAGAGGGGGGATGAGAGAGTGACAGAGGGGGGGCGAGAGAGAGAGAGGGGGGCATGTGAGAGAGGGGGGCGAGAGAGAGAGAGGGGGGATGAGAGAGGGCGTTTTAGAGAGGGGGGTGAGAGAGAGAGAGGGAGATGAGAGAGAGAAAGGGATGAGAGAGAGTGACAGAGGGGGGGTTAAAGGGAGAGGGGGATGAGAGAGGGGGATAAGAGAGAGTGACGGGGGTGAGAAAGAGGGGGGTGAGAGAGTGACAGAGGGGGGGCGTGAGAGAGAGGGGGGGGTGAGAGAGAGGGGGGATAAGAGAGGGTGTTTTAGAGAGAGGGGGATAAGAGAGAGTGACAGAGGGGGGTGAGAGAGAGAGGGGAGATGAGAGAGAGTGACAGGGGGGTAAGAGGGGGGATGAGAGAGGGGGATAAGAGAGAGAGACAGGGGGTGAGAAGAGGGGGATGAGAGAGAGAGAGTGACAGAGGGGGGGTGAGAGAGAGAGGGGGGGATGAGGGAGAGAGGGGGGTGAGAGAGAAAGAGGGGGGATAAGAGAGAGTGACAGAGGGGGGATGAGAGAGAGAGGGGGGTGAGAGAGAAAGAGGGGGGATAAGAGAGAGTGACAGAGGGGGATGAGAGAGAGAGGGGGGATGAGAGAGAGAGGGGGGATGAGAGAGAGGGGGGATGAGAGAGAGGGGGGATGAGAGAGAGGGGGGGGGGGGATGAGAGAGAGGGGGGGGGGATGAGAGAGAGGGGGGGGGGGATGAGAGAGAGGGGGGGGATGATGAGAGAGGGGGGGGGATGAGAGAGAGGGGGGGGATGAGAGAGAGGGGGGATGAGAGAGAGAGGGGGGGATGAGAGAGAGAGGGGGGGATGAGAGAGAGTGACAGAGGGAGGGGCGAGAGAGAGAAGGGGGCTAAAATAGATTCTTATTAGTACCTCAAATTTTTTAGTCATCTAAGACTTAGTTATTAAATGCTTAGTTGAAATCATTTTACATGATGGCCATCGTAGTCCCGGAGATAGTCACTGCACCTCTGATACTTCCTCGAGTGCCCAACAAACAGTTTGGACGCTCTTTGGACTAAGTGTACCCGCAGATTGGTATTTACTACCAACCTTTGGATACTTGCTCCTTTTAGGAGCTTTTTTCTTTTTCTGTTTAAAAACAAAACTTCTTAATTTGAAATTGAGAAGAAATTGATATAACTTATTATTTTCATATCTCCCCCTTATTTTAATTGTACAATGGCTCCCCTAAATATTGTAACCCTTAATGTACAGGGCCTAAACTCACCCCCAAAAAGAACTAAAGCTTTTCGATCTTTCTCGAAACTTAAAGCACACGTGTTCTGTCTTCAAGGGACACATTTTTCATCCCATTCTTGTCCTAAATTCTTTAGCCGTAAATACCCGCAAGTTTATACTTCATTAGCAGAAACTAAACAAAGAGGTGTTTTAATCGCATTCCTTCATACAACGCCATTCACACTTCATACAGAATTTAAAGACCCTGAAGGTCGATACATTATATTGACAGGCCTTTTACAAGATACCAAAACTACTATAGTTTCATACTATGCCCCAAATAAAAATCCACTGTCCTTCCTTTCCCATTTGTTCTCTGTCATAGAGAATCACAAATGCGGCACACTTATAATGGGTGGAGACTCTAATCATGTCATATGTCCATTTCTAGATAAATCCCCAATTCCAAGTCGCACTCAACGCTGTTCATATCAACAACTACTTTATCAATATTCCTTATTGGATACATGGAGGGAACAACACCGGTAAGACGACAATATACTCACTATTCACACCCTCATAAACAATTCTCCTGCATAGACCATCTTTTTATTAATGTCAATATTTCAGCATATATCTTAGAGCCCTTTCACACTGGGGCGGGGGCGGGGGCGGCGTCGGCGGTAAAAACGCTGCTATTATTAGAGAAAGGGTTAAATACCACCACAAAGCGCCTCTGCAGAGGCGCTTTGCCGGCGGTATAGCCGTGCCGTCCCATTGATTTCAATGGGCAGGAGCGGTAAAGGAGCGGTATACACACCGCTCCTTCACCGCTCCAAAGATGCTGCTAGCAGGACTTTTTTTACCGTCCTGCCAGCGCATCGCTCCAGTGTGAAAGCCCTCAGGGCTTTCACACTGGAATGAAAGCAGCGGCACTTTCGGGTCTTTTTGCAGGCGCTATTATTAGCGCAATAGCGCCTGCAAACCGCCCCAGTGTGAAAGGGCTCTAAGACTCTACTATCATACCATGTGCATGGTCGGATCATAATATAATCCTAGCTAGAGGTCGACCGATATGGGTTTTTCTCTGGCCGATGCCGATACCGATATTTAGAAATTGGGGCGGCCGATGGCCGATATATGATGCCGATATTTTAGGCCGATTTAAAAAAAAAAAAAAGACCTCACCCACTCCACTCCACTCCTCCCTGCTTGCTCCTGTCACTCTACCACACACTTGATGTCCTCAGTACAGATGGCACTGGCTGTGGCAGGTGGCACTGGTTGGCTTAGGCAGGTGGCACTGATTGGCACTGGCAGGTGGCACTGGTTGGCACTGGAAGGTGGCACTGGTTTGGAACTGACATGGCACTGGTTGGCACTGGCAGGTGACACTGGTTGGCACTGGCAGGTGGCACTGATTGGCGGGTGGCACTGATTGGCAAGTGGCACTGGTTGGCACTGATTGGCAGTGGCACTGGAAGGTGGCACTGGAAGGTGACACTGGTAGGCATTGGCAGGTGGCACTGGTTTGGAACTGGCAGGTGGCACTATTTGCACTGGTAGGTGGCACTGATTGGGGTGGCACTAGCAGGTGGCACTGATTGGCGTGGCACTGGTTGGCACTGGCAGGTGGCACTGATTGGGGGTGGCACTGGCAGGCACTGGTTGGCACTGGCAGGTGGCACTGATTGGCAGTGGCACTGGTTGGCGGTGGCACTGACAAATGGCACTGGTAGGTGGCACTGATTGGCAGTGGCACTGGTTGGCACTGGAAGGTGGCACTGGTTGGCACTGACATGGCACTGGCAGGTGGCACTGGTTGGCACTGGCAGGTGGCGTTGGCACTTGGCACTGGTTGGCACTGATTGGCAGTGGCACTGGAAGGTGGCACTGGAAGGTGGCACTGGCAGGCATTGGCAGGTGGCACTGGTTTGGAACTGGCAAGTGACACCCACCCCGGCCGGGTCCCGCCCACCCCCGACATCAACCTCAATTCTGACAGATCCCTCTCTCTCTCCTCTCTCTTATGTGTCAGCTTCACACACTCAGCGGCTCTGGCAAGCATCAAGTGCCGCGCTGAGTGTGGAGAAGGGAGGAGGAACGGCGGTTAATGTTAAATATCGGCCTAATTTTGATAATAATTGGCTGATGCCGATTTATCAAAAATGGCCAAATATCGGCCGATATATCGGTCGACCTCTAATCCTAACATCCCTTTCCTCATTGATCCCTCAATGACCGAATCATAAAACATGGTATATAAATGACGGTTTGCT
Organism: Aquarana catesbeiana; assembly: GCF_042186555.1. Taxonomy (NCBI): domain Eukaryota; kingdom Metazoa; phylum Chordata; class Amphibia; order Anura; family Ranidae; genus Aquarana; species Aquarana catesbeiana. The sequence continues at coordinate 73,954,349 of NC_133328.1, forward strand.
AGCACAGCCTTCATATAGACAGATCATTGAGAAAGCTATTAAAGATTATATTGCAAACAATAACACTAATGATATAAACCCTCTAACTTACTAGGAAGCTCTTAAACCATATATTAGAGGTGTCTGTATAAGTCAGGATTCTCATTTCTATAAACAAAAGAGACAAAAAACTAGAAACAGCATTCTACGAAGCTTCAGAGAAATTCCAATCTGATCCATCCCCATCAACAAAACTACAATATGACAAAACACGTTTAGAACTTGATCTGTTTTTAACGGAATCAGCAGAGAAGATTCTCCGAAAATCTAAACATGTTTTCTATATGAAGGCTAACAAACCAGATACTTTCCTAGCCCTTGCACTACGAAAAAAAATTCACAACCCGAAACCTATAAGATTGAAATTGACCAAAGATAACTATACTAGTAATCCAATTAAAATTCTGCATGAATTCCAAAAGAGATTATCTGAACTTTATAAAGACTCCCATGATTTTGACCAAACTAGACTAAGTAATCTCCTGTCCTCAATTACCTTACCTTCACTTACTAAATCTCAACAAGAATCTCTAGACAAACCTATAACCGAACTAAAAATGCAAGCAGCAATAAAATCATTAAAACCACGCAAACGCCCAGGTACTGATGGTTTTTCAGCCACCTATTAAAAAAACTTTGCTAACCTGTTATCACCGATTATGATCGATGCCTTCAATTCTCTTCTTATTGGCCATTTTTTCCGTCCAGAGTCCCTTATAGCTTCAATTTCTGTGATACTAAAGACAAAAACAGACGATACTTCTTGGTCTAATTTTAGACCAATATCAATACTTAATATTGACATTAAATTGCTGGCTAAAATCATCTCAACTAGACTTAATCCTATTATAGGCACCTTAATACACTGGGATCAAACTAGATTTATTCCTTCCAGACAAGTAGAAGATAACATACGCCGAGCCACAATCTTAGCCCATACAGCCCGAACTCAAAACATTCCAACTTGCTTCCTTTCATTAGACATCAGAAAGGCATTTGATTCCTTGTCCTGGCCCTATTTACATTCAATTCTCCATAAATGGGGATTTGGTACACACTTCCTCAGATGGGTTTCTGAGGGCGTTTGAGGGAGAGAGAATGTGTGTAGGCTGATCTGCAACGTTCAGTTTACAGTTTTTATAAAAGTGAAAAAAGTGGAAAAAAAAAACACACACACAAAAACACAAAAAAAAAATTATAATTAAAAAGCCAAAATAGCTGTGGTTTTATTTTTCTTCTCTTTCTCTATTGTTCTCTCTCTTATGTTCGCTCTCTACTGTCCGCTCTATTGTTCGCTCACTATTGTTCTATATCTATTGTTCTCACTCTGTTTTATTTTTACTATGTTTTATTGTATTTGCTTTGCAGGTATGGTATGTCTTACTGTTATACTGTAATGTTACTTTATTGCTAACCATCATTTGCTTAGCAGGTATGCCATTCAGCTGCAGCACGGGTTTATTTATTCTGACAGCAACAGCGCTTGCTCCCACGATATGTAAAGCCATGACTCCAGTGCTGTCGGAGTTGATTTCACCACCACAGTTAAAAAAAGAGCTTATATGCCGAAGCATGGGGGCAGGAGTGATTTGCTCATAACATTAGGGGCGGATTCCCCCCATGCTTCGGCATATATTTTTTAGGCACAGATTGCGTTAAAAAAAAATTCTTTTTACTATGTTTAATTGTATTTGCTTTACAGGTATGATAAGTCTTACTGTTATTATGTAATGTTACTTTGTTTTATTGTTAACCATCATTTGCTTAACAGGTACGCCATTCAGCTGCAGCACTGATTTATTTATCTTGACAGCAACAGCCTTTGCTCCCACGTTCCCACCTCCTACAGCAACTCCAGCGCTGTAGGAGGTGATTTCACCCCCACAGTTAAAAAAAAAATGGTGCATGTATGCCCATCTTAGAAGTGAGTGGATGAAGGGTGGTATTCTAATGGTGGGCATACCCACCGATCAATCTTTTTTTTCGTTCAGCCCACAGGCTGCATGGAAAAAAAAACATTACAATGTATGCCCAACAAGGGCCAGTGACGTACTGGTATGTTGCTGGACTTTGAGTGATTATACCAGAATGATGCCTGCAGGTTTAGGTATCATCTTGGTATCATTCTTTTCAGCCAGCGGTCGGCTTTCGTGTAAAAGCAATCCTAGTGACTAATTAGCCTCTAGACTACTTTTACAAGCAGTGGAGGGAACGTTCCCCCCACCGTCTTCCATGGTTTTCTCGGGCTCTTCTGTCCCAACAGGGAACCCGACACCAGAAGTTTCGCCGGATATAAACAGCGCCATTAGGAAATTGGTAAAGCATTTTATCACACCGGATCTTGGTGTGGTCAGATGCTTTGAGGGCAGAGGAGAGATCTAGGGTCTAATAGACCCCCAATTTTTTTAAAAAAAGAGTACCTGTCACTAACTATTGCTATCATAGGGGATATTTACATTCCCCGAGATAACAATAAAAATGATAAAAAAAAAAAAAATGAAAGGAACAGTTTAAAAATAAAATAAAAAATCAAAATAAATAATGAAAAAAAAAAAAAAAAGCACCAGTGTTCCCCCCGTGCGCAAAGGCGAATGCAAACGTCCGTCTGGTGTCATATGTAAACAGCAATTGCACCATGCATGTGAGGTATCACCGAAGGTCAGATCGAGGGCAGTAATTTTAGCAGTAGACCTCCCCTGTTAATCTTAAAGTGGTAACTTGTAAAGGCTTTTAAAATCATTAAAGATCATCTTTTTTATTCCATCAAACATTTGGACAATATAGTGTGTTTTAGTGCATTCAATTTTAAAAAGTGTGTTTTTTCCAACGCCAGAACAGTTCAAAACCACCCAAAATTACCCCTTTTTGGAAAATAGACACCCCAAGCTATTTGCTGATAGGCATGTTGAGTCCATAGAATATTTTATATTTATATTCTATTTTTTTAATTTAAGTTTTCAGTCTTTTTCCATTTATATCGCAAATAATAAAAATCACAGAGGCAATCAAATACCATCAAATTTGTGGGAAAAAAGGACGCAAATTTAATTTGGGTAAAACATTGCATGACCGCGCAATTACCAGTTAAAGCAGAGCAGTGCCAAATTGTAAAAAAGTGCTCTGGTCATTGAGCAGCCTAATCTTCCGGGGCTGAAGTGGTTAAAAAAAAGAACGTATATGCTCAAGCATGGGGGCCTTGGGTGGTCAGTGGGTGGATCACCCCTATGGTTCAGCATATATTTTTTTTCACTTCTTTTGCCAGAGAAAAAAGAAAATTACATGTATGCCCATCATTAGGAGTAGGTGGATGCAGGGCAGTATATTCTATGGTGGGCATTCTACACACTTATTCTGGCAGAGATTTCTTCATCCACATCGTTCGATGTTAATGGAGGTTCTCTTTTTTCATTCAACCCACAGGCTGCTTAAAAAAAAGAACATTACAAGATATGCCCAACAAGGACCAGCAACGTACTGGTACATCGCTGGACTTTGAACAGTTATACCAGGATGATGCCTGCAGGTTTAGGCATCATCTTGGTATAGTTTTTTTCAGCCTGCAGTTGGCTTTCATGTAAACGCAATCTAGTGGCTAACAGCCACTGGATTCCTTTTACAAGCTGCCTTTCATGGTTTTCTCGGGCTCTACTGTCCCACCGGGAAACCCATAAATGCAGCCGGTAGTTCCGCAAGCTGACCATAGAGTGTGGAATGTCTCCAGTTATCTCTATGGTCTGAGAAACCGGAAGCTACGAGCATTTCGTCACTTCGGTTTTGCCAGGTAAAAACAGTGCTATTTTTACATTGGGAAAGCATCTGATTACACCAAACTTGGTGTGATCAGATGCTTTAAGGTTAGAGGGGAGATCTAGAGTCTAATAAACCCCAGATTTCTCAGAAAAGAGTACCTGTCACTGCCTATTGTTATCACAGGGGATATTTAGATTCCCTGTGAGAGCAATAAAAGTGATAAAAAATAAATAAAAAAGGAACTATCCTTGCAGTCCCCTGCACAACAAGGGTTAAATGCTCCTTAACTCACTCCAGCAGGCAGCTCCATAAGTGCGACCGGTCCCCTGAACCCTCTTCTGTAAGCCATTTTGGGCCTGCAGTTGTACAATGATATTATCACCTACAATGCAGGGCCAATAGTCCTACATTGTACGTGAGAAATAAGCCAGAGCAGAGGATATTACCAAAAAAGCGAACATTGTCATACATAATAGAGTAAATATACGTGGGCCCACCAAAGATAGGTGAAATACAGGAGTATGTAAAAAAAAAAAAAAAGGGGGGGGAGGGGGGAGACTGCGTTCTCAACTAATAAATATCAGAAGGCCCAAGAGATGCCCACTAAAATAATCTTGACCCTAAAGAAGCAAGCTACAGTAGAGCAGAACGTTCAGCTTAAAAAGCACCCTTGCCCGACCCCAATAAAGAAAGCATAAGTATTAAATAACAGGGACCTCAGAAGATGCATTAGTAGATACAGATTCAAGCCAAAGATCCCACACCTTATTAATTTTTTTAGGGCAACCTCTATATAGGTGGGTGGGCTCATAATGTGAAAGTACCAAAGTTTTTTTCGTAACCCCCGGAGTTAGGCATTAAAATGTATTTGGCAATATTAGGCAAAATTAAAACAAAATAAAAATATTTTTAGTAGCATGGGATGGTTGGAACGTTTGGCCTTTTTATCGTTTTCTGTGCTTTCCTGTCTGGTGACAACAACACTTCCAACTTCTTGCATGAGCAAGTGAGGGAAAATATCCTCATTAGGGTTCACAAACAGAAATATGAACCTGCCAGGAAAGTTGTGTTTTCCCCATTCCATCCAAAACAAAATAAATGATAAATAAAAAAGGAACTGGCTGGAGACTGGACAACGTTTTCAGTGAGCAAAGTGACGCTTTTTGTGCAGTTGTAACAATAGAGGTAGATTGTTGTACTATAGTGGACAACAAATGACATGAAACCTTTTACAACATCACTCCATTACTACTGTCCCACCAACAAGCACATTTTGTCACTGTACATAAAACCTTAGGAAGAAAATCAATACTACTTAAAACGCAGTTCCATCCAAAAATGGAACTTCTGCTTTAAGTGAAGGTGACCCCCTGACATGCCACATTTGGCATGTCATTTTTTTGGGTGGGGGAGCGGATAACCTATTTTTAGGGGCATCCAGCTCCCACTTCCTCCCGGGGCTCCGCGGAGCCGGAAGGTAGTTCACCTCTCCCCCCCATGCAACCTTCTGGATCACATCACATGTCCCAGAAGATTGCCCGGCCAATCACAGCGTGCAGCGCTGCTCGTGCATCAGGGGCACGCCAGGTGGGTGCTTGGGTGTGCTGAAGCCCCCCCAAAAAATCTTCAAGCACCCTCATAGCACCCCCAAAAATTCCACTGAGGTATTGGCATAAAAGTCACACTATTTTTTTTTAAATAATATTGTACCTGCTGTGAATCCTGTCTGCTACTTGGCTGGGGACCCTTTTTGAAGAGGAGGGATACAGCCACGTAAGCTGCTGATGTTAAGTTAGTCCCGGCTAAGAGGGGGACAGATTGATTCAGAATGTTGTGCAGAGGTGCTACCTTTTAAAAGCCCCTGTGTCACATGATGCCTCTGCATCTGGTGCAAGAAAGAAAAAAGAAGAGTCTGCAGTGCTCGTCATCTGACAGGAGGAGGGGGGTTTCTGTTGTGCAGGCAGGCTGTGGTCCAAGGAGGAGGAATTAGGATGGTTGATGACTGTTCATCTATAAGGGAGCTGCTGCTGATTGCTGAGCCTGGGGAGGGGGGAGGGAGATTCCACTCTGTAGTCCTGTTATTTGATTTATGTCAGCAGCAAACAGTCTGATCTGCTGCAAGAGGAATCCTGTCCTGTGATCTTGGCACTCTGATTTGCCTTGGGCACTGGCACTGCAATCATTAGACTCCCCCCCCCCCCCCCAGATCAGGCGTGCTTGATTTACAGTACCCAAACAGAGCCAGTGCTAGACTATGCTGTGCCCTAGGCAAGCCCACCCCCCACCCTTCTAATAAAAAAATCACTTAACATTTTTTAAAAATAGCAGAAAATGACCTCATACACCCCCTATACTCACAGCACACTCCATGCATTCCCCACACCCCCTATACTCACAGCACACTCCATGCATTCCCCACACCCCCTATACTCACAGCACACTCCATGCATTCACCACACCCCCTATACTCACAGGGCACTCCATGCATTCCCCACACCCCTATACTCACAGCACACTCCATGCATTCCCCACACCCCGTATACTCACAGCGCAATCCAAGCATTCCCCACACCCCGTATACTCACAGGGCACTCCATGCATTCCCCACACCCCTATACTCACAGCACACTCCATGCATTCCCCACACCCCCTATACTCACAGCACACTCCATGCATTCCTCATACACCCCCTATACTCATGGCACACTCTCCATGCATTCCCCATACACCCCCTATACTCACGGCACACTCCATGCATTCCTCATACACCCCCTATACTCACAGCACACTCCATGCATTCCTCATACACCCCCTATACTCACAGCACACTCCATGCATTCCTCATACACCCCCTATACTCACAGAACACTCCATGCATTCCTCATACACCCCCTATACTCACAGCACACTCCATGCATTCCTCATACACCCCCCTATACTCACAGCACACTCCATGCATTCCTCATACACCCCCTATTCTCACAGCACACTCCATGCATTCCTCATACACCCCTATACTCACCACACACACCATGCATTCCTCATACACTCCCTATACTCACAGGACACTCCATGCATTGGCCACCCTCCCTATACTTACAGCACACTCCATGCATTCCTCATACACCCCTATACTCACCGCACACTCCATGCATTCCTCATACACCCCCTATACTCACAGCACACTCCATGCATTCCCCATACTCCCTATACTTACAGCACACTCCATCCATTCCCCAAACCCCCTATACTCACAGCACACTCCATTCCTCATACACCTCCTATACTCACAGCACACTCCATGCATTCCCCACACTCCCTATACTCACAGCACACTCCATGCATTCACCACACCCCCTATAATCACAGCAAATGCAGCCAACTGTGCTCCATCAATTGCAGCCTTTGTGCCCATAATATGCAGCCACTGCAGACATCTCTAGTCTCCCAGAAGGTGCGGGAGACTCCCGCATTTCTGGGGCGGCTCCCGCACACCCGCAAGCGCCTCCCGATCTCACGGGAATGATCGGTGCGGCGGGGATCAGCTGTGATCACGATCTCCTTTGTATAGACTTTTAGTTGACAACCGCTTCCCGTTCTCTACCTCCCGTGGCTGACGCTAAAAAGGTATACAGGGAGATTGGTGATCACAGCTGTCCCTCCAGCCGCACCAATCATCCCCAGCTGCTCCCTGTGTGTTCCTCCTCCGGCCCCCTCCGTGTTTTCCTCTGGCCCCCCTTGTCCCCCACAGCCGGCTCCCCTCCTCTCCTGCCAGCTGTGGGGGGAACTAGTAATAGGACACAGTGAGCGAGATCGCTCCTGTGATTACTGAGCAGAGTAAACTGTACTCTGCTCAGTTTATGAATAGACAGGAGCCTCTGTCTCCTGTTCATTCATCTTTAGTGCTGAGAAAGGGACTGGGGAATGTGTCCTCTTTCTTTTTGTCTGTCTCAAAGGGGAGATGTCAGGGGTCTGTTTAGACCCCTGAAATCTCACCAAAGCCCCCCAAAAAATATTCTAAAAAAATTCTAAAAAATGAAAAAGTGTAAAAAAATAAAATAAACTACTGACACCACTCTCCCCTGCCCTACCAACACTGTCCACTGCCCCAATCCCCTCCCCCCAAAAAGCATTGTGAAAAAAAATTAAAAACAAATTAAATTGTAAAAAAAATCAATTATTAAAAATATAAATAAAAAACTACTGACACCGTCTACTACCACCTACCCGCCATCCCCAGAAGCACTGTGAAAAAATATTGAGAAAGTGATTTAAAAAACATTTTGCCGCGGGGGGGGGGGGGGGGTGGATTGGGGCTGGGCGTTTGCGGGTGCGAAGCTGTAATATTTTGCTCTATGGCTCTAATCAGGTGCTTCAAAAACACCCCCCCCCCCCACTGCTGTAATTCAGGCGCCTGCAAAGGGGCCGGACACCTGAATAGGGGGTGGCTAAAGCTGCTTGGATAGATTCATGCAATGTGCATGAATCTATCCATAGTATACAGAGGGGGGGAGGCGCCTGAGCGCCCCTAATGGACGCACCACCACTGGAGCCCAGGTTGGCAACCCGTGGACCACGATCTACCAGTCGATCGCATCCAGGTGACTGGTAGATTGGTCCTGGGCTTGCCGACCTTCTGTCACTGATTGTGGATAAAGGCAGCAGCCGGCCACAGAACAAGAGAAGCAGGGCAGGAGGGAGCAGGTGGCTGTGGGGACATCAAGCCTGCCTCATGAGCCAATTCCTTGTCCATTTTCAGGTGGAGTGATACCAATAGCACTCCACCTCTCATTCTTGGTAGCGGAATCCACAACAGCTGGAAGTGCTGCAAGAAGTTAATGTCAGTGGGCATAATAGGGCACAGTAAAAGCTATGTGGGCACAATAGCATAAAGATGCTATTAAGCCTATATAGATGCACAATACCAGCTATATGGGCACAACATGGCATGTGTACACCTTTGGCTGTTGCCTCTGCAGCTAAAGGGGGTAGGGATTGGGGAAGGTAAAAGTGTGACTCGACCACCGGGTTTTTACCAACCCCAATCTCACGTATAAAGAAGCCCTAAGGGTACACTTTTTGTAGCTGCTGACTTTTATATGGGTGGAACTCTTAATGTAGAATTGAAGATATTTATTCTTCATTTTTGGATGGAGAAGCAAGGAAGTGAGGGGAGATCCCTCCAAAGTGAGGGAAATCTCTGATAGTCGCCAGGGTCACCAGAACTAGTGACCCCTTTGGAAGATTTCCCCTGCTATTGCATACAATGGAAAACACAGAATAGGATTGTTAAGGCAGCACTCAAACCCAGTAGTGCCAAGGAGGGGAGGGGGGGGGGGGTGCGGTCCTCCGCCCCGGGCGCCACACATTGAGGGGAGTGCAGACCGTGCAGTAAATTTGATTTTTTTTTTGTTATTAGCAGTCTCCATGGAGCAGGCTGGCAGCTCCGCTCCTTCTTTCAGTGCACCCGAGCGATGTGCAGGGAGGCAGGCAGAGACAGACAGCCAGGAGAAGACTCCGGCCTGCTATAAAGTGGTGTGGGAAGAAACTCTATGGTGCCCAGCATCTCCTTTTACACCTCCGGCCAGCAGTGCATACTTTACAATGGCGGGGGAGGGGCATCTGACCGGGACAGGCACTGGCTTGTGTACAATGAGTTGCTCAGCAGAGCTGCTAATCGTTAGTGCAGCAGTGCAGAGGTGTGTGTGTGCAGAGATGTTCAGCAATGTACATGTGCAGAGGGGTGCTGAGACTTACTGAAGGATACAGAGGTGTACAGAACTGCTGGGGGTGCAGATGCGCCGAGGATTGTGGGGGAGATGAAACTAGGGACATACTAAAAGGAATGACAGAAAGGAATGCCCATAGACTTTAGCAGGGAGATGGAATGCCCATAGAGAATAATGGAACTAAATGGAATGCCCATAGACAATAATGGAAAAAAAAAAATTCAATTAGTGACAGAGTCTTTAGACATATCAAATTATTTTTTTGCAAACCTACTTTGAAATATCAGTGGCCATGTTTAATATTGAGATTAGGTGGGATTATTATTGTTTTCTATGGCATGACAAAGGTGAATGACAGAGGGGAATGCCCATAGAGTATAATGAGAAGCAAAATATAAACTTGTTTGCACGCAGATCTTGGAGACATAGCGATTTCACCTTTCCCACAGGTGTTCCTCATGTAGAGGATCAGATTGTAAGATTGAGATTATTTGGGATTACAGCTGTTTTCTATGGAATGACAGATAAATGATAGAAAGGAATGCCCATAGAGTATAATGGGATGTAAGATGTGACCTGGAGTCAAAACCATTTAACATATCAGATCAACCCTTAGCAGACATACTCTCCATGTCCAGTGGCGATGTTTAATATTGAGATGAAGTGGGATTATTATTGTTTTCTATGGAATGTCAAAGGTGAATGACAGAAGGGAATGCCCATAGAGTATAATGGGAAGCAAAATATAAACTTATTTGCAAGCAAATCTGAGAGACATAGCAATTTATCCTTTCCCACAGTTGTTCCTCGAGTAGAGTAGCGGGAGAGAAAGTGCGGGATCAAGTGTGAGAAGGAAAGAAAAGAAAAAGAAAACGGAAACAGGAACGCACATTCAAAAAAACAAAAACAGATGACAAAGACAACATAAGAAATATGGACTGACTCCCATTACAAACGTCCAATTTTCAAAGTTGAAGGGTAATGACAATAGGGTATGAGTGTATAAAGGCCAAAAAAGTGTGAAGGAGGCCCATCAAGGGGCCAAGAGGGGCAAAAAGTGAAACAATGATAGTGAACGTGAACAAAAACAAAAGCCATGCAAATGTGGTGTATGGGTGACATCTAGGAAAAGCGTGTGGGGTGAAAGGGTATGTGAGGGGGGGCATTACCTTAAAATGTAAAATCGATCGATTCGGTCAAAAGGGCAAATGATCAAAGAAACAATCTGTAATGTCACAAAATGTTGAAAAGATAAATCAAAATTGTTATTTGGATTGATAGGGATAACACAATCATGATGTGAGCCACACATCAGGAAAGCAGTGAAGGAGTATATGAGTTTTTACCAACAAATCGGATATTCAGGCAGCACAGGAGCGTCCGGTGGAAACGGGCAATACCACTGAACCTCTCATACTGCCGAAGTCATTTATAAGGAAAGTAATTTGCCTGAATGTGTCACAGGTGCAGGCATCCCTCCCCCTCCAACCATTCCCCCATAGGGGGAAGGGGGAGAGCGACGCAATGGCGGCGCTCAGTGTGAGACTCCCTCGGCGTTCCGGAAGAGACATTCTCCCGGATCCACCGTCACCTCCGCCGCAACTGCACAGGCGCCGTGACGTCACGCGCGCGCGAGCAAGTTCACGTTGTCCGGAGGGGATGCGGAATGCCGCTGGCAGGGATGAGAATAGCGTCCACCCTGGTGCTTCCACCTAGTGGGCGCTTGGGGAGGCGCTGGGCCCTTGCGTCTCCCCACCCTGCCAGGAAGGCATGTGTGCCGCAGTTCCACCCCTCAAAAATGACGTGGTAAACCGATGGCACGGGAAGTGGGGAAATCCATGAAAGTTTGTTGGGCCATCAGTGGATTATTATATCGTGAGCTAGCAATGACGTACACATGATTTACATTGCCCATCATGAAAATACAGAAAATTGGTACAATAATAAAGCATAACAAAATAAACAATTTCAAAGAGGAGGAACTGTGAACTGGTTAATATGCGAGACAAGATCCCTGTAAAATCAGATAGTTTAATTGGACAGTGATACAAATTCCTGTATGTTGTACTATATGATACTAAAACATATACAAAATCACATAGTTTAATGTAATCCAAATTGTCCGAATAGGAATGATGGACAGCAGGGTAAGGCAGGGCAGGAATCAATAGATGAGATGCTGAGTAGGGGGTACAATCGAATTCAATTATCCGAAGGTCCCCCAAAACAGTCTATCACCATGATGGTTCTAATCCTTTGAAACATCATAAAAATTCATAGATAATATGTCTATACATTATGGGGGCATTTCAATCAACATGCACAGCACTATGGGGGTCATAAGTGCCCAGTGGTATGAAAGTTTGGATAGCATGCATCCTTAGTAGGGATGAGTTTCAAAGTGTAATGTATGGATTGTGCCATAGTCTGATTCACTCGCTGTGTCCTGCCAGAGGAGAACCCTCGCAGAAAAGGAGCACAAAAAGCAGTTCACAGTTCATATCTGAACTCAAGTGTCAAAACGACGGGGGGAGGGGTGTTTAACCACCCAATTTTCACAAAAGAGAAGGGGACACTTATAGGAGTGAAGACGAAGAAAGCTGTGCACCCCGGGTAATGGATAAGAAAATGGGAAGTCCCCCTAGTGGGGCTTTAAAGCAGCCAGTAGTGTAAGTTTACAAAATGCAAGAGGAGTGGATAATAAATAATTTTATTAATACAAAAAAATATAATGAATACTGACATCAAAAAGTCAGGACATGAACTAGAATGCAAAGGTAAACAAATGAAAAAACAATACCAATAGCAAAGGGCAATGTACGATGGATTACACCATAAGCAACAGTGGTACAATAACACAATGATGTGTTATTGTCACATCCTTGAGACATAACAATTTATCCTTTCCCACAGGTGTTTCTCCAATAGAATAGCATATATTAAATTTGAGATAATTTGGGATTATAGCTGTTGTCTATAGAATAACAGATAAATGACAGAAAGGAATGCCCATAGACTTTAGCAGGGAGATGGAATGCCCATAGAGAATAATGTGAAGCTAAATGTCATCTGGACTCAGAACCATTAGACATATCAGATCCATCTTTAGAAGACATTCTCTCCATGATGAATGGCAATGTTTAATATTGAGATGAAGTGGTATTAGCATTGTTTTCTATGGAATGACAAAGGTGAATGGCAGAAGGGAATGCCCATAGAGCAGGAGTAATGAATTAAAATTCACTGAGGTCCGTTCCGAACATCATGTCATTACCCGTGGCGCCTTTTCGCATATGCCAGACCGCATGTTGCTGCCGCACTATTTTGGAAAAGTGGTCAAAGTCGTCTTTCTCCGTGTTTCTTGCGGATAGTGCATACTACCATATATCACCCCCCTCCACAGTAATGTTCTCACACTTCCTTGACACCAAACCCCCCCCCCCTCCCGCTAGTACTATCCTTTGGCCTTATTTACATTATCCCCCCACAATACTATCCTCAGCCCCCTTCACATTACTATCCTCAGCCCCCTTCACATTACTGTCCACATTGCTCAGCTCCCCCCACATCACAATCCTCAGCCTACTGTAATGTCCACACCTCCCCACGGTAATATCCACATCTCCCACACTGTAATATCCACGTCAAGTCCCCCCCACTGTAATATCCACGTCAAGTCCCCCCCTGTAATATCCACGTCATCTCCCCACTGTAATATTCATATCTCATAATAATATTCATATCTCATAATTCATAATATTTATACCTCCACATACCTTAAAACTGAATATTGACTGACTGCACAAATGCTTATTTGGTAAATCTGTTTGTCACCACTGTTTCAACTCCATCTGTAGCCATGCTCTCATTATTTCAATGTTTATTTAGCCATTAAGTCTTACCTAAATTATGGGTTCCCTTATCTTTACAATTTTGGCCTTTTAGTCCCCTTGCAGTTTGATTGTGGTGTGAAAGTTATGCCCTGCTAGCTGTGTTGCTAATATGCCCTCCTAATTGATTAATTGCCAGATTCAACCCACACCCAAAACACAGTATAAAAACAAGGCCTTCCTTACGGGGGAACACATACAGGGGGCTGCACATACAGGGGATTCTTCCAAAGGAGTGGGGTTCTTTAAATAAGTGGCACTTCTGCTCTTGCACTTCAGCGATTTGCACAAAGCTAACTATAACAGACTGCAGGTGACCCCATTTCCAAATTTTATCATCTTCCTCTCTGAAATATGCACTCTTTACCTCTCCTCCTTTTCACAATTGCTGCCTCTCTCCTCAAACTCTCTTTTCTACATCCCTCTGCTCCACCCCACAATCTGTACATATCACCCTCACTTCTCCCCTCCCCCTATTACTGCACTCATCACCTCTTTCTAACTCTAAGCCCGCTTGCTAACATACCCCCCAGGATACTGAAGCATGTCCCCTCATACAAATCATATTCTCATATTACCTCCCTCACTCTTATGCTTTTCCTAATTGCTGGAGATATTTCCCCAAACCCTGGGCCCCCTTTATTTAACTGTGCCCAACACACCCATCACCCTACACCCTCTGGCAGTAGTCGCAATCTACACAATTTAGTCTCCATTCCTCTTCTTGCCAACACCAGCCTCCCTCTCTCCTGCGCCCTCTGGAACGCCCGCTCTGTCTGCAACAAACTCACTGCTGTTCATGACCTCTTTGTCACTAATTCCTTTATTTACTTGCTCTCACAGAAACCTGGCTCCACGAATATGATACCCCTTTTCCTGCTTCCCTCTCCCAGGGTGGCCTTCACTGGACTCACTCCCCCAGGCCTAATGGATGCAAGGGAGGTGGAGTGGGATTCCTCCTATCCCCCCAGAGCACCTTCCAGGTTATTCACCCTCCTCCCTCTTTTTCACTCTCATCATTCAAAGCCCACTGTATACGTCTATTCTCTCCTACTTCCCTAAGAATTGCTGTGATCTACCGGCCCCCTGGACCATTATCGACTTTCCTTGATGAGTTTTCTGCCTGGCTACCCTACTTTCTCTCTTCGGATATTCCCACAATCCTTCTCAGTGAATTAAACATCCCTGCTAATACAAACACTCCTGCTACTTCTAAACTTCTTAGTCTAACCTCTTCATTTGACCTGAAGCAATGGGTACAGGCTTCTACTCACTGTGATGGCAACACCCTTGACCTTGTATTCTCTTACCTATGCACTCCATGCAACTTCTCAAACAATCCTTTTCCTCTCTCCGACCACCACCTTATTAGTTTCTCTCTCCCCCTGTCTTCCACCACCTTTCCTTCCAATCGCCTAACCATCACCCGTAGAAACTTTCGCAACTTCAACTCCTCTCTCCTCTATTCTGCTACCAACCACCTCTATGACAAAATCTCTCCCCTGTCCTGCCCCAACCAAGCCATGTCCATCTACAATAAATCTCTGTCCTCCACCCTGGACAAGCTCGCTCCCCTCACTACACGCAGAATCAGGCCTCGACCCCTACAACCCTGGCAAACAGATGACACTAAAATTCTCAAAAAACATAGTCGCGCTCTTGAGCGTCTGTGGCACAAGACTAA
Source organism: Aquarana catesbeiana (assembly GCF_042186555.1). Classification (NCBI taxonomy): domain Eukaryota; kingdom Metazoa; phylum Chordata; class Amphibia; order Anura; family Ranidae; genus Aquarana; species Aquarana catesbeiana. The sequence goes on from NC_133328.1 coordinate 73,969,441, forward strand.
GTCTCTCAAAGACTTCAACCAATACAAATCTGCCCTCCAAAAATACTATTCTTTCCTCCACACTGCCAAGCAAACCTATTTTACAACTCTTATTAACACCTTCTCATCCAATCCCCGTAAACTCTTCTCTACCTTCAACTTCAACTTTGTCATCCACCGCCTCCCCCCACTGACTTACTCACTGCCCAGGAGATTGCTAATCACTTCAAAAACAAGATTGATACAATCCATGATGAAATCTCCACTCTACAGGTATCTCCCCCAGCTAAGACCCCATGTCAACAGATACAACTGACACTCCCCCTATTCAAATCTGCTACTCCAGACGTAGTTGCTAAACTCCTTTCTATCACCCACCTAACCACCTGCCCCCTGGACCCTATTCCCTCTCAAATGCTACGGTCGCCCTCTGACCCCATCCTACACTCTCTAACCCACATCTTCAATCTCTCCCTCACCTCTGGCGTCTTCCCCGATGCTCTAAAACATGCACTGGTCACTCCCATACTCAAAAAGCCATCCTTGGACCCTACCAATCTTAACAACCTAAGCCCTATCTCATTGCTCCCCTTTTCCTCTAAACTCCTTGAACGCCTGGTTTACAACCAACTGAGTGACCACCTCATTAAAAACAACCTTCTCGATCCCCTTCAATCTGGATTTCGCCCTCAACACTCCACAGAAACTGCTCTTTTAAAACTCACAAATGACCTACTAACTGCAAAAACCAACGGACACTATTCTGTACTCCTACTTCTGGATCTTTCAGCTGCCTTTGACACGGTTGACCACCCCCTCCTCCTCGAAAAACTTAACTCCCTCGGTCTCCGTGACTGTGCTCTTCAGTGGCTCTCATCCTACCTATCCCAACGCACCTTCAGTGTCTCTTACAATTCTACTTCCCAAGGTTCTGTTCTTGGACCTCTTTTATTTTCAATCTACACCTCTTCCCTGGGTCAGCTGATAGCCTCTCACGGCTTTCAATATCATTTCTATGCTGATGACACACAAATCTATCTCTCCACCCCTCGACTCACTCCATTAGTCTCCTCACGCATCACTAACTTACTAACCGACATATCTGTATGGATGTCACACCACTTCCTCAAACTCAACTTGTCCAAAACCAAGCTTATAATATTTCCTCCCCCATGTGCCTCTTCCCCTGACTTCTCTGTCAAGAGCAATGGCAAAACCATCCACCCGTCCGCACATGTCAGGGTGCTAGGTGTTATCCTAGATTCTGAGCTCTCCTTTCAGCCCCACATCCAATCGCTTTCGAAAGCTTGCTGCCTCAACCTCTGCAACATCTCTAAACTCTGTCCCTTTCTAACCAGTGAAACCACAAAGCTCCTGATTCACTCCCTGGTTATCTCTCGCCTTGACTACTGCAACTCACTCCTCATTGGCTTACCTTTAAATAGACTATCCCCCCTTCAGTCCATCATGAATGCGGCTGCCAGACACATCCACCTTACAAACCGCTCTGTGTCTGCTACCCCTCTCTGCCAATCCCTCCATTGGCTACCACTCGCCCAACGAATTAAATTCAAAATACTAACAATAAGTTACAAAGCCATCCACAACTGTTCCCCCAGCTACATCACTAACCTAGTCTCAAAATACCAACCTAAACGCCATCTCCGTTTCTCCCAAGATCTCCTGCTCTCTAGCTCCCTCATCACCTCCTCCCATATCCGCCTCCAGGACTTCTCCCGAGCCTCGCTCATCCTCTGGAATTCCCTACCCCAATCTGTCAGACTGTCTCCAAATTTATCCACTTTTAGGCAATCCCTGAAAACTTTCCTCTTCAGAGAAGCCTATCCTGCCTCCATCTAAGAACTGCACTATTCTCTCCATTAGCTCATCCCCCACAGCTATTACCCTTTTGTATAACTTGACCCTCCCTCCTAGATTGTAAGCTCTAACGAGCAGGGCCCTCTGATTCCTCCTGTATTGAATTGTATTGCACTTGTACAGTCTGCCCTAATGTTGTAAAGCGCTGCGTAAACTGTCGGCGCTATATAAATCCTGTATACTAATAATATTAATATCTCCCCCCACTGTAATATCCACATCTCCCCCCACTGTAATATCCACATCTCCCCCACTGTAATATCCACGTCATCTCCCCCACTGTAATATCCACGTCATCTCCCCCACTGTAATATCCACGTCATCTCCCCCGCTGTAATATCCACATCTCCCACACTGTAATATCCACATGTCCCCACTGTAATATCCACATCTCCCCACATCTCCCCACATCTCCCAACTGTAATATCCACGTCATATCCCCCACTGTAATATCCACATCATCTCCTCCACTGTAATATGCACGTCATCTCCCCCACTGTAATATCCACGTCATCTCCCCTACTGTAATATGCACATCATCTCCCCCACTGTAATATCCACATCATCTCCCCCACTGTAATATCCACATCTCCCCACATCCCCCCCCACTGTAATATCCACATCATCGTCCCCACTGTAATATCCACATCTCCCCTACTGTAATATCCACATCTCCCCCACTGTAATATCCACATCTCCCCTACTGTAATATCCACATCTCCCCCACTGTAATATCCACATCTCCCCCACTGTAATATCCACATGTCCCCACTGTAATATCCACATCTCCCCAATGTAATATCCACGTCATCTCCCCCACTGTAATATCCATGTCATCTCCCCCACTGTAATATCCATGTCATCTCCCCCACTGTAATATCCATGTCATCTCCCCCACTGTAATATCCACATCTCCCCACATCCCCCCCCCACTGTAATGTCCACATCCCCCCCACTGTAATGTCCACATCTCCCCCACTGTAATGTCCACATCTCCACCACTGTAATGTCCACATCTCCCCTACTGTAATATCCACGTCATCTCCCCCACTGTAATGTACTGCACTAAACAACTGCACTATTCTCTCCATTAGCTCATCCCCCACAGCTATTACCCTTTTGTATAACTTGACCCTCCCTCCTAGATTGTAAGCTCTAACGAGCAGGGCCTTCTGATTCCTCCTGTATTGAATTGTATTGCACTTGTACTGTCTGCCCTAATGTTGTAAAGCGCTGCGTAAACTGTCGGCGCTATATAAATCCTGTATAATAATAATAATAATAATAATATCTCCCCCCACTGTAATATCCACATATCCCCCCACTGTAATATCCACATCTCCCCCACTGTATTATCCACATCTCCCCCACTGTAATATCCACATCTCCCCCACTGTAATATCCACGTCATCTCCCCCACTGTAATATCCACGTCATCTCCCCCACTGTAATATCCACATCATCTCCCCCACTGTAATATCCACATCATCTCCCCCACATGTCCCCACTGTAATATCCACGTCATCTCCCCCACTGTAATATCCACGTCATCTCCCCCACTGTAATATCCACGTCATCTCCCCCACTGTAATATCCACGTCATCTCCCCCACTGTAATATCCACATCATCTCCCCCACTGTAATATCCACATCTCCCCACATCCCCCCCCACTGTAATGTCCACGTCATCTCCCCCACTGTAATATCCACGTCATCTCCCCCACTGTAATATCCACATCATCTCCCCCACTGTAATATCCACATCTCCCCCACTGTAATATCCACATGTCCCCACTGTAATATCCACAGCTCCCCACATCTCCCAACCGTAATATCCACGTCATCTCCCCCACTGTAATATCCACATCATCTCCCCCCACTGTAATATCCACATCATCTCCCCCACTGTAATATCCACATCTCCCCCACTGTAATATCCACATGTCCCCACTGTAATATCCACATCTCCCCACATCTCCCAACTGTAATATCCACGTCATCTCCCCCACTGTAATATCCACGTCATCTCCCCCACTGTAATATCCACGTCATCTCCCCCACTGTAATATCCACATCTCCCCACACCCCCCCCACTGTAATGTCCACATCCCCCCCACTGTAATGTCCACTTCTCCCCCACTGTAATGTCCACATCTCCCCCACTGTAATGTCCACATCTCCCCCACTGTAATATCCACGTCATCTCCCCCACTGTAATGTCCACATCTCCCCCAATGTAATGTCCACATCTCCCACACTGTAATATCCACATCTCCCCCACTGTAATATCCACATCTCCCCCACTGTAATATCCACATCTCCCCCCACTGTAATATCCACATCTCCCCCCACTGTAATAGCCACATCTCCCGCCACTGTAATAGCCACATCTCCCCACATCTCCCCCACTGTAATATCCACATCTCCCCACATCTTCCCCACTGTAATATCCACATCTCCCCTACTGTAATATCCACATCTTCCCACATCTCCCCACAGTAATATCCACATCTCCCCCACTGTAATATCCACATCTCCCCCACTGTATTATCCACATCTCCCCCACTGTAATATCCACATCTCCCCCACTGTAATATCCACGTCATCTCCCCCACTGTAATATCCACGTCATCTCCCCCACTGTAATATCCACATCATCTCCCCCACTGTAATATCCACATCATCTCCCCCACATGTCCCCACTGTAATATCCACATCTCCCCACATCTCCCAACTGTAATATCCACGTCATCTCCCCCACTGTAATATCCACGTCATCTCCCCCACTGTAATATCCACGTCATCTCCCCCACTGTAATATCCACGTCATCTCCCCCACTGTAATATCCACATCTCCCCACATCCCCCCCACTGTAATGTCCACGTCATCTCCCCCACTGTAATATCCACGTCATCTCCCCCACTGTAATATCCACATCATCTCCCCCACTGTAATATCCACATCTCCCCCACTGTAATATCCACATGTCCCCACTGTAATATCCACAGCTCCCCACATCTCCCAACCGTAATATCCACGTCATCTCCCCCACTGTAATATCCACATCATCTCCCCCCACTGTAATATCCACATCATCTCCCCCACTGTAATATCCACATCTCCCCCACTGTAATATCCACATGTCCCCACTGTAATATCCACATCTCCCAACTGTAATATCCACGTCATCTCCCCCACTGTAATATCCACGTCATCTCCCCCACTGTAATATCCACATCTCCCCACACCCCCCCCCCCCCACTGTAATGTCCACATCCCCCCCACTGTAATGTCCACTTCTCCCCCACTGTAATGTCCACATCTCCCCCACTGTAATGTCCACATCTCCCCCACTGTAATATCCACGTCATCTCCCCCACTGTAATGTCCACATCTCCCCCAATGTAATGTCCACATCTCCCACACTGTAATATCCACATCTCCCCCACTGTAATATCCACATCTCCCCCACTGTAATATCCACATCTCCCCCACTGTAATATCCACATCTCCCCCCACTGTAATAGCCACATCTCCCGCCACTGTAATAGCCACATCTCCCCACATCTCCCCCACTGTAATATCCACATCTCCCCACATCTTCCCCACTGTAATATCCACATCTCCCCTACTGTAATATCCACATCTTCCCACATCTCCCCACAGTAATATCCACATCTCCCCCACTGTAATATCCACATCTCCCCCACTGTAATATCCACATCTCCCCCCCTGTAATATCCACATCTCCCCCCCTGTAATATCCACATCTCCCCCCCTGTAATATCCACATCTCCCCCACTGTAATATCCACATCTCCCCCCCCTGTAATATCCACATCTCCCCCACTGTAATATCCACATCTCCCCCACTGCAATGTCCACATCTCCCCCACTGTAATGTCCACATCTCCCCCACTGTAATGTCCACATCTCCCCCACTGTAATGTCCACATCTTTCCCACTGTAATGTCCACATCTCCCCCACTGTAATATTCACATCTTTATTACAGAGCAGCTGCACTACCACAAACACATTTTGGCAGGCTATAAACTGGGTGTTCTTCACAAATTCCCACCACAAAATCCCATAGAAGGGTAGACTTTCCAAATAAACAGCGAAAGCAATTTTATTCAAAATTTTAACTGCAAATTTATGTGTTTTTTTTTTTTTGTAGTAGTAAATTCCCAATGAACTAGTAGAGATGATGTACAGTCCATTCCATCTGATGGTAGCAACTATAATTCAATACAGTCTCCCCCACTGTAATATCCACATCTCCTCCATACATCACAGTCCGCTCAGCCCCCCCACCCTGATGTCCTCAGCCCACCACATCACAGCCCTCAACAACTCTATTTTAATCCCTTCCTGCCGAGCGTACGCAGATGTGTGTTCTCGGCTTTCCGGGGTTATACCGGGATGATGCCCGCAGCTGCAGGCATCATCCCAGTACCCTTGTTTACAGCGGGCGATCGGCTATCCAGATATAACAACCGATGCGGCTAAAAGCCGCTCGGCTGTTATACCGGAGCAGCGGGAGGGGACGTCCCCACCCCCTGCCGCCTCCCGCCGCTCTTACCGGGCCTCCCGTGCCATCGGGAGGCCCGGTGACCAATCGGCTGCCTCTGGGGCGAGCTGGAACGAAGCTGTGGGCGGCTTCGTTCCAGCCCTCTAATTGTAAACGCGGAAGCGACGTCATGATGTCACTTCCCTTTTACTAGGCTGCCAATGGCACCGGTTTTAAAAAGATACACAGTGTTCAGAATCGCCGTTTTTGGCGATCTGAATACTGTGAAGTGCAAAGGAGAGATCGGGGGTCTTTTAGACCCTCGATCCCTCCATAAAGAGTACCTGTCACCACCTATTACTGTCACAAGGAATGTTTACATTCCTTGTGACAGCAATAAAAGTGATCAAAAAATGTTTTTTTTAAACACAATTTATAAAAATTAAAATAAATAAGAAAAATTTTTTTTTAAAGCGCCCCGTCCCCGCGAGCTCGCGCAGCAAAGAAAACGCATACAGAAGTCGCGCCCGCATATGTAAAAGGTGTTCAAATCACACATGTGAGGTATCGCCACGATCGTCAGAGCGAGAGCAATAATTCTAGCACTTGACCTCCTCTGTAACTCTAACCTGGTAACCGTAAAAAAAAATTTAAAGCGTCGCCTCTGGAAATTCTTAGGTACTGTAGTTTGTCGCCATTCCACGAGTGCGTGCAATTATAAAGCGTGACCCATTTGGTATCTATTTACTCGGCATAACATCATCTTTCACATTATACAAAAAAATTGGGGTAACTTTACTGTTTGGATTTTTTAAAATTGATGAAAGTGTCCCTTTTCCCAAAAATTTGCATTTAAAACACCGCTGCACAAATACCGTGTGATATAAAATATTGCAACAATCGCCATTTTATTCTCTAGATTCTCTGCTAAAAATATATATATAATTCTTGGGGGTTCTAAGTAATTTTCTAGCAAAAAATACGGATTTTAACTTGTAAACACCAAATTTCAAAAATAGGCTTAGTCATGAAAGGGTTAATGTCCTCAGCGATTCAGCACACACTTTCTTCCTTATCAGTGTCCTCACTCCCTGTAATTTCGCCCCCTCCCTCACTTACCTTGCACAGACTGAAGATCGGAGGGAGGCAAGGCATATCTCGGATGGAGGGTGGGTGTTGCAAGATGGTGATTGGTTGCTAAGACCGCCCTTCATCCTAGCAGCCAATCACCTGATTGTTTACCTCCGGCAGCTCCGCCCTCCATCCAGAACTGCTGCTAAATGTCGGTATCACGGTGGGCTGCATAGGAGGGTCAGCGATCTGCATTTGGCCCGCGGTCCGCCATTTAGTGATGCCCGCTCTGTGGGCATTCCTTTCTATCATTTATCTGTCATTCCATAGAAAACAGCTGTAATCCCAAATAATCTCAATATTACAATCTGATACTCTACATGAGGAACACCTGTGGGAAAGGTGAAATCGCTATGTCTCCAACATCTGCATGCAAATGAGTTTACAGTGGGGCAAAAAAGTATTTAGTCAGCCACCAATTGTGCAAGTTCTCCCACTTAGATGAGATTGGCCTGTAATTGTCATCATAGGTATGCCTCAACTATGAGAGACAAAATGTGGAAACAAATCCAGACAATCACATTGTCTGATTTTTGAAATAATTTATTTGCAAATTATAGCGGAAAATAAGTATTTTGTCAATATCAAAAGTTCATATCAAAAGTATCCTTTGTTGGCAATGACAGAGGTCAAACGTTTTCTGTAAGTCTTCACAAGGTTGTCACACACTGTTGCTGGTATGTTGGCCCATTCCTCCATGCAGATCTCCTCTAGAGCAGTGATGTTTTGGGGCTGTCCCTGGGCAACACGGACTTTCAACTCCCTCCAAAGGTTTTCTATGGGGTTGAGATCTGGAGACTGGCTAGGCCACTCCAGGACCTTGAAATGCTTCTTACGAAGCCAATCCTTCTTTGCCCGGGCGGTGTGTTTGGGATTATTGTCAAGGTGAAAGACCCAGCCACGTTTCATCTTCAATGCCCTTGCTGATGGGAGGAGGTTTGCACTCAAAATCTCACGATACATGGCCCCATTCATTCTTTTATGTACAAAGATCAGTCGTCCTGTTCCCTTTGCAGAGAAACAGCCCCAAAGCATGATGTTGCCACCCCCATGCTTCACAGTAGGTATGGTGTTCTTTGGTTGCATTCTCTCTCCTCTAAAGAGGACGAGTTGTGTTTCTACCAAACAGTTCTACTTTGGTTTTATCTGACCATATGACATTCTCCCAATCCTCTTCTGGATCATCCAAATGCACTCTAGCAAACCTCAGACGGGCCCAGACATGTACTGGCTTAAGCAGGGGGAAACGTCTGGCACTGCAGGATCTGAGTCCCTGGCGGCGTAGGGTGTTACTGATGGTAGCCTTTGTTACGTTGGTCCCAGCTCTCTGCAGGTCATTCACTAGGTCCCCCCGTGTGGTTCTGGGATTTTTGCTCACCGTCATTTTGACCCCATGGGTTGAGATCTTGCGTGGAGCCCCAGATCGAGGGAGATTATCAGTGGTCTTGTATGTCTTCCATTTTCTAATTATTGCTCCCAGAGTTGATTTCTTCACACCAAGCTGCTTGCCTATTGCAGATTCGGTCTTCCCAGCCTGGTGCAGGTCTACAATTTTGTTTCTGGCGTCCTTCGACAGCTCTTTGGTCTTCACTATAGTGGAGTTTGGAGTGTGATTGTTTGAGGTTGTGGACAGGTGTCTTTTATAGTGATAACAAGTTCAAACAGGTGCGATTAATACAGGTAATGAGTGGAGGACAGAGGAGCCTCTTAAAGAAGATACAGGTCTGTGAGAGCCAGAAATCTTGCTTGTTTGTAGGTGACCAAATACTTATTTCCCACCATAATTTGCAAATAAATTCTTTCAAAAATCAGACAATGTGATTGGATTTGTTTCCACATTTTGTCTCTCATAGTTGAGGTATACCTATGATGACAATTACAGGCCTCTCTCATCTTTTTAAGTGGGAGAACTTGCACAATTGGTGGCTGACTAAATACTTTTTTGCCCCACTGTATATTTTGCTTATCATTATACTCTATGGGCATTCCCTTCTGTCATTATCCTTTGTCATGCAATCAAAAACAATAATAATCCCACCTAATCTCGATATTAAACATGGCCACTGATATTTCAAAGTAGGTTTGCAAAAAAATTATTTGATATGTCTAAAGACTCTGTCACTAATTGATTTTTTTTCCATTATTGTCTATGGGCATTCCATTTAGTTCCATTATTCTCTATGGGCATTCCATCTCCCTGCTAAAGTCTATGGGCATTCCTTTTTGTCATTTATCTGTTATTCTATAGACAACAGCTATAATCCCAAATTATCTCAAATTTAATATCTTCTACTCTATTGGAGGAACACCTGTGGGAAAGGATACATTGCTATGTCTCTCAGATTTGCCTGCACATAAGTTTATATTTTGCTTTCCATTATACTCTATGGGCATTCTCTTCTGTCATTCACCTTTGACATTCCATAGAAAACAATAATAATCCCGCTTCATCTCAATATTAAACATCACCACTGAACATGTAATTTCTGCTAAGGGTTGATCTGATATGTTAAATGGTTTTGACTCCAGGTCACATCTTGCTTCCCATTATACTCTATGGCGGGCATCACTAAATGGTGGACCGCGGGCCAAATGCGGACCGCCCCACTCTCCTATGCGGCCCGCCGCGGTACCGACATTTAGCAGCCTTTTCTTCCTCCTGCCGTCTCTGTTAAATCATCACACAGAGCCGACAGTGGGAGGCGGGACAGTTCTGGATGGAGGGCGGAGCTGCAGGAGGTAAACAATCAGATGATAGGCTGCTAGGATGAAGGGCAGTCTTAGCAACCAATCACCATCTTGCAACACCCACCCTCCATCCGAGACATGCCGTGCCTCCCTGAGGCAGGGGGCGAAGTTACAGGGAGTGAGGACACTGATAAGGAGGAAAGTGTGTGCTGACTCGCTGAGGACATTAAAGTAGAGTTGTTGAGGGCTGTGATGTGGTGGGCTGAGGACATCAGGGTGGGGGGGCTGAGCGGACTGTGGTGTATGGAGGAGATGTGGATATTACAGTGGGGGAGACTGTACTGAATTATAGTTGCTACCATCCGATGGAATGTACTGTACTGTACATCATCTCTACTAGTTCATTGGGAATTTACTACTACAAAAAAAAACCACATACATTTGCAGTTAAAATTTTGAATCAATTTGCTTTCGCTGTTTATTTGGAAAGTTTACCTTGCTGCCAATGTAAAAAAAATATGTGTCTACACTTCTATGGGATGTTGTGGTGGGAATTTGTGAAGAACACCCAGTTCATAGCCTGACAAGATGTGTTTGTGGTAGTGGAGCTGCTCTGTAATAAAGATGTGGACATTACAGTGGGGGAGATGTGGGGAGATGTGGACATTACAGTGGGGGAGATGTGGATATTACAGTGGGGGGAGATGTGGATATTACAGTGGGGGGAGATGTGGATATTACAGTGGGGGGAGATGTGGATATTACAGTGGGGGACATGTGGATATTACAGTAGGTGAGATGTAGATATTACAGTAGGTGAGATGTGGATATTACAGTGGGGGAGATGTGGATATTACAGTGGGGTGAGATGTGGACATTACAGTGGGGGGAGATGTGGACATTACAGTGGGGAGATGTGGATATTACAGTGGGGGGAGATGTGGATATTACAGTCAGGGGAGATGTGGACATTACAGTGGGGGAGATGTGTATATTACAGTGGGGGGGAGATGTGGACATTACAGTGGGGGGAGATGTGAACATTACAGTGGGGGGAGATGTGAACATTACAGTGGGGGAGATGTGGATATTACAGTGGGGGGAGATATGGACATTACAGTGGGGGGAGATGTGAACATTACAGTGGGGGGAGATGTGGATATTACAGTGGGGGGAGATGTGGACATTACAGTGGGGGAGATGTGGATATTACAGTGGGGAGAGATGTGGATATTACAGTGGGGGGAGATGTGGACATTACAGTGGGGGGAGATGTGAACATTACAGTGGGGGGAGATGTGAACATTACAGTGGGGGAGATGTGGATATTACAGTGGGGGAGATGTGGACATTACAGTGGGGGAGATGTGGACATTACAGTGGGGGGAGATGTGAACATTACAGTGGGGGGAGATGTGGATATTAAAGTGGGGGAGATGTGGACATTAAATTGGGGGAGGCTGAGGACTGTGATGTGGGGGAGCTGAGAAATGGAATGTGGGGGCAAGGAGGACAGTAATGTGAAGGGGGCTGAGGATAGTAATGTGAAGGGGCCTGAGGATAATAATGTGGGGGGATAATGTAAATAGGGGCAAAGGACAGTACTGGTGGGGGGGGTTGGTGTCAAGGAAGTGTGAGAACATTACTGTGGAGGGGGGTGATATATGGTAGTATGCACTACCCGCAAGAAACATGGAGAAAGACGACTTTGACCACTTTTCCAAAATAGTGCGGCAGCAACATGCGGTCTGGCATATGCGAAAAGGCGTCACGGGTAACGACATGATGTTCGGACCTCTGCTGGAAGAAAATTTTGCTGACCGGACCTCAGTGAATTTTAATTCATTACCCCTGCTATAGGTAATTTACATACCTTATGAAGCCTGACTGGAATACTCCCAGGACGTTGCTAAGTGAGGCCTAGTCATAACTGCTCACCTCCACCATCACAGGAGTGAGCTCTTTCTCTGATTCAAACCCTCTCACATACTCTTTCTCTCCCATGGTGCAGTAGCTCTGAGATCAGCATTTGAGAGCTCACTCCTGTGATAGTGGAGGTGAGCAGTGATGACTAGGCCTCACTTAGCAACGCCCTGGGAGTACTTAGCAACATCCTGGGAGTATTCCAGTCAGGCTTTATAAGGTATGTAAGTGGCCTACACCTATAACAAGGGTATTATTCATCTTTAGGCCCCATGCACACAGGGCGTTTATAAAATGCCAGTGCTGCTGCCAGGAAAAAGCAGCAGCATTAAAAACACGCTGTTAGCTACGTTTTTGAATAGCGTTTATGGGTGTTTTTCCATGGTTTTGGCATTAGCGTTTTTTGGCATTTGTTCAGTAAAAACACTCCGTATAATGTTTTTACAGCTCAACAGCCGCTGGTCCTGGATGCACAAGCTGTCATTTTTTTTCTACTGACCCTAGACGCTTAAGCCTCAAAACGCCTCAGAAAGTTTATGTGTGCATGGACATATAGGCTAACATGGAGGAGTGTTTAGAGGCAGTTAAAAAAAAAGGTCAGACACCCCTAATAGCAGCTGTAAAATGTCCTGTGTGCATGAGCCCTAAGTCAGAGCTGCACAGTTTGTTTTTATCTACAGATGCACCTTATCTGCATAGGCAGTTTTGTGGTAAAGGTGAACTATCCCTTTAACCACCTCAATACTGGGCACTTTCACCCCCTTCCTGCCCAAGCCATTTTTCAGCTTTTAAGCGCTGTCGCATTTTGAATGACAATTGCGCAGTCATGCAACGCTGTACCCAAATGAATTTTTTTATAATTTTTTCCCCACAAATAGAGCTTTCTTTTGGTGGTATTTGATCACCTCTGCGGTTTTAATTTTTTGTGCCATAAACAAAAGAAGAGGGACAAGTTTTAAAAAACACAATATTTTTTACTTTTTGCTATAATAAATCTAAATTTTTTTTTTTAAACACATTTTTTCCTCAGTTTAGGCCGATATGTATTCTTCTACATATTTTTGGTTAAAAAAAAATCGCAATAAGCGTATATTGATTGGTTTGTGCAAAAGTTATAGCGTCTACAAAATAGGGCATAGATTTATAGCATTTTTATTATTTATTTATTTTTTTTACTTGTAATGGTGGCAATCTGCGATTTTTATCGAGACTGCGATATTGCAGCAGACATATCGAACACTTTTGACACATTTTTGGGACCATTCACATTTATACAGTGATCCGTGCGATGAAAAAACCATTGATTACTGTGTAAATGTGACTAGCAGGGAAGGGGTTGACACTAGGGGGTGATCGAGGGGTTAAATGTGTGTCCTGGAAGTGATTCTTATGCCCCGTACACACGGTCGGATTTTCCGACGGAAAATGTGTGATAGGACCTTGTTGTCGGAAATTACGACCGTGTGTAAGCTCCATCACACATTTTCCATCGGATTTTCCGACACACAAAGTTTGAGAGCAGGATATAAAATTTTCCGACAACAAAATCCGTTGTCGGAAATTCCGATCGTGTGTACACAAATCCGACGGACAAAGTGCCACGCATGCTCAGAATAAATTAAGAGATGAAAGCTATTGGCCACTGCCCCGTTTATAGTCCCGACGTACGTGTTTTACGTCACCGCGTTTAGAACGATCGGATTTTCCGACAACTTTGTGTGACCGTGTGTATGCAAGACAAGTTTGAGCCAACATCCGTCGGAAAAAATCCTAGGATTTTGTTGTCGGAATGTCCGAACAAAGTCCGACCGTGTGTACAGGGCATAACTGTGGGGGGAGGGGACTGACTGGGGGAGGTGACCGATCGGTGTCCCTATGTACAAGGGACACACCATCGGTCTCCTCTCCTCTGACAGGACGTGGATCTGTGTTTACACACACAGATCCACGGTCATGCTCAGTTACTGGGCAATCGCGGGTGCCCCCTATTTGCCCGGGAAAGTGATCACGTCATATGACGGTGGCCCAGAACGAGAGCTGCCTCGTCCTGCCGTCATATGACAGTGGCCGGGCGGCTAGTAGTTAAAGGATGACATTTACTGTGATTGAGGCCTTGAAGGAACCAGGTAAAACGTTGCTGACAAATTGCCAATTGTGATTCAGAATCACTAACTGACTGCTTGTCAGTGTCTATGGGATCGCTCCCTCTCTAGTGGGGCCAAAGAGATGTTGATTCCTAAGGCCCCGCTCACAACTCGCGTAGAGGGAACACACATTCCTGCATGCACTTTCCATAGTTGCCAACAGTCCCGATTTTCCCGAGACAATCCCGATTTTGGGACCCTCGTCCCAATTGGAGGCTGTCCCGAATTGGGATTTTCCATAAGGAAAATCGGGAATATTGTTTTTTTTATTTTTGGAGCAGCTGGCTCCAGCAAAATGGCGGCCGGCGCCGCCGCTCGATCTTCCCCCTAGTTTTGAGTAAGTGGAGAGAGGAAGGGGGCTCGATCCGTGCAGCCAATGGGCTTCTTTAGCTGCACGGCCCCTCCCCTCTCCACTGAAGCAGAAGGGGCAGGGGCCGCCGTCGTTGTGTCTTGCCGAAAAGTTCCCCAGCCCCGTACTGCGCAAGCGCTGCGCCTGTGCAGTACAGGGGGTCCTTACATGCCGAGGGGAACTTTCTCGGCAGAACACACCGGCCGCTCCTGCACTGAGTGGGGGGGGCTGCATTGAGGGGGGTCTGCACTAATGGGGGGGGCTGCACTAATAGAGGGGCTGCACTGAGGGGGGGGTCTGCACTAATAGAGGGGGGCTGCACTAATAGAGGGGGGTCTGCACTAATAGAGGGGGGTCTGCACTAATAGAGGGGGGTCTGCATTGAGGGGGGGTCTGCACTAATAGAGGGGGGGTCTGCACTAATTGAGGGAGGTCTGCACTAATAGAGGGGGGGATGCACTGAGGGGGGGCTGCACTAATAGAGGGGGGTTTGCACTGAGGGGGGTCTGCACTGATGGAGGGGGGGGGTCTGCACTGAAGGAGGGGATCTGCACTGATGGAGGGGATCTGCACTGATGGAGGGGATCTGCACTGATGGAGGGGGTCTGCACTGAGGGGGTCTGCACTGAGGGGGTCTATACAGACTCTGCCGGAGGCACCTGATGCAAGGACAGACTCTGCCGGAGGCACCTGATGCAAGGACAGACTCTGCCGGGGGCACCCGATGCAAGGACAGACTCTGCTGGTGGCAGGCGACGTGGCAGGTGACACGCTCAGGGATCCCACTGATTCGGCATTATGGTGAGTTGAATGATTTAATGTTATATTACAATGTAATCATAGAAATAATGCACTTCAATCATCCTGACACCAGAACAACCATGGTGCCGGGATGATTGAAGCGTTAATACCAGGTGTTTGGAGTATCTTTATCTGCTGATTGTTAAACTTTCTAGAATACACATATTTCTATTGTGTAGGATCTGCGGCTGCTGTCCCGTCATTCCCCTCTCCCCCTTTCCTTCTCCCCCTTTCCTTCTCCCCCTTTCCTTCTCCCTCTTTGCGCGCCGCACTTGTAAATTTTTTGCTAAGCCACGCCTACAAACGAATGCCCGCCCCCATTTATTGTACGGCTCCGCCTACAGCCAAAAAAGTGTCCCACATATTTTTTTTGCAATGTTGGCAACTATGACTTTCTTTAGCGTGATTTACATGCGTTTCTGCATGTCAGGCATAGGGCAGCCTATTCACTTGAACGGGCTGCCCTATGCATACTTGTTGTGCAAAAGAAGCTCATGTATATTTTGTGTTTGTCCCTTCGAATAATTTCTCATGAACTGTTGTGATTGGCTCTTGAAAGCTGTGTACTAACCATGAGATTATTGTACGATCGTTTCGAAAGCAGTATTTTTCGTCCAATTTTCCGATCATGTGTGCTAGGCATTAGCAGTGTCTGGGGCCAGCAAGGGAAGGGTTCTACAGAGGTAAGTGGAAGGCAGCCATCACGACTGTCATTAGCAACATGTCACTAGCACAAGTTGTGTGACATCAGCCTTATTGGTGTTTTGTAGTTTCACTCTTGTGAGAACTTTTTGTGAAACGCTATGCTTTATTTTTTGTTTATGATTGTTAAAGTAGAACTAGAGGCAAAACTTTTCTTTTTTAGTTTTGGATAGAGTGGAGAGGGATTAGAATGCTTGCCACTCAGTTTTTATTTCTGTCTGTGTCCCTGTTAGGGAGATTCACCCTCTCGATTTGTCCTGTCTACCATTATCATTTTAACTGAAAGAAAAAGAAAATCCCAAATTTTGGGTTGTCCCCAGAAATGTAATCAAGGGGAAATCTTCCAATGGGGACACTAGTTCTGGTGACCTGGGGGTCCCCAAGAAATTCCGTTAATTTGCAGGGATTTCCTCTCACTTCCTGTTTTGGCTATGGGACAGGAAGTGAAGGGAAATCTCTGCAATGATGAACAGATAACAAAAAAAAAATCTGACAGGGGTTATAACCCTCCCTTACTCTATCTAAAAGGAAAAAAAAAATGTTTTGTCTAAAGTTCTACTTTAACTTTGTAGAAGTGCGGCATTGTGCTTAACCACCTGCCAACCAGCCGCTGTCATTATACTAGGTCGGCACGATCCCGCGAACCGTCGTAGCTATACGTCCGTCCCTTTAAGCGGAATAGCAGGCGCACACAGGGGGGTGCCGATGTTCATGACCAGTGGTCGCGATGACTGCCAGCCACAAGCGATCGCGGGCACGAGAGGCAGAACAGGGACGTGTGTGTATAAACACACAAATCCCTGTTCTGTTCTGTGAGGAGAGAGAGATCCGAGTTCCTATGAGCTGGGAACCACGATCTCTCATCTCCTATAGAAAATCCCCTCCAATGTACAGTTAGAACACACATAAGGAGCACAGTTAACCCCTTGATCGCCCCCTAGTGTTAACCCCTTCATTGCCAGTGACATTTATACAGCAATCAGTGTATTTTTATAGCACTGATCGCTGTATAATTGCCAATCGACCCAAAAATGTATCAAAAGTATCTGATGTGTCCGTCATAATGTCGCAGTCACGATAAAAATCGCAGATCGCCGCCATTACTAGTAAAAATAATAAATAATAATAAAAATCCCATAAATCTATCCCCTATTTTGTAGACACTATAACTTTTGCGCAAACCAATCAATATACGCTTTTTGCAATTTTTATTACCAAAAATATGTAGAATAAATATCGCCTTAAACTGAGGAAAAAAAATCGCTTTTTTTAAAAAAAAAAATTGCTACTATTTATTACAGCAAAAACTCAAAACTGACGCTCTTTTTTTGTTTATAGCGCACAAAATAAAAACTGCAAATCAAATACCACCAAAAGAAAGCTCTATTTGTGGGAAAAAAAGAATGTCAATTTTGTTTGGGTACAGCGTCGCGCGGCCGTGCAATTGTTAGTTAAACCGACAAAGTGCCGTATCGCAAAAAATGGCCTGGACATTGACAGCCAATTCTTCCGGGGCTGAAGTGGTTAAAAGATCTGCAATTATTTTGCCTTTTGTTGCCGTTAGCAACCAGCATCTCCCTTTTCTGCTATATAGCATAGGTAGAAGGCAATAAATTATCATTCATTACTAGTAAGTAACCAAACGATGACTATGACATTTCTTGCCTTCATCATTTCGATTATTTTGGTATTTTACTAGGTGTGCTTTGAAAATGAAAACTGTGGGGAAAAAAAAAAGGACAGCCAAGGACAAACTATGTAAACAAGATATGACACTTCTACAGACAATGTAATTTACATCTTCTACGGCTACCATGGTAATGTCACAACTGCATTCACTGGTGTTTTTATATCTGCCTGGAGGTTAGTTTTAGACCCCTTTCACACCGAGGGCGTTTTGCAGGCGCTATAGCGTTAAAAATAGTGCCTGCAATCCGCCCTCAAACAGCTGCAGCATTGTCTCCAGTGTGAAAGCCCGAGGGCTTCACATTACTCTACCCGAGGGCTTTCACACCGGAGCGCTGCGCTGGCAGGACGTCAGGAAAAGTCCTGTCAGCAGCTTCTTTGGAGCGGTGTGTTTACCGCTGCTCCCCATTGAAATCAATGGGGCATCGCTGGGATACCGCCGGCAAAACGCCGCTACTGCGGGCGGTTTTAACCCTTTTTCGGGCGCTAGCGGGGGGTAAAAGCGCTGCAAATCCGACGGTAAAATGCCGCTATAAATAGCGGCGTTTTACTGCCGACGCTATAGGCAGCTCGGTGTGAAAGGGGTCTTAAGGCTGGGTTCACATTAGAACATGCAGCGGCTCACAGCAGGAGTCCAGTGCGTCTCCATTCATCGTTTCTGGTCTTAATTCAACCCGAATTTTGGGCTGAATTCGGACCTGAAACGGACCAAAAGACGCACAGGACCCCTGTGCAATTCACACCGGAGCCGCTACGGAGATGTGTGAACCGGCTCCATAAAGAGCCGGTCACAATCTCCTGCTATGCGAATTGGATGTGGAGAAAGCGGCGTCCAATTCCCAATAGTGTGAACCCAGTCTAAGGCTCCATTTACACTTCGCAGTTTGAAATTGTGGGCACAATCGCTGCATGGCAAATAATGCGCGCTTCTTGTTTGGGTACCATTATCTTATAATGACACAACAAATGCGACGCAGTTCTGCTGACAGGATCGCGCGGCAATCGTGGCAAACCGTGTCTTTAAAAATCACATGAAGCTTGTTGCTCGAAAAGGAGAAGGAGCTTCTTTTCGGGCGATAAACGCGGTATAGGGCAAAGGGGAGGGGCTGGCAATATGTGGCAATCAAAATTATATACAAATCGCTTAATCAAAATCACGAGCGAGAACGCTTGCTTGTTCCTGCTATGCGAAAGTATGAATGCAGCCTAAAGGCTAATAAAATATCCCATACGGTCAAGGAGCCCCAGTAGGTATGAAAAAACGATGCAGCATTGTAAAATGTTCAATAATATTATTGTCATACCTGTAGGCCATTTGGATCCCCCCAGAAGCCTGGCCACTGTTTATTGGTGGAGCTAATGAAGTCTTTCCCCTAACAGACCCCTAACAGACTCCCCTTCCCCTTCCTATGTAGCATGGGCACAGTGCCACCTACAGGAGAGGAGGATACCTGCACCTGCCTACATATTTGTCCCGGTGACCGTTGTCAGGGACAGAAAGTGAGTTAAAATACAACATTTTCCAGTTGTTACCAGAGAAAGGGGTGAGGGGAAACATCCAATGCATTCACCCATTCCTGTGACTCTCTAAGATGGGAATTCCATTCACTTTGGAGAGATTTTTTCTCATTTCCAGTTGTGCCTCCAGCACAGGAAGTAAAAGGAAAATTTGCCCAGCAGGACACAGGTAGCAAGCAATAACCTGATCAGGGTTTGAGCTTTACACACATTTTAACAGTTTATTTTCTAAACCAGCCATACATTGAGGATTGATTTCTTGAAATGACTCTGACAGCTTGATATGTTATAGATTTAACCATATGCACTTATCCAGAGCTTCTTTGCTTTTAGCTCTCTTCAGGACATGTATGCCCCGTACACACGATCGGACATTGATTGGACATTCCGAGAACAAAATCCATGGGTTTTTTCCGACGGATGTTGGCTCAAACTTGTCTTGCATACACACGGCCGCACATAGTTGTCGGAAAATCCGATCGTTCTGAACGCGGTGGCGTAAAACACGTACGTCAGGACTATAAACGGGACAGTAGCCAATAGCTTTCTTCTCTTAATTTATTCTGAGCATGCGTGGCAGTTTGTGCGTCTGATTTGTGTACACGCTATCGGAATTTAACCGATCGGATTTTGTTGTTGGAAAATTTTATAGCCTGCTCTCAAACTTTGTGTGTCAGAAATTCCGACGGAAAAAGTCCGATGGAGCCCACACACGAACAGAGTTTCCGACAACAAGCTCCGATCGCACATTTTCCGTCGGAAAATCCGACCGTGTGTACAGGGCATTCGACTGCCAACTACTCTGATCATCCCATGTGAGCTGTGCAGATCTTAACGCATGCAAAGTGATATGATTGTTTCCTTTTCTGGGGAAAATGGGAATAATTATATGACCTACCACCTTGTCTTGGCACACAAAAAATATTATTATTATTATACAGGATTTATATAGCGCCAACAGTTTGCGCAGCTCTTTACAACACGAGGACAGACAGTACAGTTACATACGTCCCAACTTTTTAACATGGGAACGAGGGACACCTATTAGCAAAAGTATGTAGGCATAGGACACCCCCCCCCCCCCCCCTCTCCAATCATGCCCCCTTAAAGAGGAAGTAAACCCTGGTGGGTTTTACTTCCTTTTTATTTCCCTGCAAAGGTAAAGCATAATGGGCTACTATGCATCGCATAATAGCCCATTATGTGTCACTTACCTGAATCCGAAGCCGGCGATGTCACCGTTGTCCCCACTAGCAGGGAGTGTCCATCTTCGCTCCTCTTCCTTCCGGGGCCGCGAACTCCAGCGATTGCCGGAGTTGGGTGACGTCATATGAGTGGGAGCTGCCAGTCATGGCATGCCCCCTATTAGAAACGGCACGATGTGCCCTTTCTAAAGTGCGCATGCGCCGTAGTCATCGGTGCTCGGGTCTTTCGTAAATATCTCCTAAAAGAGATATTCCAAGCACCTACAGGTAAGCCTTAATATAGGCTTACCTGTAGGTAAAAGTGGTTGTACAACCACTTTAAAGGAGAATTAAAAAAATAAATAATTAAAAAAATATATAGTTAAACCCACAAGTGCTTTTTTTTTTTTACTACTATTATTCCTTCATATTAGATTTTGAAACGTACAAATGTAGCAATTTAGAATTTGGATGAAATGTTTAGCATTGGGAAACACTGAAAGATAAAAAGTGCATTTTATATACAACTATATAGATCATACGAAAATGATAATGCCCGCCCTGTACTGCGCAGGCACAGCGCTTGCACAGTACGGAGCTCAACGGAGCCACCGAAAATTTCCAAACATGAACAGCTGTTGATCAGCTGTACACGGCGCCTGTGCAATCAAGACGACATCGCTCCCGATGATCGTGCAACTCTGCAAGAAGAGGCCGCATGATGGGCAGGGCTCATACAATGGGGGGGGGGGAATTCTCGAAGGGGTGGATGTATTATTGAGAAGTGTGTAAGGTGTGGATGCCTACAGAAGCCCACCCTTCAGTTGTGTAAACATGCCCCGCAAAGACGTGTAATTTATTGAGAAAACCACCCCCAACTTATCAGCTGAATAATACACCAGCCCCTTGCAGAGTTGCATGAGCTTCGGGAGCGTGTGGCACAATGTAGTCTTAATTGCGCTGGCGCCGTGTACAGCTGTTCATGTTCGGAGACTTTCGGCGGCTCCTTTGTCCTCCGTATTGTGCAAGAGCTGCGCCTGCGCAGTACTGGGCGGGCATTATCCGACGGGGGACCTTTCTCGTCAGAACAACGGCACTGGGGAGCTATGGTTCATTGATGGAACCATGAATGCCAACATGTACTACATTGTGAAGCAGAGCATGAGCCCCTCCCTTCAGAGACTGGGCAGCAGGGCAGTATTCCAACATGATAATGACCCCAAACACACCTCCAAGACGACCACTGCCTTGCTAAATAAGCTGAGAGTACAGGCGATGGACTGTCCAACCATGTCTCCAGACCTAAACCCTATTGAGCATCTTTAGGGCATCCTCAAATGGGAAGGTGGAGGAGCGCAAGGTCTCTAACATCCACCAGCTCCGTGATGTCATCATGGAGGAGTGGAAGAGGACTCCAGTGGCAACCTGTAAAGCTCTGGTGAACTCCATTGCCCAAGAGGGTTAAGGCAGTGCTGGAAAATAATGGTGGCCACACAAAATATTGACACTTTGGGCCTAATTTGGACATTTTTACTTAGGAGTTTACTCACTTGTGTTGCCAGCGGTTTAGACATTAATGGCTGTGTGTTGAGTTATTTTGAGGGGACAGCAAATTTACACTGTTATACAAGCTGTACACTCACTACTTTACATTGTAGCAAAGTGCCATTTCTTCCGTGTTGTCACATGAAAAGATATAATAAAATATTTACAAACATGTGAGGGGTGTACTCACTTTTGTGAGATACTGTAACTGGCAATGTGTTTCCCAGAAAACAACTGTATTGTTTATACCTTATTCACAGCATAACTAGCTTTCTTTCAGCGTTATTAATTTGTAGCTTGTGCCCTTTTCCTCTGCCATAATTCCAAACTTGACAAACATTTGTTGTAGGAGTGTAATGTGAGCACCAAGCAGAAGCCTGCAAGTGTATACACAGACACTCCATCTATTTCCAGCACAGGCCAAGGAGCATGCAGGAGCTTAGAAGATGACATTTTATACTTCTCTGATGTAAAACATTATACTATCTGTGTCTGAAGTGCCTGTCTTCAATATTATAGCCCCTGACATTTATGGGGCTATTATCTCTAAACTAATATATCTTAAATGGTTGTTGCACTTTATTACAGTATGGAAGACATATGGGTGTCTTCTAACTGCCTAGGTTAAAAATAACCAATTTACAAAAACACAATTTGTTATCTACATATAGCGATAGAATTTGATTTGTATTTGACATGCTTGGGTAGCATAAATGGAACGCATAATTATTTCCAAGAAATAAACATAAATCACTGTAATGCTGACATTTTTTTACAAAAAATGCAGCACTGTAATTATATCAAATCTTCTAAAAGCTGTAGGCATGTTTGAGAGATTCCTTTAATGCAGATACAAATTTATAGTATTTGCCAATTAGAAAAGGACTTCTTTACATCAATGGAGGATGTGGTTTCTGCTATATAGGTGTGTGCATGGCTGTGAAGAAGACTCTTGTGGGGTCACATTGCAGTTCTGTTTATACCAAGGGTGAATAAATTGGGATCATATTGTTAGCAGATGCCAGGAAAACCAAATTTGTGTTCCTGCCTGAAGATCTGTGCATGCGCATAGAACGGCTAGCAGACCGATCAGAATCAGGGCTGTGTACATGTCTGAGCGCTTGAAATGAGGCGCGTGCGTATGAGGGTGCATTTTTGAATTGACACTATTTAAGCACAGCCTATTTAAAGCACAGCAAAACTCAAGAACATTGCTGAGTGGCCATCCGCTTTGGTTAGTAGCCCTTGGTTGCTTCTGTGTTCTACCTGGTTTGCCTTCTGACTTCACCTGAACTTGAGCCCTCTGTTACCTGACCTCTGGCATGTTACTTGACTCTGCATCCTACTTAATGTTTTGGCTTGTCTCTCGCTTTAATCTGAACCTTGGCTGCCTGGCTGTTGCTGACATAGTCAAATGTGATGAAATAACTTGTATTGAAATAATGTAACAACAGTTCACAATAAACCCAGTGGCAAGACAACCCAACCGGGAACACTCACAGTTCCAACAGAATGCAGAGCGCAGGTTTCAGCGCCTGTTAGGAGGGGCAGAGTGCGGCCTGGCCGTCTCGTGCCCAAGCGGGAATATGTCCATAGAAGTTCCAAGCCCTTCGCTTTCTCTCCTCCTCAGAAACCTTTCCCTGCCACTAGCTCTGTCCCTAACAGGCGGGATACCTGTCCCTACTCTACCCACATGGGATGGCAGCATACAATTGGATAACTTCTCCAGTGACCCAGGAAACCAAAGAAGGAACCATGTTCCTCTAGATTACCTCTCCAACTGCAACGCCGCTGCGGAAAAGCACCACCTAAATTGGAGAAAGTAGACTGCATCTGCCTACATGCTCGCCTTACAAAGTTTCTGTCTTCTTTTCTTGCAAGTCCTCTGACGACATCTGGTACCTTTTCCTGCACTTCAGCTTCTGCCTCACTACATGATCTCATTATTCTGCTGGCCACTAGCCAGGACTTTCTACAGCCGCCTGTGCCACTCCTTGTCCTGTCATACCCTGTCATCAGTCTTCGGGGAAAAACAGAATAGGAGATGTAAGGGATTGCCCTCTCATCAGTTCAGCCTCTACCAGGTAAGTGACCACTGATGTGCTGATTATGTTTATTACTTTTAAACAGTTTTATGTCTTCTATTTTAGAATATTCCTCAGCAATAACCTAACTACTCCACCAAACCCTGGCCCTCCAAATTCAAAACTTGATCAGCCATTGTCCTTATTTTACACACACATTTCTGTTACTCCTTTCAGGGCATAGAGACCAGAGCTATAGCTATGATGGGACATCTAGGGAATTTTCCATTCCCTCTTAATTGCCTGACAGCATACCATACTTGTATTTGGGCAGAATGGGCCAAGTGGAGAGTAGCTTTAATATAAAAATCCACCATGGTAGAGCTGCACAAAGCTACTAAGGTAAAGTGACCAGATTTCTAAAATGAAACCCGGGAACATATTTACTGTAGTAAACTATTTTATAAGCATATTTTCCTTAAATTAATGATTGAGTGAAATATACATTATTTCTAGAAATCATTTAATTCCAGCCCCATAGCATTATTATACCAGCCCAACCGCATAACGTCATTATTTTCTTGTTAATAAAAGGGAAAACCATGCATTTTAAAGCACATTTGAAGAGTGTATTATAATAAACCAGCGCTCATCAGCGCAGCCTCATCAGTGCCCATCAGCACAGCCTCAATAGTGCCCATCAGCGCAGCCTCACCAGTGCCCATCAATGCAGCCTCACCAGTGCTCATAAATGCAGCCTCACCAGTGCCCGTCAGCTCAGCTTCACCAGTGCCCATCCATGCAGCCTCACAAGTGTCCATCAATGCAGCCTGTTCATTGCCCATCAGCTCAGCCTGTTCATTGCCCATCAATGCAGTCTGTTCAGTGCCCATCAGCTCAGCCTGTTCAGTGCCCATCAGCTCAGCCTGTTCAGTGCCCATCAGCTCAGCCTGTTCAGTGCCCATCAAATCAGCCTGTTCAGTGCCCATCAGCTAAGTCTGTTCAGCGCCCATCAGCTCAGCCTGTTCATTGCCCAACAATGCAGCCTGTTCAGTGTCAATCAGCTCAGCCTGTTTAGTGCCCATCAGCGCAACCTGTTCAGTGCCCCTCAATGCAGCCTGTTCATCGCCCATCAATGCAGTCTGTTCAGTGCCTATCAGCTCAGTCTGTTCAGGGCCCATCAGCTCAGCCTGGTCAGTGCCCATTAATGTAGCCTGTTCAGTGCCCATCAATGCAGGCTGTTCAGTGCCCATCAATGCAGCCTGTATATTGCCCATTAGCTCAGCCTGTTCAGTGCCCATCAGTGCAGCCTGGTCAGTGCCCAGCAGCCCAGCCTGTTCAGTGCCCATCAGCTCAGCATGTTCAGTGCCCATCAGCACAGCCTGTTCAGTGCCCATCAGCTCAGCCTGTTCAGTGGCCATCAATGCAGCCTGATCAGTGCCCAGCAGCTCAGCCTGTTTGGTGCTCAGCAGCTTAGCCTGTTCAGTGCCTATCAATGCAGCCTGTTCAGTGCCCATCAGCTCAGCCTGTTCATTGCCCATCAATGCAGCCTGATCAGTGCCCAGCAGCTGAGCCTGTTCGGTGCCCAGCAGCTCAGCCTGTTCAGAGCCTATCAATGCAGCCTGTTCAGTGCCCAGCAGCTTAGCCTGTTCTGTGCCCATCAATGCAGCCTATTCAGTGCCCATCAATGCAGCCTGTTCAGTGCCCATCAGCCCAGCCTGTTCAGTGCCCAGCAGCTCGGCCTGTGCAGTGTCCATCAGCCCAGCCTGTTCAGTGCCCAGCAGCTTAGCCTGTTCTGTGCCCATCAATGCAGCCTGTTCAGTGCCAATCAATGCAGCCTGTTCAGTGCCCATCAGCCCAGCCTGTTCAGTGCCCATCAGCCCAGCCTGTTCAGTGCCCAGCAGCTCGGCCTGTGCAGTGTCCATCAGCCCAGCCTGTTCAGTGCCCAGCAGCTCAGCCTATTACGTGCCCATCAGCTCAGCCTGTTCAGTGCCCATCAGCCCGGCCTGTTCAGTGCCCAGCAGCTCGGCCTGTTCAGTGCCCATCAGCCCAGCCTGTTCAGTGCCCATCAGCTTAGCCTTTTCAGTGCCCATCAGCTTAGCCTGTTCAGTGCCCAGCCGCTCAGCCTGTTCAGTGCCCAGCTGCTCAGCCTGTTCAGTTCCCAGCAGCTCAGCCTGTTCAGTGCCCAGCAACCCAGCCTGTTTACTGCCCAGCAGCTTAGCCTTATCTGTGGTGACCAGTGCATGGCGAGCGAGGAGAGGAGACAGATTGTACACTGCAAGGATCTCCTCTTTACCCAGCGCGGCTGCTGTCCTCAGACAAAGTCCCGCCTCCTATGATAGACGTCACCAGTGTGCTGCCTTTCATAGGAGTCAGCCCACTCCTATGAAAGTTACCACGTCTGACAACCGGGTAAGTGGGAGATCCCTGCTCTGTATAATGCGGCGGTGTTCGCCCCCCCCCTCCCCCTCCCGTCCGAGACAGCCCAGCGGGACACATGGTAGGGCCGGCCCTGAGCGCCCCCCCCCCCTGCCCCATATTGTGGTGTACCCGCCCAGGATCGGCCCTGAATCTGGGGACAAATCCGGGGACAGTGTCCTCAATCCGGGGACTGTACCCAGAAACCGGGGATGTCTGGTCAACCTATGCTAAGGGCTGGCATACAACAACGCTTCACCATAGGTCCCTAATGCTTGACAATGTGTGCAGTGATATTATACAACAAAGGATAAGGAATGCAGTATGAATATACTGTGTGCTGGCGGAAGAAACGTGTTCAGGATAGGAACATTTTTACTGATTTTGCCGTGTTTTGCATTTTCACGTGGCCAGTGGTCAACCTAGTCTGTGTGTACATAAGCCCTAAAGATGTTGGGCCTGAAGAAACTGGATTGCTGTTTTAGCCAAATTTGGCGTTCCTAAATGTGTGGAAAACTGTCCCCTTAAACTCCCATTCACACAGAGTGATCTGAAGCACATTTCCAGAAGTGTTTCGATGCACAGCTGTCTGGTAAGTACTTACTGAGGCCGGGATGCCGAGAGCGGTTCACCCTTGCGACTAGACGCACCCCACCCCCTGGAGGTGATACAGGGAGTGGGTGGCACGAAGAGGCACAGGCCACCAGCAGGCAGGATAGGACTTGTGTAGAGTTCCTTGAGGAGATGGCTGCTGAGCTGAGTTTGATTAAGCAGGAAGTCCAGAAATGGCTGAGGGTCAAACACTGGAGATACAAGGCAAATCCGGGTCACAAGCAGAGGGTCAAACACTGGAGATACAAGGCAAATCTGGGTCACAGGCAGAGAGTCAAACACTGGAGAAGGCAGGCAAATCCGGGTCACAGGCAGTGCATCTGCTTTTC
Source organism: Aquarana catesbeiana (assembly GCF_042186555.1). Lineage (NCBI taxonomy): Eukaryota > Metazoa > Chordata > Amphibia > Anura > Ranidae > Aquarana > Aquarana catesbeiana. The sequence continues at coordinate 73,996,863 of NC_133328.1, forward strand.
CGTTCTTAGAGCCAGGTCTGTGGGATATATGGAAATTGAATCTAGAGAAAAAGAGAGCCCAGTGGGCTTGTCTGGGTTTCAACCGTTTAGCCGTCCTGAGATATTCTAGATTCTGATGATCAGTGAAGATCATAACAGGGTGAGATGCACCCTCCAGTAGGTACCTCCACTCCTCCAGGGCGAACTTAATGGCCAACAGCTCCCTGTCACCTACATCGTAGTTTCTTTCTGGTGGACTTAATTTCCAGGATGCGAAGGCTACGGGATGTAGGAGGACCTTGGGCCCCTGTCTTTGGGAGAGGATGGCCCCAGTGGCGGTTTCCGAAGCATCTACTTCCAGTACAAATGGTAGGGCTGGATCCGGGGGCCGTAAGATTGGTGCAGAGGTAAACAAGGCCTTTAACTTAGTGAAAGCTTCCTGGGACCGTTGAAAACGGTTGTGTTGGTGTGTTAGTTGAGTTATGGCTGCCACAATAGAAGCCAATGATAAATCTCCTATAGAAGTTAGCAAACCCTATAAATCGTTGTACTCCTTTTTTGTCTATCGGAGTCAGCCATTCTTGGATTGCCTTGACCTCTTGTGGGTCCATTACGACCCCGTTGGTGGAGATAATGAATCCTAGAAACTGCACAACAGTCTTTTCAAAATCACACTTCTCCGCTTTGAGGTACAATTTATGACTTCTGAGTATTGCAAGAACCTTTTTGACATGAACTTGGTGTAATTCAATGATGGCGGAGAAAATGAGGATGTCGTCTAGGTAAATGACTAGGAAGTCTTCAAGGTATTCTCAAAAAATGTAATTTACCAGATGTTGGAAAGTGGCCGGGGCGTTGCAGAGCCCATACGGCATCACCAGGTACTCGTAATGTCCAAACCTGGACCTGAAGGCGGTCTTCCATTCGACCCCAGCCCGAATTGTTGTAGGCGCCTCGAAGATCCAGTTTGGAGAAGATTCGGGCAGATCGGAATCGTTGAAATAGCTCCGGGATAAGTGGTAACAGATATCGGTTTTTATTAGTTACTTTATTTAGCTCCCTTTAATCGATGCACGGCCTCAGGGACCCATCCTTTTTTTCCACAAAAAAAATACCGGCTCCAGCCGGTGAGGAGGAAGGACGGATAAAACCCTTCTCCAGATTTTCGTCAATGTAATTCTTAAGAGCTCTTAGCTCAGTTTCTGATAGCAGGAAGATGCGGCCAAAGGGGACTTAAGAGCCAGGCAGAAGGTCAATAGGGCAGTCGTAAGACCGATGAGGTGGTAAGCGGTCAGCCCTTTGTTTGTTAAACACATCTCTGAACTCGAGCTGCACTAAGGGAACATGTTGGAGGTTGTCAGGTACAGGTGTGACAGCTGAGCAAGTGATTGGAGCCGGGATGAGGCAGTGCTGGGAGCAGTATTGGGAAGAGAAAGAAACTTCTTTAGTGTTCCAATTTATTTGGGGTTCATGTGCCTGCAGCCAGGGAAGCCCTAAGATAATAGGAAATATAGGAGAAGAAATTAGATCGAAGCGCAAGAACTCTTGATGGCCTGAGTCCGTGGTGGTGCGAATGGGTCTGGTTTCCTGAGTGATGAGTCCAGAACGAGGAAGAGACCCATCAGCCAGATGTACCTGGAGACTTTATGCTTTGGTCTGAAGAGGGATATGCAGTCTTTGAGCCAGGGAGACATCCAAAAAACAGCTACAAGCTCCAGAATCAATTATAGCTGGCAGGAGGGTTTCCTTTTCCGCTAGCTGTAGGGAGATAAAGAGAGTGACATAAGTCTTGGGAACACCAGTGACTTGATAGTTCATAACATATTGCGGATAAGACTTACTAGGTCTCACTGGGCAGTTGCGAAGAAAATGACCGGTACCCCCACAGTATAGGCGCAGATTAGCTTGACGCCTGCGTTGCCTCTCCTCGGGGGTAAGAGGAGCATGGACCAGTCCAAGTTGCATAGGCACGACTTTAGGAGCCGAAGTGGCAGAAGGAGCCAGAAAGGGCGGATGGATGGGAGTTGGCTTGGGACGCATCCAGCTAGGTTGAAGAACCTGGAAGCGCTCTGAGCGCCACTCGCGCATGCGCCTGTCTAATTTGGATCTAATCAGCTCCTCTAGAGTAGCAGGGATTTCCACCCTGGCTAGTTTGTCCTTAAGGACCTCAGACAATCCCTGACAATATTGATATTTCAAGGCAGGCTCATTCCAGCCAGTATCAGCCGCCCATTTTCGGAACTCTACTGTATAGTCCTATATTGGCCTTCGCCCTTGAGACAGGTTATGCAAAATTGTTTCAGCCATGGCCATGCGCTGTGGATCATCATAAAGTTGTGCCATGCTTTCAAAAAAGGAATCTACTGAGTTTAACACAGGGCTCCTGTGTTCCATCAGACTGTGGGCCCAGGCTTGTGGTTCTTCAGCTAGAAGGGAGATAATGATCCCCACCTTTACCATTTCGGAAGAGAAAGTCTTGGGCTTAAGAGCTAGGTAAAGGGAGCAGGCATTCTTGAAGGCGCTGTATTTCTTGCGATCGCCTGCAAATCGCTCCAGGATGGGAACCCTGGGCTCAGGGAGCGCCATTACTACAGTTGGATTTGAAGAAGCCTGAGAGGAGGAGGCCCCACTGGCGGATGCAGGAGCTGCGACCGCGGGTATGGGTGGTCCGGAGAGTTGCTGGAGGCGGCCATGAATTTGGGTATAGCCTTCTTGCAGTTTCTGGACTGTATCGGTGAGTGCTGAGACCTGCTGGCACAGGATCTTGAGAGGGGAACGTGCTCTGTCTGCCTCTGACATCTGGCTGGTTTGTACTGTCAGGTAAGTATTTACTGAGGCCGAGATACCGAGAGTGGTTCACCCTTGCAACTAGGCGCACCCCGCCCCCTGGAGGTGATACAGGGAGTGGGTGGCACAAAGAGGCACAGGCCACCAGCAGGCAGGATAGGACTTGTGTAGAGTTCCTTGAGGAGATGGCTGCTGAGCTGAGCCTGAATAAGCAGGAAGTCCAGAACTGGCTAAGGGTCAAACACTGGAGATACAAGGCAAATCCGGGTCACAAGCAGAGGGTCAAACACTGGAGATAAGGCAAATCCGGGTCACAGGCAGACAGTCAAACACTGGAAATACAAGGCAAATCCAGGTCACAGGCAGAGGGTCAAACACTGGAGGCAAGGCAGAGTCCGTTAAGCAGGCCGAGGGTCAGGTCCAGGAGAAGAGCAGAGTAGTCAGGAACGCTACGAGTAATAAAATGCAGTAAACAGGAAGCAGATTCAAACGGGAAGCTGAAGACAAACCAGCAACCAGTCTGAGCGCCTAAGCAACTTTAAATACACCTGCCAGAACGTCTTGGTTGGCGTGCGCTGGTGCGCAGGCGCGCGCGACGTTCCATCGGGCCGCGAACGCGCATGTGCGCCGGAGCGCCATTCCGCCGCACATGCGCGCAGGGATACGGCTGATGCGGCTGGATAGAACACTTCTCTGACAACAGCACTCAGATTTTCATGTTATTCTATTGTGCCCATTCATACAGTATCTAACTCAGAAAAAATTAAACAAGCTTCTGGGTGGCATAATCATGTGTTTTTGGCACCTGTAGACTTCAATGGGAGTGGGTGGGAATGCAAGTTTTTTGTGCGATTTCACAGCTAACAACAGTCTCCACCTCCTAATACCTAGCTTTCTATTGGCTTAAAGTGGTTGTAAACTTCAAAAATGAAATATGAACACAGCATATCCCTCTATAGTGTGTACTTGTCTCAATTAAGAGCACTGTGCTCTCGTGTCTGTCTGCTGCTCTGTTCCTCTGCTATCAGCATGAATCACTTCTGACAGGTTTTCCTGACACCAAGAGAAAAAAAGATGACAGCTGAGGGACCTCCAGCTGATTGACAGCCTCAGCTCTGTTCCTGTGTGCTGTGAGAATGGGGGGGGGGGAGGGTGTCCCTTCCCTCCAATCAGCTCTCAGAGCTCTCCTCAATTAGCTCTGCAGAATGTAACTTCAGCCCTCCGCCCCCTTTTTTCTGGCAGCTCAGACAAGCTTTATAAGTTTGTGACTTTGAACATATATAGCGAAGAGAAGACTACAGATAAACAGGTACAACATCTTATGTAGGAGGATTTGTGTCATCTCTGTGTATCACCTGAGGCCAGTAACTTCTCTGGGTATTTGTAAAGGTTTACAACCAAGCAAAAACCCTCAAGCCTGAAAACAGGCACAAAATGCACATACAACTGCACAATAAAATGCAAGGAAAGTTACTGAAGACGCTGACATACCTTAAGATCTACTGTAATAAAGCCTGATGAATCAGCAGTGCTGGAAATGTGCCAACTTTTGGCCAGCACCATTCCTGTCCAGAGCAAGGACTACGATGGCTGCTGGAGGTATGAATCTTCATTCTTCAATAGGAGGTAGTGCCAGAGCTGGTGTCATCATACAGAGCACTGCCTCCTCTAACCACATGCTCACCTTTCTTCTCACTATAGTGCCTCATAGGAAATGAGGGCTATCTTCTGTTTTCCTGTCTCCCTCTGTCATGTGACATATCAAATGACCAGAGCTGGGAGAAAAGGGAAGCTGGACTCATTCTCAGGAGGATGCCTGTATAGAAAGAAGGTTTTTAAAAAACGCTTATAAAGGATTAGTGGGGAACCTCAGCTACCGAACTGCTCTCTGTCTCCTTTAGCCCCCCTCAAAGCTTCTCGGGCCTTCTGCATCCTACTAATTTGAATGCCAGTGCAGTCTCCTGCCCACTGATACCACTGAAGCTGGGGTATTTCTTCCTCTTGTGGGCGCTGTGGCATTTTGTCATCCCACCAATGTTGGGGCATTTCTGTTGGTCAGTTCTTTTACTGCACCCCACATCTTAGAATCTCAAGCTCAGTGACTTTCAAAAATTCTTTGGTATGGGAATCAGACTCTATACTCTTGGAATTTTTATTTTTTTTCTACCAGGAGCTTACTTCAGCGGAAAGGTTTTGTTTCGTCCTGCCCAGGTGAAGTTGTTATAGACGGCCAGCCATACTGTAACATAACGTAGCACTATAACAGGGATCTTAAAACTGCGGCCCTCCAGCTGTTGCAGAACTACACATCCCATGAGGCATTGTAAAACTCTGACATTCACAGATATGACTGAGCATGATGGGAATTGTAGTTCCTGAACAACTGGAGGGCCGTAGTTTGAAGACCCCTGCACTATAATAATCTTGATATCTCACATTCCCATGTTATTGCCGACTATGGAACGCCAGGCATGTAGTAAAGAACAAAGTGAGAACCTACTAGATTGTACTGCAGTGTACCATGTTTAGCTCTTAAGCAAGTAGTTGACATAAGTGTTGCATTAAAGTGAAAACTGTGCTCTCCTGAAGGACGCGCTGTGTGAGTGCTATCCAGATAAACAGCTGTAAAGCAGAAGAACTAAACTAAGAAGCTTTATGATAAAGTCTCATCCCACAAGATAGTGCCTCACTACACTACTACTTTTTTTCTTAATAAAGTTCATTAAGTGATTCAGAGTGCAGTGTTACATGCTATTCAAAGCCATATTGTGGAAAAGGCTGAAGTAGGAAGAGAAAGTATGCAACAGTTTTACATGGGAAATGGAAAGGGTATATAAGAAATGTAACAATAAGGGCCAGTTCAGATTTTATGTGACGGGATGGTACCCCCACTTTCTTCAATCGTCTCTATTGGATCTATGTCCATTTCTCTTTGGTTGGAATATAATAAATTGGCCTTTTTTCAGGTCCTTACCTTATCTGGACCTATTGCTTAGGACTGCTCCTTCAAGACTCCATACCTGATTGTATCCCTCAGTGATATACAACATTTTTGTCTGTTGCACACATCCTGATCTTCCTGATTATACAGACCACTGTACAACGGAACTTATTGTTTCGATCCAATAGGAAGACTGGGAAAAATCCTTTATACTTACTCACTGTTATCCTTAGCCAGTAGGGGCCATGCGACTAGCTTCAAATTGCTACCTACATGGTACAGGATTCCGACCTTACTTCAACGTCTATATCTGTCTATGACTGATCTCTGCTGGCTTTGTAAGCAGAGTCAGGGTACCCTGACCCACCTCCTGTTCATAGGTTCTGGACCTCGGTCTTGTTGGCGTATGCAAAAACCACTAACGTGACTATGCCAATGTCTCCCCAGAGCATACTGCTCTCTTGTACTGTATTCCTGGTACTCTCAAACATATAAGAAATACATATTACAGCATTTTTTAACAGTGGGCTGGACAGTTGTCCCACGCCACTGGAAATGGACACAGGCTCCAAATCTTTTGGTTGGAATGGGTTTCTGAGATAGACCATACTGGCATATGGAGGCTCTAAATGCACGTGAGCTGGGCACCTATGACCATTATCACCAAACATGGCTCTCCTGAAAGGTCTTGTCTTTTTTTTTGTATTCTGTAATTAATCCATCTGTGCTCCTATATGGGGTCAGCTCTGTTCTTCGACCTTTACATGCAGTCTTTTTGTCTACAGAGTAAGTGATATGATTTTTTTTTCTTACTTGTTGTAATAGTGTTGTTATAGTTTTAATTTGTTATCTAATTGCACACTATTTTGTTTCCATGCTTTATCTTTTTTTATATGAAAATCTTTAAGAAATTCAGATTGAAACCAATAAGGGCCAGTTCATAATGCCCACCCACTAAACCATAGCAGATTAGTGTGTGGGCAAGGGTCCTAGTACACACGTCAAGTTTTTTTTTTGTTAAAAAGAACAAAAAAACTGAGGAGGTCGCTGTACTAACTATGCAATGCCGATGTTAGAACAGGGATCTCACTCACTGCTATTGTACTCTGACAGGTGGACCCCCCCCCCCCCACACACACACACACACACACTAAAACACGCCATTGGCTGCAAGCGCTGGTTGGATGCCAATCAACTGCTGGTTTTCCAGCTTGTTCATTTGACAGAAGCCGGTCATGAGATTGGCATCTATCAGACAAGCAGCTGTACACATGGACAGAAAGTCGGCTGGTTTCTACTGTAACGGCTGATTTCAACCAATATTTGGCCCATGTATAAGAGGCAGGGTACTATCACTACCACAGAGGATTGCAAGAAATCCCATGTTGCCAGAAGCTGATTGATATCATAATATTGAAGCTGACCTTAATTGTTGATTATGATCTGACTAAGGGGAGGCAACAACCATGTCTATTCATTATGTGCTCAGATATCATTTAAAATGAAAATGTGGCTGCCCTATAACCACTTTGTATAGGGTTATCAAACAATATACAAATGCAGCACATGTTGAATTTGTAAGATCTGGCTATAGACACCCATAAAAAATAATCTATTACAGAGCAAGCCAGCTGCTCCAAAAGGTTGGATTAAGCAGCCTGACCTCATCATGTATGGCCAACTTTAGTTAAAGTGAAATGTATTAATGTTCCAAAGCTGCTAACTTGAAAAATAAATCCTATAAACCACTGTCTGGTCGCAGCTTAAATACTGACCAAGTGTTATCCCTGCAGGTTAATAATATCACCATACTGAGCCCTGGGAGAATTAAAATACTAGAGCTGTATATTCTTCCATCAGAATCATGTACTGTACATAAAACACCAGTGGCTCATAAATAATTGAAAATAGTGCAGGTATCCGACATCAGCCATCTGGACGTTAGTGAGCTAATAATGTTCATTCAAAAGTAGTCATTTCTTACTGTGAACCGCCAAACTCCCACAGCGGTTGGGATTCATTTTTGTTGAAAAATATATATTTGTAATCAGACTTTGGGAACTCATTGAATTCCCGGCATGTGCTTACGGTTGATTTTATGGTAGTCATAAGCAGCATGTTTGTTCTTGCAAGGACAACAGGAGGCAAAGTAATAGTCTAATGCAGGCATGAAGCAAATTTCTTTCTTGCAACCACGGGTTGCAGGAAAGAAATGTGCTTGATTCCCCCATCAACACAGACATTCTTGACGTGGGAATCCCTCTTGCCAAGCCATTGTATTCTCCCGGCGGGGGGGGGGGGGCGGGGGAAGCTGTCACCACCAGGGGAAGACAGTGATTATTGCTAGCAGCTGTATCAGACGCTAGCGATAATCGCATGTAAAATCTGGCAGGCTAATTGTACCCAAGTTGATCAATCAACTTGGTACATTCAGCCTGCCCATACACGGTTCGAATCTCGGTCAGTTCCTGCTGAACTAGCCGAGATTCGAACCATCTATGGCTGGCCTTCGTAACCCTCTGTAGGTTTGTACTGTTCATTCATGATCAATGTTGGTGGAAGCATTAGAAGTGCTTGTGGCTAAGCAAATCACTGGCTTAAAAGAGAAGTATGTTTTGTTTTTTGTTTTTAAGATTCATACTTCGCTAGGTGGATGCAGCATCAGACCGATGCTGCATCTGTCCCCCGCCGCCTCTTCACTGAGAACCAAGCCACTGAACATCGCCAATGGCTCGGCTCTCACTGCTCCCCGAGTGGAGAGCTGCTGCCTGTCAGTCAGCAGCTCTCCTGCTCTGCTCCTCCATGCTCACTGGAGGGCTGAGCTGTGAAGGGGCAGGGAGTGGCTCTCTCAGCGTCTCAGCAGCTCGCTTAAAGGCTGAGACTGCCATCAGTCCAGGCACCTGGCGGATCCAGACTTTCTAAGCCGGGATGATGCGCTGCCTGGACTGATCTTGGTGACGTCAGAAGAGAATGGACCTCAGACCGCTCTCTGCTGTAAACGGGTCACAGGAGGGCAAAACTAATTTCACTTCTGTGACCCATAGAAGTCCAGCCAAACAAGCTCAGGCTGGAATTCTCCTTTAAAGTACAGAGCAAATGTGTGTTACTTTAAATTTAGTATGTAAGGTCTAACGTAAACAAGCAGAGTCCTCTGATTCCTCCTGTATTGAATTGTATTGTAACTGCGCTGTCTATCCTCATGTTGTAAAGAGCTGTGCAAACGGTTGGCGCTATATAAATCCTTTATTATAATAATAACAATCATTAATATTGAAGTTGTATTCTTGAATGAGAGAAATATTCAGTTTTTTTTACATCTTCAAGTACTTCGTGTTGGTTATTCAATAAAGACAAGGGGCAAGTATGATGAGCAAAGAAACTCAAACTCATTTAGATTCCAATTAGCTATCATTATATAGTATAGCAAAACTTATTACAAAAATCCAGAAATTCCAGACACATGACCAATGCCTAGGCATCTTGATATTTAGCCAGCTTCTGTGGCAGGTACACCAATCAGCCATAACATTATGACCACCCACCTAATATTGAGTATGGCCCCCTTTTGCTAAAACAGCCCTGACCCATGAACACTAAAGTAACATTCACATGAATGGCAGAACCCAAGGTTCCCAGCAGAACATTGACCAAAGCATCACCCTGCCTCTGCCAACTTGCCTTCTTATACCGCATCATGGTGCCATCTCTTCCCCAGGTAAGTGACACACACGCACCTGGCCTTCCATATGATGTAAAAAAAATGTGATTCATCAGACCAGGCCACCTTCTTCCATTTGCTCCGTAGTCCAGTTCTGATGTTCATGTGACCATTGTAGAAGCTTTTGGCTGTGGACATGGGTCACCATGGGCTTCACAGCCCCATACCCAACAAACTGCAATGCCCATTTTTTTTTCTGCTTTCACCACATCAACTTCATGGACAACATCTTCACTTGCTGCCTAATATATCCCACCAATTTTCATATGCCATTGTAACGAGATATTCCCTTTACCTGTCAGTGGTCATATTGTTATGGCTGATCGGTGTATGTATTTCAGAGGTTCTTTTATGTCTATGCATTAAAGGAGGTAAAGCAACAGGAGGGGAGCTATGTGCTATAGTTCCAATATGTTTAGACTTAGAAACTGTCAGATTCACATGCTCAGTGTCAGTTGAGAGACAGTAAGGGCTCATTTGTACTTGCTTCGGCTTCAACACACATTAACGGCTAGTTTACACTTGCTTCAAAACAAGGTTTCGGACATGCTTTGTTAAATTCCAGTTAAATTCCACTGAATTCCAGTCAAAGCCCTTGCCACTAAATAAAATGGTTAGCTTATAGTCCTTTTAACACCTTGCTTTTGCTTTGCATCGGCTTCGCTTCAAAAATGATACTCCATGTAGCTTAGTGGTGCTTTAAAGCATCTTCAAAGCCTCCACAGAATTCTGTGGCAAAGCTCGCTTGAAGCCCCACTGAAGCCTCATCGAAGCCCCACCAAAAGCTAATCGAACACTCATAAAAGCCCCACTGAAGCCTCATTGAAGCACCAAGCAAAAGCAAGGTGTAAACAGGTAAGCTAACCATTTTATTTAGTGACAGGAGCTTTGACTGGCATTCAGAGAGCTTTGTTTTGAAGCAAGTGTAAACTAGCCCTAAAGGAAAAGAGTGGTGAAAGTAACGTGATCACACGGTTTACCGAGCAGAGAAGAACCTTTGACAGAGAACCTGTCTGCAGTTCGTTCAACAAAGTGATGACAGATTACAAGATTAAAATCAGTATTTTTTTTCTAATGCAAAAAGGGTCCCTGGGGAAATTTATCAGATACAGTATTAAAAGGGGAAACAAGAAGATACTGTTATTATATAATACTTTATATTGAACATATCACTGTAAGCCCACACAAAGGAGATAAAGAAATAAAAAAATACTTAAAATGCAATACTTTACTATCCCGTCTTAGTATATGAACATGGGGGTCTGTTTGATGTCCCATTTTGTAGACCTCACATGAACAAATGTTGCCTATATAAATAATGGAATGGAAAGACGTCTACCCAGCAAATGGAGCAAATGCTGATCATACCATCAGAATTAGCTAGGCAAACAACCTGGCTTTTCTACTCTGAATGATTCAGCTTCTGGTTATAGCCCTGACTCTCCGTCACATTTATGAGCCTCCAGAGAGTCTGAATAGGGAACAGAAGAATGAGAGGTGAGCTGGGCCAGGGACAATCTGAAACCAATACAGCAAAAGCCGACAAATAACAACTGATAGCGGGAAAAGGGAGCGAGCGATGTTCTCAATGTGAGATAAAAAGGTAGAGGAGACACAAAACAGTTACATGGTAGGACATAAATAGAATATGTGGTAAAAGCTCAGATATTACAGACAGAGCGTTCTCTTAATGCGATAGTTAATGACACTTATATTTTCGGGTAACTATTACCCTGTAAAGGCGGAGTGCAGGGAAGGCATGCACTAACCTTTATTTAAAATGATGAAGATTTGAATGTTTTTTTGCTGTAAAGCCACCACCTCTTCTAAGTGCCACCCTTTTGTGTATGGAAGTGGTGAGGATATTAGGTTAGCTTAAGCGGTATAAAACCCATCAGAAAATGTAATATATTGCAGCTGACCAAATATTAAATGCAGTGGCTGCATTTGTTTTTTATTTGTTTTTTTTAGACCTCCTTCGTGTTGTCAGTCTGAGGAAAGGGGAGTGTTAGTAGCACTATGCACTAACAAATTGAAGCCATACTCCAGCTCACACTTTAAACAGTTATAGCAACAGTTTTGTTCCAATGAGGATAAGGGTTTTACATAAATGAAAAGGCTGACCATTGTAAGCACCCTTGTTAGTGGTAAATGGTTTGGCTTAACCTTCTAACTACTACATGCGCAAGACAGCTTGTTCTGTTGTAAAACAATAGACTTACTGGCAGGATCACCAGGTGAAAGGAAAGCTTGAAGGGTAACTCCACTTTGGTGGGGAAAAAAATAGCAAAAGAAAAAATAATATAGCACATATAATTGTGACACTAATCATATTGTAATTGAATGTTATTAAAAATGACCTTTCCTTTTCAATCTGCAGCCAATGTAATTTTCTGAGAATGCATTGCAATATGGCTACCTGGAGTTGTTATGTACACAGAGTGTGTACTGACCACTCCCCAGAAACATTATTTCCTGCTTGTGTGATTGGCTCACCAATTTTTGCAGAAGTCTGCCTAAGATACAAGTCAGCTTTCAGGCATCCCCTGCACCAAAAATGTCATTTTTGGAGAGATACACATCTAAAGGGATGCAGGCCCAGCAGAATTCCTCATTAGTGCCCTGCAGCTGCCACAGCTGACTGATAATTATGAAACCACTCCCATTAGACCCAGTCAGCACAGAGGCACAGACAGACACACATGGGTTTCTTCAGAATAACAAAAGATAGGAATCTGCAACAAAGACTGGTATAATCCTTACAATGTACAGAGATCACCCAGAGGGGAATGTTTTTTTTCTCAACAAAAGTGGAGTTACGCTTTAAAAAATAACTAAACCTAATGCAGCCATCACATCTATGAAGTGTTAATTTTGTTGACGAAAATATTTTCGTCTACTAAATTAACACTATTTTAGTCGAATCATGTCTTTTATGATGCCCTGGGCGAAACGCGTCAATGCAATATCCGGCTCTCGTTCCAACCAGTGACGTTGTTTCCTGTCTTCTGTGGAATGCACGCTATCACATTGGCGATCGCGGAAGCATTCTGAATGTCTGTTTGCAGCTTCTATTTTGTGAGTAGCGCTGCCATGCGCGCCTGATTATTTTCCCTACGGTACTTCACCATGCCTTCTTCCTTTTATTTTTTGGGTGGAATATGATGTCCTCTATCCTCAAGCACTTATCCCATTGGCAACGATCCAGTTTCCATCTTATTTGCCTGTAGAAACTGCAACATTTCAGGTGACTGAGTGTATTCTATATAGGCTGAAAGGCTGAAAGCCTGCCATCGCTGACCAGCGGGATTTCTCCCAGGGAATCTGCACATTCATCTCAGTTTTTATGTCACTTTTATGTGTATTCAAATATATTTTTAGTCAGTCACTTATTGCTAATGCTGGCGCTATGTCTCTTTAGATTCCTCTAGTTGCTAGCGTTGTTTCATTTTATGTCACTTGTTCCAGTTTAGCACTTTATGCAATAGTTGCAATTTTCTGATCATATATAATATCATTCTAGTGATTACATTTGTATTCTCCACCTTTTATATATTTAATATTTTCTCACAGATATATATTTATTTTCTGAGTGCGTTTTAGTTGCCAGCGCTGCATTCCTTCATTCAACAAAACAATTCCTTTGCTTCTGATATGGAGGAAACCGCATGCCAAATTTATAGAAAAAAAAAAACTGGCACCCTTTGAGTCTGATATGGATCTTGATGGGGACCCCGCGCCAAAATTAAAAACAAAAAAGGCGTGCCCCCCCACAAGACTATACCAGACCCAAGGTATGGCTTTGTGGGGAAACCCCACTCCAAAAAAAGCAAAACAAAAAAAACAGTGTGGGGTCCCCCCCAAAATCCATACCAAACCCCTATCCGAGCATGCACTGACCCATGACGTCAAAAGGGACGAGGTCCCCGGGTGACGTCACCGGATGGCCACGCCCCATATAAGAACTGGCAGACAACGGAGCTGACACAACGGCCGGAGCCAGCGTCAGAGGAGGACTAGGTTTTTACTTTTAGAGGGTCCGCGGCAGCAGAAGACATTACTGGAGGGAGAAGACATCACTGGAGGGAGAAGACCGGAGGAAGAAGACATCGGTGGAGGGAGAAGACCGGAGGAAGAAGACATCGGTGGAGGGAGAAGACCGGAGGAAGAAGACATCGTTGGCGGAACCGGGGAAAAAAGACACATTGGTGCTACAAAGGGGGACATTGTTCATTTTTAATAAGGCTGCTTTCACACTGTGGCCACGGGCGCATTGGCGGTAAAGCTCGTTCTAGCACCACTTTACTACCGTTTTAGCTGCGCTTTTCGGCCACTAGCGGGATGCTTTTAACTCCCGCTAGCGGCTGAAGAAAGGATTAAAACCGCCCGTGTTACGGCGCTTCCGAAATGCTTTTCATTCCAATGGGCAGGGGGAGTTTAGGAGCGCTGTATACAGCGCTCCCAAACTGGCCCAAAGATGCTGCTTGCAGAACTTTTATAAAATCCCGTAAGCGCACCTCCCCAGTGTGAAAGCACTCGGACTTTCACTTTCGGGCAGCATGGGCGGTGGTTTTCAGGTGCTTTTACAGAAGCTATTTCTAGCGCTAAAATTTCTGAAAACCACTTTCAGTGTAAAAGGTGTCTAAAGGACTTGTCAAAAACCGTCTCTTTTTTTTGTAACACTACACTTCTTTTGTTTTTGGTTAATGTGTAGGGGTACAATGTACCCCATACTCATTCACATGGGAGGGGGGGCGCGGGATCTGGGGGCCCCCTTGTTAAAGTGGCTTGCAGATTCCGATAAGTCCCCTGCCTGCAGACCCCCACAACCACCGCCCAGAGTTGTCGGGAAGAGGCCCTTGTCCCTATCAACATGGGGACAAGGTGCTTTGGGGTGGGGGGGTGCAGAGCCCCCCCGCCTCAAAGCACACACCCCCCATGTTGAAAGCATGTGGCCTGGTATGGTCCAGGGGGAGGGGCACTTGCTCGCCCCCCTTTCTTTCCTGACCTGCCAGGCTACATGCTCAGATAAGGGTCTGGTATGGATTTTGGGGGGAACCACATGCCATTTTTTAAAAAATGTTGGCATGGGGTTCCCTTTCAAGAACCTCAGAGCACAAGTTGCATGCCACAAGTCGGATCAGTTAAGATGATGATCCGACTTGGATGTGACTTACATTCAAATAAATGAGCTGAAATTGTGCCCAAGGCAAACCAAAGTAGTGCAGGAATGTTTTTTAAAGTTGGACCGACACAAGTCGGACCAGTTAAGAAGGCTCTCATAGGGAACCATTGATTTTGACATGTCATTCGACTTGTGCTCTCAAAGTCTGAGCGTATGTTAAACCAGTGTGAACCGGCCCACAATTTGTATCTGTATTGCATGTTCAAACCTCAATACCATAAATAATAACATTATTAGAATTTTACTCCATGAGTTTGGCAATTCTAGAGAAGTATAAATAAATACATTTTAATTCTAGAGAAGTGCTTAAATCATGTATTACAATGTAACTAAACTCATTAGATTTTAATAGGCGAAATTAGAAAATATTAAATCTAAAACACTAGATGACTAAAGTACGACTAAAACTAAAATGTTATTTTAGTCAGAAGATTATGGCTAAAGCTAAATTGAAATTTGAGGTCAACATTAATATTGCATCTTAGAATGGTAAGCTGTAATAAATTATTTTTTTCTTTTTTGGTTAAGTATTGCTTTAGGTGTCACAATGATGTTTGGAGGTAATGATAACTAATGCCTGACTCCATCATCCTGTCCTAATGGTTTGGAGGCATACAGAACTAGAAGGAAATCTCTCACGACACAAAAACATGGAATCAGCATGATAGCCAAAGCAATTCAATTTCTCTAATGACAATTTTCTTATAAATATAAAATTTCCAAAATTCACTAATGTCCCTTACCTGCTTGATTCACAGCATGATGGTGATCATTATTAGTCCAATTCAACCTGGTATGTCACCTTTGGTGTTTTTTGTTCTCAGGTGTCTCTCAGAAACCCCATTCAAAACATTTCTACACCCCAAAGTCCCCATCTATACCCATCTATAGTAGCCATCACATGGGAGTCTAACTCCTTTCTTTGTTTTTTTATTTTACATTATAGAGAATGTGGCTGGAGGACTGATTCTAAGCAATGCAAGGAAGGAGAACGCAAAAAAGTTTTAAGGATTGTGTGATTCATCCCATCATAGTGCAGCCATACCTGAAGTCTCAGTTTTGAATGGATGTAACTTTTAACCACTTATCTACTGAAGTATGTTTTACATTTTTTGTACATTGTATGTGCTAAAATCTGCATTTTTAGATTGAAAGCATATTTTTTGATAGCAAATAAAACAAATAAATATTACATCATGTGCACGTCATGTTCTAAATGAATGTTATTAAAAATTACCTTTCCTTTTCAATCTACAGCCACTGTATTTTTTTTTTTTAACTGCAGTGCAATATGGCAACCTGGAAATGTAATTTCCTGCTTGTGTGATTGGTTTACTGACTTTCCCAGAAGTCTGCACTAACATACAAGTCGCATTCCCTGCAACAAAAAAAAATCATTTTTGGTGAGATGCTCCCAAGGGGGAATTTTAAAGGGATGCAGATCCTGCCACTTTCCTCATTGGTACCCTGCACATTGATAATTATAAAATCACTTCCAGGGACACAGAAAAAAAAAAACAACTATTTTTTCAGAAAAGGTAGAAATTTGCAACAAAGTTTGATAAAAACCTCGCAATGTAGATAGATCACCCAGAGGGGGTCTTTTTTTCTCATCAAAAATAGAGTTACTCTTTAAAACCCCCAAAACATCATATCATATATTTTTTGAAAGCAGAGACCATGTGAAACAAAATAGTGGCAATTGCAATTTTTTATTTCACAAAATATTTGAACAACTATTTACCAAATCTATATTTTCAGCAAAAAATATAATAACGTGAATTTTACTGCAAACAAGCACAATATGATGCTATTTTTGCAAAAAAAAGATTTGCTTGCTTTCAGTAAAGAAGTACCAGATATGCGAAATCTCAAAAAACTATGCACACCTGAAAAATAGCAAAAAATTACAGCACCCAATATTAATAATAGGTAACACTTTAAATTCAAGCTAATCTGTTTAGAATTATCCTCAAATAAGAAACCTAGAATTATTTCTCTCTCTCAGGGGTGTGCAGCAGTACCCAATATGTGTTGCCCGATCCTTGTTTATGTAGCACCCTTGTCCCAAAACAGGGCTACAGGCAAATTTAGCTGTGCTGGGTGGTAGCCAGCCTGGCTAATTTGTAGTTTTATGGATCAAATGGGCTTCCTCCTAATCCTGTTTCAGATGTTGATTCTCCCTTTTGTCAGTAGGTGGCACTGTCGCCTCTGGCATTAGTATGATGAGCTACAGTGAAGTCAGTATGAATAAACATACCTTTCTCAGCCAATCAGACTGGCCACTTTGCATGCTGGGAGAAGGTATTTATTTGAGAGAGTCAGGTGATCTAGGTCTTCGTCTTGGTGGGTGTGAGAGGAACAGCTCCTGCTGGGTAGGCCTGTCGAGAAGTGCCCGGCTATCGAATAGTGCCCGGGTGGAACTGCGCATGTGCCGCACGGAGCCGCAGAAGAGCCGAGTTTACGATCAGCTGTTGTCTTGCGTGGCCGAGGCATGTCCATGTAGGTGACGGACAGATATTTACATGAAGGGGGTGGATATTTTAATGATGGGCAGTGCTGGGGGCAGAATTTGTATCGATGGCCAAAGATATCTGCAAAAGAAATCTTTATCTGCTATTCATTTTGAACGCTTGCAGGGTGCGTTTAGTCAATTGAAGGGCAGCTTTTTCTATATTACATAGCAGATTTTTTTGCCCACCGATAAAAATTCCGCCCCCAGCACTGCCCATCATTGAAATATCTGCACCCTTCATGTAAATATCCGTCCCTCACCTACATGAACATGCCTCGGCAACGCGAGACAACAGCTGATCTTAAACTCAGCTGTCCTGAGGCTCCGTTCTGTGCATGTGCTGCGCATGCGCAGTTCTGGCCGGGCATTTTTCGATAGCCGGGCACTTCTCGATAAAACAACACAAGCTTGAGGCCTAACCATGTGCTCAAGGTTTTGCAAGGAAGAGCCTGCTTACTATCTGGAGGCAATGCTGAGAGCAATGGAGTTCTAAGGAAGTATCAGAGGTGACTCTTCATGAGCTGGGGACTATGAAGTGGCTGGGAGGACTTTAATAGAAAACTCATCCAAAGGAATCTGCATATGGTGCCGTAAGTTAAGATCAGTTACTATAGGAGACAGTCTATCCTACAAAGTACAGATGTGCTGGTTCAACTTAACCTCCCTGGCGGTAATCCCGAGTGTGGTTCTGGGTTAATTTTCAGTACCAAAAGCCGTAACCCTTGAGCCACACTCCGGATTGCATTGCAGTATGCAAATGCGTGCTAACTAAACCCCTGTTTTTAACGCAGACTGTTGGACAGGTTAATTTGGTCAGTTGGCAGACTGGTTGGTGAGTTGAGCTATGGAATGTTCTGTTTTTTATCTTTCATGTATTTGCCCTTCCATGTGCTCCTTGCTGTGAAGGCCAGTTATAGGTGGGGGCAGGGGCCATTTGTTACTGGTGTAAAATATGATCCAGGGACACACTGTACACCTTTGCTGCCACTGTGCTCTTGCTGGGTGTCCAGTGTGCTCCTGTTCCTTTAAGGGGGATTGGGCTGCCTCCAGGCCCACCTGCCCCTCATCTATCCTTTAAATGCATGTGCTTCTATTGTGGAGACGCTTATAAATTCAGTAGCGTTAGGACTACAAGCATACACAGGGTGCCGTGAAGAGGCCTTGCAGCTTATGCATGCATTTGCAAATGCGTGCTAACTAAACCCCAGACTGGTTGGTGAGTTGAGCTATGGAATGTTCTGTTTTTTTGTCTTTCATTGCATCGCAGTATCCTGGTACAGGTTACTTACCTTGTCCTCAGGATCCTGCAAAGTCTCCCCGCTGTATCCTCCGCCGGATCCTCCGTCCGATTCATCAATGTTCCGGGCTCCGTTCCCTGCGAACGTTGCGACGCATGGGGGCAGAGCCCGACGGCAAATTAAAAAAAGTGCAAAATAAGATTACATTACTGTATCAAATCATTTCACCTCCCTTTTGTCCCTAATGCTTTGTCCAGTGCCCTGCCTGTACTTTTATATTACATATACTGTTCTTTCTGCCTGGAAACTTGAGAACGTCCATGGCATCCAAAAAGCATCCCTTTACATCAAAAGCGGTTTTAGACCAGCTAGAAAACAGCGATAGTAAATTAGAATCACTTGCAGATTTGAGTGATAGTTGTTTTGTGGAAAATTCATCATCAGACACTGAAAGTGACGACAGCGACAATTCTGTAACTGAGCAAATTTCAGTGTTTTTGATTTGATTACATTATTGAATAAAATGTATTATTATTACATTATTATTTGTTATAATTATTTATAGTTATTTATTATATTATAATTTATGATTTAGTGTTTCAAACTTTATTATACCTGGGATGTCTACTAGACTCTTGTGTAGCAAGGTCCCAGGTCTCCTTCTGTCTAATGAGAACTTCCAGGGCTAGAGAGACAGCTGACATCCTTCTGTATATGGTGAGTTGTGAGGCATGGTGGGTGCAAGGTAGTTAAAGTTATTGGGCGCCAGACACTTCTTGAATGCAAAAGAGATTTTATTTCTCTTAACAAACTTTTTGGGGGAGAGAGGGTTAGGGCCAGGACACCGTTAGGTAGTTGCAAGATTAATTGGCAGACTCCGAGATTTCAACAGGAGGAAAGCCATGCAGGGAAACAGATCCAACAAGACGCCACATCTGTATGTGCAGGAATGCTGTCTCCTATGGCAACAGTCTTTAACAGTTTAGTTCCTTACACAAAGCGTAACAGTTCTTTCACTTCCACTACAATCACTCCTTGTAGTTCTTCAGATCACTGAGCTCCCAGTCTCGCTCACTAGTAGGGATGAGCTTCGTGTTCGAGTCGAACCCATGTTCGACTCGAACATCGGCTGTTCGATCGTTCGCCGAATTGCGAACGTTATGGGCCGTTCGCGCTAAATTCGTGTGGCGCGTCACGGCCCATAATTCACTGCGGCATCGCAGTGCATTGCTGGCTGATGATTGGCCAAGCATGCACTATGACCCGCATGCTTGGCCAATCACAGCGCCGTCAGTAGAGAGAGCTGTAATTGGCCAAAGCCAGGGTGGCTTTGGCCAATTATGGCTCAGGGGATTTAGTACACACCCCACACTATATAAGGCCGCCTGCACGGCGGCCCTGTGTAGTGTGTGTTCCGGTGTGCTGAGAGATAGAGAGAGAGAGAGACAGTGTCATTTGATTTGAGTTAGATAGATTAGGCAGAACAGTCAGTCAGTTAGCTGCACTTACAGTGTATTGTGTATATATATGCATCCCAGGTGTTGCATATATATATATACACTGTATTCAGTTTAGCTAGATCCGTTCCTGTTATCTTCTATCTAGACTATTTACATTTAATGCAGTGCGTCCTGCTCACAGTGTTCAGCTAGATCCGTTCCTGCTATTTACATTTAGTGCAGTGCGTCCTGCTCACAGTGTTCAGCTAGATCCGTTCCTGTTATCTTCTAGACTATTTACATTTAGTGCAGTGCGTCCTGCTCACAGTGTTCAGCTAGATCCGTTCCTGCAATTTACATTTAGTGCAGTGCGTCCTGCTCACAGTGTTCAGCTAGATCCGTTCCTGCTATTTACATTTAGTGCAGTGCGTCCTGCTCACAGTGTTCAGCTAGATCCGTTCCTGCTATTTACATTTAGTGCAGTGCGTCCTGCTCACAGTGTTCAGCTAGATCCGTTCCTGCTATTTACATTTAGTGCAGTGCGTCCTGCTCACAGTGTTCAGCTAGATCCGTTCCTGTTATCTTCTAGACTATTTACATTTAGTGCAGTGCGTCCTGCTCACAGTGTTCAGCTAGATCCGTTCCTGCAATTTACATTTAGTGCAGTGCGTCCTGCTCACAGTGTTCAGCTAGATCCGTTCCTGCTATTTACATTTAGTGCAGTGCGTCCTGCTCACAGTGTTCAGCTAGATCCGTTCCTGCTATTTACATTTAGTGCAGTGCGTCCTGCTCACAGTGTTCAGCTAGATCCGTTCCTGCTATTTACATTTAGTGCAGTGCGTCCTGCTCACAGTGTTCAGCTAGATCCGTTCCTGCTATTTACATTTAGTGCAGTGCGTCCTGCTCACAGTGTTCAGCTAGATCCGTTCCTGTTAAATTCCTACTGACCGGCAGGCTTGTCTGGTTACAGTATATAAAGCTACCTGAAGAAAATTACAGGTGTTCTATTTGATCCTATTAGTACCACGGTCAGGCAGCTAGACTATTTACATTTAGTACAGTGCGTCCTGCTCACAGTGTTCAGCTAGATCCGTTCCTGTTATCTTCCTACTGACAGGCAGGCTTGTCTGGTTACAGTATATAAAGCTACCTGAAGAAAATTACAGGTGTTCTATTTGATCCTATTAGTACCACGGTCAGGCAGCTAGACTATTTACATTTAGTACAGTGCGTCCTGCTCACAGTGTACAGCTAGATCCGTTCCTGTTATCTTCCTACTGACAGGCAGGCTTGTCTGGTTACAGTATATAAAGCTACCTGAAGAAAATTACAGGTGTTCTATTTGATCCTATTAGTACCACGGTCAGGCAGCTAGACTATTTACATTTAGTACAGTGCGTCCTGCTCACAGTGTTCAGCTAGATCCGTTCCTGTTATCTTCCTACTGACAGGCAGGCTTGTCTGGTTACAGTATATAAAGCTACTTGAAGAAAATTACAGGTGTTCTATCCCAGCTTAGTGCAGCTACAGGCCATTAGTATGTCTGGAAGGCCAAGAAGGAGAGGCAGACAGTCACAAGCCAATAAGAGAGGGCAAGCAGGCTCTGTGTCTAGTGCTGGTCGTGGAGACGGTGCATCCTCATAAGCACGTGGCCATGGGACACGCTTGGCCTTTTTTTCGGCAGCTGGCCATGTTGAGCCGCAACATGCGGAAGACTTGGTCGAGTGGATGACCAAGCCGTCCTCATCCTCCTCATCCTCTCTCACCCATGCCCAGGGTGCTTTGTCTGGCAAAGCAGCGGCCTCTTCCCTCAGCTCAATGTCATCAGTGACTCCTTCCCTAGCTCCACCATGTCCTCATGAGGATTCCCTCGAACTGTTTGACCACAGTGTTGGGTACATGCTCCAGGAGGATGCCCAGCGTTTGGAAGGCTCTGATGACGATACTGAGCTCGATGAAGGCAGTAACATGAGCGTGGACAGAGGGGGTGCCCAAGAAGGACAGCAATCTGGCAGTCATGCTCCCCCTGCTGCAGCATACTGCCAGGTTTGCTCCAGTGATGAGGAGGGAGGGGATGATGAGGTCACTGACTCAACGTGGGTGCCTGATAGGAGAGAGGAGGAGGAGGAGGAGGAGGAGGAGGAGGAGGAGGCGGCAGCACATCACCAACGAGGCAGGATGCCCTCCAGGGGCCAGCCTAAGGGCAGCACATTGACTGCATCACACCCCAAAGCTCCACATGTGCAGGGCGCTGCAGTCTCTGCGCGTTATTCAAAAAGTTCTTTGGTGTGGGCCTTTTTTGAGACGAGTGCATCAGATCGCACCGCTGCTATTTGCAACATATGTCTCAAGCGTATCTCGCGTGGCCAAAATATCTCCCGCTTGGGTACCACATGCTTGACCAGACATATGTTGACCTGCCATGCAGTTCGTTGGCAAGCGTATCTAAAAGACCCACACCAAAGAACAAAGAGGATCTCTCCTTGCTCCTCATCAGCTGAGATTTCCAACCCCACTAGACCTTCAGTCCTCTCTGAGACCTGCAGTGAGAGGAATGAAGGTGTAGAATTAGGTGTGTCACAGCCAAGTACTTGTGGGCAATCTGCTTTTGGTACACCGACGTCAGATTGTACCAGGCAAATTTCCCTGCCCCAGCTGCTGCACCGCCGAAAGAAGTTTGCTCCCAGCCATCCACATGCCCAGCGGTTGAATGCTAGCTTGGCAAAATTGCTAGCACTTCAACTGCTGCCTTTTCAGTTGGTAGACTCTGCCCCCTTCCGTGAGTTTGTGGAATGTGCGGTTCCTCAGTGGCAGGTACCCAAACGCCACTTTTTCTCACGGAAGGCGATTCCGGCTCTCTACCGGCATGTGGAAGGCAATGTCCATGCCTCGTTGGACAGGGCGGTCAGCGGTAAGGTGCATATTACCGCTGACTCATGGTCCAGCAGGCATGGACAGGGACGTTACCTAAGTTTCACGGCGCATTGGGTGACTCTGCTGGCAGCTGGGAAGGATGCAGGACAAGGTGCAGTAGTGTTGGAGGTTGTTCCGCCACCACGCCTCCAAAATGCTGATTGTGACACACCTCTCTCCTCCACCCCCTCCTCTTCTTCTTCCTCCATGGCCTCTTCCTCGGAACCAGCGGTGCTCCGTAGGCGTTCAAGGGGCTACGCAAGTACGCAGGCCAAAAGATGCCATGCGGTGCTTGAGCTGGTGTGCTTGGGGGACAGGAGCCACACTGGGGCAGAGGTTCTGTCAGCTCTGCAGGGGCAGGTTCAGAGGTGGTTGACGCCACGCCAACTTAAGGCAGGAATGGTGGTTTGCGACAATGGCACCAACCTCCTCTCTGCCCTCCGACAGGGACAAATGACCCATGTGCCCTGTTTGGCTCACGTCCTTAACTTGGTGGTGCAGCGGTTCTTGGGCAGGTACCCGGGCTTACAGGATGTCCTGAGGCAGGCCAGGAAAGTCTGTGTGCATTTCCGCCGGTCATATAATGCCAGTGCTCGGCTGACGGACCTCCAAAAGGAGTTTAACCTGCCCAAGAACCGCCTAATCTGTGACATGCCCACCAGGTGGAACTCAACGTTGGCCATGCTGCAGCGGCTGCACACGCAGCAGAGGGCCATCAATGAGTACCTGTGCGACTATGGCACCAGGACAGGGTCAGGGGAGCTTGGTTTTTTTTCCCCACGCCAGTGGGCCATGATCAGGGATGCATGCACTGTCCTGTCACCATTCGAGGAGGCCACGAGGATGGTGAGCAGTGACAGTGCATGCATCAGTGACACTGTCCCCCTTGTCCACCTGTTGGAGCACACGCTGCGTGGAATAATGGACAGGGCACTTGAGGCAGAACAGAGGCAGGAAGAGGAGGACTTCCTTAGCTCTCAAGGCCCCCTTTATCCAGACAGTGTTCCTGCGTGCCCGCCGATCACACAGGAAGAGGACGAGGAGGAAGAGGAGGAGGAGGAAGATTGTGTCAGTATGGAGGTGGAGCCTGGCACTCAGCATCAGCAGCAGTCTTTAAGGGATCAGTCCCAAGAAACACATGGACTTGTACGTGGCTGGGAGGAGGTGGCTGCGGACCATGTCGTTCTTAGTGACCCAGAGGACTCCGGACCGAATGCCTCAGCAAACCTACGCTGCATGGCCTCCCTGATCCTGCAAAGCCTGCGTAAGGATCCTCGTATTCGTGGTATCAAGGAGAAGGACCAATACTGGCTGGCAACCCTCCTTGATCCACGTTACAAGGGTAAGGTTGCGGACCTTATCTTGCCATCGCAGAGGGAGCAGAGGATGAAACATCTTCGGGAGGCCTTGCAGAAAGGTCTGTGCAACGCGTTCCCAGAGACTGGGAGGTTACAAACTCCTGTTTCTGGACAACGTGTTGCTGAGGCTTCGGTCAGTCAAAGAAGGAGCGGTGGAGAAGGTGGCCGTCTGACCGATGCGTTCAGACAATTTTTTGGTCCGCAGCCCCAAGGTATGATCGGTTCCAGCAACCATCGCCAGCGTCTGTTTTACATGGTGCAGGAATACCTAGGGGCAAGATCAGACTTGGACACCTTTCCCACCGAAAATCCTCTGGGTTACTGGGTCTTGAGGATGGATCACTGGCCAGAGCTTGCACAGTATGCAATTGAGCTACTGGCCTGTCCTGCATCCAGCGTTCTTTCGGAACGCACATTCAGTGCTGCTGGAGGCGTGGTAACCGATCACAGGGTGCGTCTGTCCACCGACTCGGTCGATCGGCTGACCTTCATAAAAATGAATGAGTCTTGGATCACCACCAGCTACCAAGCACCTGATGCTGATGTAACCGAATAATTTTTTTTGAAATCTCAGATCCCTTCAAAGACTGCCTATGCTGATGCTGAGTGACTATCCCTGAGTAATTATCCTCTTCCTCCTCAATCATCACGCTGATAGCTTGTAAGAACATTTTTGGTTCTGGGCGCCACCACCAGTGCCTAAGGCACAATTTTTCAGCCCCTGTTTAACAGGGGCGTGTAATTACAATTTTTGATGTAATACTTTGCAGCAGGGCTCGTTCCTGCATTCCAACTAGAGTGTCTGTGAGGGGTTGCAGTGTTGTGGCACCAGCACCAGTGCCTAGGGCCCAATTTTTCTGCCCCTGTCTAACAGGGGCGTGTAATTACAATTTTTGATGCAATACTTTGCAGCAGGGCTCGTTCCTGTGTTCCAACTAGAGTGTCTGTGAGGGGTTGCAGTGTTGTGGCACCAGCACCAGTGCCTAAGGCCCAATTTTTCTGCCCCTGTCTAACAGGGGCGTGTAATTACAATTTTTGAAGCAATAATTTGCAGCAGGGCTCGTTCCTGCGTTCCAACTAGAGTGTCTGTGAGGGGTTGCAGTGTTGTGGCACCAGCACCAGTGCCTAAGGCCTAATTTTTCAGCTCCTGTTCAACAGGGGCATGTAATTACAATTCTTGATCTAATATTTCACAGCAGGGCCCTGTGAGGGCTTACAGTGTTGTGGCCACAGCAACACCTAAGGCCCAAATTTCTGCTGAGTATATAGGGCAGGACCCTACTTTCAAACATCTAACTTACAAACGACTCCTACTTGCAAACGGAAGGAGACAACAGGAAGTGAGATGAAATCTACCCCTAGGAAGGGAAATTCTCTCCTGTAAGAGTTAATATGGGAAAACAATTTCTCCTTTCCACTGATGCTTTCCAATCCTTGTTCCACAAAAAAACCCAAATTTTCAAAAAACATTTTTCATTGGGACAAAAAAGTGAGGTGAAATCTTCTGAAGAGGAGGAAAGACAGCAAAACAAATGTCACAGGGGTGATAACCCTTCCCTATGTTTTCCAAAAAGCTTAGAAAAGATTTTTTGGCTGGAGCTAAACACGTTAAAAATGTTCAAAATTACAAACAGATTCTACTTAACAACAAACCTACAGTCCCTGTCTTGTTTGCACCGCCTGTATACTGCTGTTCAGAGTATATAGGGCCTGGTGGCCCCACACCTTTCCTTATTTTAATTTGGGTGCGGGGTTCCCCTTAATATCCATACAAGACCCAAAGGGCCTGGTAATGGACTGGGGGGTACCCATGCCGTTTGTCTCACTGATTTTCATCCATATTGCCATGACCCGACATGACATTAAACCCGCAAGCAGTTTTAAATGAGATTTTTTCCTTTAAAAATGACATTTGGTGCAGGGACTGTTCTAAACATGGGAAACACGCGTCACTTTACAGGCATACTATAGACACCCCTCAGGTACGATATTTAAAGGAATATTTCACTTTTTTTTTTTTACTTTAAGCATCATTAAAATCACTGCTCCCGAAAAAACGGCCGTTTTTAAAAGTTTTTTTTGCATTGATACATGTCCCCTGGGGTAGGACCCGGGTCCCCAAACCCTTTTTAGGACAATACCATGCAAATTAGCCTTTAAAATGAGCACTTTTGATTTCGAACGTTCGAGTCCCATAGACGTCAATGGGGTTCTAACGTTCGTGCGAACTTTCGGTCCGTTCGCGGGTTCTGGTGCGAACCGAACCGGGGGGTGTTCGGCTCATCCCTACTCACTAGACTAGATGATTCTCTGCCACTGAATCCCTTGAGCTCTTCCAATCTTCACAGTGGTATCTTCCTCAAGCGTCACCCCCGCTGGGTCCCTAGCTTGGCACTCAAGATACCTCTCATACCCACTGGCCTGCTCGGTCCCTGGCTTGACACACAAGGCTGCTCTGCAAGCGTCACCTTCGCTGGCTGGCTTGATACCCACTGAAGTTTCCCAATTCTTCACCGTCCCTGGTTGGTGAGAATACTGCTCCGGTACTTGCTTCAGTTACTCACTGTGGTCCCTGGTAATAAGGTGGTTGGTCCCTTAGTGGCTTCCCCTCTACCTCCAACCACAACAGGTTCTCTGGCCGGCAGAACCGTCACTTTTGGTTGGACTGCAAGCTGCAGTCCAACCCTGCGCTGCTCTCTTGCTTCTGGATAGGCCCTCAGACAGCCTAGCAGCCAGATGTGCCCGGGATAGGCCCAATCTCCAGCCTAGCAGCCCGGGCAGTACAACACACGTCCACCAAGACAGCAGTCTAGATGGCTGATCACCTGACTCCACCCAAATATATAGGTTCTCCAAGCAGGCCAAGGGGTTCAAGAAAACCCCTGCCCATTAGCTGAGATACCCCATATGCCCATAATATGACCTTGCATTGCCCTTCTCGTATCTAGTACCACCAGGTACCCAGCAACCTAGCGGTAGAAGAGAAAAGTGCAACAAGGCCAAACTTAGGGAAAAATCATTTGATCTCTAACAATTAGCCAAAATGACTATTCCTGGCAAGTAAATTTTGAGGAGCAACCTTGCCTAAACTCCAGGGTGCTACACTTGTTTGGACAGATTTAAGTGAGTTATTTCTAAGAATTACAGGCCTACAATATAAAACGCCAAATTTCCATGCAACACAATGTACCACTTTGAGATACAAAAATCAGACATAATCATACTGCCAGGGAGGTTAAAGGCTCTTTTTCCTGTACTGCTGTCTGCCTTATCTAACCTTTTTGTCTAAGGAGTCTGCCTGTCTGCTGATCGTTACTATTTTTGATTAAGGGTGTCCTGTGCCAGGGCTGGACTGGGGCAAAAATGTGGCCCTGGACTTCACCCAGACCGGCCCAGGGCACAACACATCAGGGTACAGAGCCCAGCAAATCAGGGTACAACACATCAGGGTACAGGACATCAGGGCACAGGTCACAGTACATCAGGGCACACCACATCAGGGTACAGGACATCAGGGCATAGGTCACAGTATATCAGGGCACAACATATCAGGGTACAGGGCACAACAAATCAGGGCACGTCAGGGTACAGGACAACATGGTACAGGACATCGGGGCACATCAGGCATGGGGCACATCAGGGCACAAGGCATATCAGGGCTTAGGACATCGGGGCACATCAGGGCATAGGACATCAGGGCACAGCACATCCGGGCACAGGGCACATCAGGTCACAGGGCACATCAGGGCATAGGACATCGGGGCACATCAGGGCATGGGGCACATCAGGCCACATGGCACATCAGGGCACATGGCACATAGCACATCAGGGCACAGTACACATCAGGGCACGGGGCACATCAGAGCACATTAGAGCACATGGCACATTATGGGGCATATCAGGGCACATTATGGGGCACATAGCACATCAGGGCACATAGCACATCAGGGAACATAGCATATCAGGGCATGGAGCACATCAGGGTATGGGGCACATCAGGGCACAGGGCATGGGGCATATAGCACATCAGGGCATGGGGCACATGATGGGGCACATTACAGGGCACATTACAGGGCACATCAGGGGGCACATGATGGGGCACATCAAGGCACATGATGGGGCACATTAGGGGGCATATATAGGGCACATCTGGGGGCACATGATGGGGCACATCAAGGCACACGATGGGGCACATTATAGGGCACATCAGGGGGCACATTATAGGGCACATCAGGGGGCACATCATGGACTCTTACTAGCCAGCATGCAGAGTAGCGCAGGAAGCGTTTGTCTGTAGTAAGTTCTCTCTCATGTCACGCTGCGCTGCTTGCTCCCCGGCTGCCCTCCCCTCCTCTCTTCTCGTCTATCCCAGATGATGTCACAAGCCACGAGAAGAGAGGAGGGGCTGCCGGGGAGCAAGCAGCGCTGCGTGACATGAGAGAGAACCTACTACAGACAAACGCTTCCTGACTGGCTAAATCCCGATCTACCCGTCAGGTGCCAGCTGTCGGCGGTTGACGGGTAGATCGCCGCGCGCAGCAGATGCGGCTGAAACCAGCCCACACTGAGCCATCGACCCACCGGGAATCTCCCGGTAGTCCCAATGGCCAGTCCATCCCTGTCCTGTGCCCTACCCCTCTCTCCCATATTTTTCCTGTTGTGAGAAATAAACGTCTTTGTTCAAGCATAAAAGTGACTGGTGCCCGTCTTTCTACATTGTACATCACCCACCATGCCTAATAACCTGCACTCTGAGGAGAAACGTTAGCCCTCCCTATCTCTGGGGGTCACCACCAGGCCCCCTGGAAATGTGGGGTAGGCGCTACATTTACATACACTTGTGCAACCTACCTGCATTTTTGTATTTGTATGTATGCAAAGGGAGCGCTTTTAAAAAATGTTTTACATTTATTTTATTATATTTAAATTTTTAGCCCTTTTTACTATCACAACAGGGCTAACAAGGCAGATGACAAGTTTACTTTATAAAGACATCAGGGGACATGATTTTTACAGCTCTGAAAACGTATCGCTCACAGCAGAGCACTTCCGTGTTCACACTCTGCAAAGGACATCAGGAAACAGATGTTCCTTGATGTCCTCAGTCTCACTGCTTGTGGGCCCGGGCACCCAAGAGGAGCAAGAGTGCCCGGGAATCACAGCAGGGGGAATGGTGTACTAGAGAGAACATCCTGAGAGTCCTGTAAAAGTGATCAGGTGGTTCTACAGCTGGCCATATCACTTTTACTACAGTGCTAGGAACCTGATAAACACAAAAAAAGAGACAAGCTCATAGCTGTAGCAGCAGTGGCTTGTTTGGAGTATTTCAAGGCCAGGGTATTTTATGGCATTTGCAAAAGAAAATTGGTTATAAATAATAATGTGCTGATACATAATTTGAGATTTAAATTTTTAACAAACACTTTTATTTGGGAAAAGGTGTGAACATAGAGAAAGAAAAAAAATGGGGGGGAGCTGCAATTGCTGGAGCATGTTACATGTTCTTCCCTAGAAATGGGTAGAACATGTAACATACCGTATTTCAAAAGTGAGCTTATCCTGTAATTTATCCACTGCTATATGTGCTCCAACTAACTTGACGACTCTCAAATATAAAGTTAAGATTATAGTTACATAGTAGGTGAGGTTGAAAAAAGACATCAAGTCCAACCTATGTGTGTGATTATATGTCAGTATTACATTGTATATCCCTGTATGTTGTGGTCATCTAGGTGCTTATCTTTGAAACTATCGATGCTCCCCGCTGAGACCACTGCCTGTGGAAGGGAATTCCACATGCTTGCCGCTCTTACAGTAAAGAACCCTCTACGTAGTTTAAGGTTAAACCTCTTTTCTTCTAATTTTAATGAGTGGCTACGTGTCTTGTTAGACTCCCTTCTGCAAAAAGGTTTTATCCCTATTGTGGGGTCACCGGTATGGTATTTATAAGTTGAAATCATATCCCCTCTCAAGCGTCTCTTCTCCAGAGAGAATAAGTTCAGTGCTCACAACCTTTCCTCATAACTAATATCCTCCAGACCCTTTATTAGCTTAGTTGCCCTTCTTTGTACTCCATTTCCAGTACATCCTTCCTGAGGACTGGTGCCCAGAACTGGACAGCATACTCTAGGTGCAGCCAGACCAGAGTCTTGTAGAGCAGGAGAATTAACATTTTATCTCTGGAGTTGATCCCCTTTTTAATGCATGCCAATATTCTGTTTGCTTTGTTAGCAGCAGCTTGGCATTGCATGCCATTGCTGAGCCTATCATCTACTAGGACCCCCAGGCCCTTTTCCATTCTAGATTCCCCCAGAGGTTCTCCCCCCAGTGTATAGATTTCATTCATATTTTTGCCACCCAAATGCATTATTTTACAGTTTTCTACATTAAACCTCATTTGCCATGTTGTTGCCCACCCCATTCATTTGTTCAGATCTTTTTGCAAGGTTTCCACATCATGCGGAGAAGTTATCTTAGCCGCCCTAATTGCACCCTTACATTTCTTGTTGCATTCTTTATAAAGTCTGAATGCTGATGATGTACTATGCAGCTTTCACATTTCCAAATGTGTGCAACTAAACTCTCTGTTTTTAGTGTAAATTGATAGCCAGGGTCAAGTTGATGTGTTTTTTTTGCAGGCTAGCTGGTAAGTATGCTGGGAAATATTATGTTGTTTATAAGGCATTAAATAAGATGTCTAAGATAAATTTTGTTTCAACTGCAGTGCAGCCAACCAGCTTTTCGGTCTGGTGTACACTAGCAGCACAGCAAAACATTCAGTTTTTCTGTGCAGGCTGGTGCCCGTGCTGGGTGGGATTTTGGGGGTGGTCTTTAAAATGCAAGGCATGGTTTACCTTATTTTTCTTTTTTTCTCCCTAACTTTATTGATATGTCACATGTTAACATTTCCTAATTACTATGCAGCGCAGCTCAGTTATGGTGCATAGAAACGCAAGGTGTGACCCAAAGCTGCGGAGCAGTGCAGAGAAATGCAGACATGCTGCATGTTTCCACACAGCAATTCTCTGCAGCACCATACGGCTTAGTGCAGTCCATTTTCAGAAAGAGTCAGGAGTTCTTTGCTGCATTTCTTGTACGTAGGGCAGCCCATTGACATTAATGGGCTGCCCAACGTGCCCCTGCTTGGTCGCACCTAGAGGTGTGAAACCAAAGTAACTGATAAGTCTAATGTGATCACAACATTTTTTATTAGCACCAATAGGGTTAACATTATTGTACTTCTCATTATTGTAAATTTTTCACTTTCTAATTACTACATTATATTACTTACATCTTTCAATATGTCCATATTTACATCTAATTTTCAGTTGTGAATAACTGGAATAAATGTTAATGTTGCCCATAATAACCAAACAGGTACTAACTGTCATTCCCTAATCTGCTCTGACAAATAAAAAAAATGGATTTTAATAAGTGGTGTTTGGCAAAGCACATTCAGTATTTCTAACTGCTTCAAGCCACACATTTGTCACACCGTGTGTTATTAGAGGAATTATTGGAACCATATTAAGATACAAGAGATATTTAACATGAGATCCCTAATGAGTATATAGACACGACTTGTTGCTAATGTCACTAATCTTTTGTGTTTGATAAGCTCTTCTGCTTACATAACTATGTATACATAAATTGATTGATATTGATATTATTGATATCGATAACATGCTATGTTTTAAAACCAATAAAAACTATTGATTATAAAAAAAAAAAAGGGATTTATTGTCTCTATGTCTTTTCTTAGTTTTAACATATTTTTTGTTAGATCAGATTTTTTCAATGAGATTACGTAGATTCCATTTGCCTTTTCTTTTTTTTTTTTTAGGAAGAAGGAACTTCAGGAATGTGATCAGAGCTTACACTGAAGATACACAGTAAATGTGACACATTCCTCCCAGATTATGTTTAAAATGTCCAAAACAGGTGCATGGTGTTAAACAGCAAGAAAGGATAGAAGTGCATTCTTTTCTATTAGTGGAATGGCCATAGAGCTAAAATTGTCATGAGACTGTATATTAGGTTTATGTCAGCTTTATCACTCAGATACAGAATAATACCGACCCGGGAAAGGTCAGACTTTTGTTTTAGTTTTTAATATATTATTGGAGTTATTAATAATAAAGTTTTATTTGTTTATTTATTTGTTCGTTTACTTGCTTGTGTAAATTAAATTAGTTTCCTATTGCTCTGTATAAGGAAAACCTGTTAGAGTAACATAGAGGCTGCTATTACTGATCTCTTCTTCTGAAAATGCTAGTTGCCTGGCTGTCATACTGACACTCTTGCTTCAAAACTACTAGTCACTGACCTGCAGCAAGTGTTTAGTATGTAGGACTTCTTGCTTATATTTTCTTGATGTGCATACATGAGCCAGGTCAGTGACTTCTAGTCAAAGCATTGAAGCCAGAGAGTCAACATGACTGCTAGAGACCTAGCATTTTCAGCACTCACCGGCACTCAAGGCCAGTGATAAGCAATTTCTCATATATCTACAATCCCCAAGTCAAGAAAAGAAGTGAAGGTTTCCAATTACAAAAATAGACCATGATTATTCAAAAAACTATTTCTACAATGTTATTCTTTATGTGAATATATGGTAGATTGCATGCAAATACATTTACACCCTTGGGCCCCTTTACACATTGAAACTTTAACATTGCATTATGATGTGAAGCCATCCTCAAACTGAATGTATGTTTTGCCCTTGCTGGGGAAACCAACAAGTTCACTTTACCACCAATCCCCGCATCTGCTTGCACATACCTTGTTGCCTTTTGCTCCTGCCATTCTATTTAAGAAGGAGGGGAAAAAAAGCACTGTGTAAGCTTTGTGTTAGGACATAAAGCTTACAGGGGGCTAAGGACTCTCTCCCTGCCCTTATGCGACAGCACTGGGCACCTGAGCAGCAAATCACTAAGCAACAGCAGGAGAAGAGGTCACATAAGCGAGAGCCCCAAAAGTACTAAGCAAATGTACTTTCCTGGGTGCATAGGTCAAAGAAGTGGTGAAAAAAAGGTGAATAGTTCTGTGGTGCACTAAAAGGTTGTGCATTTGCTAAGTTTCACTCTGCGAGAATAGTGATCCCCGCACTCATGTACTTGGTTTAGGATGGAGCACTTTGTGGCTGTGTACAGTACCTTTTAGCATGCCAGGGTACCAATAGAATGCCTCAAGCTGATAACACTATGGGGGAGATATACTAAAACTGGTGCACACAGAATGTGCAGCTGTGCATAGTAATCAATCTGCTTCTAAAGCCAGGTAAACATGATTATTATCGGACACATTTTTGTCAGTTTTTTGTTGCATGCTAGTCTCATATCGAAATTGAAGAGGTTACTCAACATACGAAAATTCTCGTATGACCGAATTCAACTTCAGAAGTGATGTAATGTGTTGAATTGTTTTGTATGTGTTCTTTCTTTTCTGAGCATGTGTAGTCTTGCTCTTACAATTTTTTTTGGACGAAAGCTGTACTAATTAAATGAAAATTGGACATTGTGTTCACATCCGACAAAAAATTTATAGCCTGCACATCCAGTTTTTGTCGTCCGAAAATTCAGAATCGGCTATCAAAAGCACTGTTCCAATGATCCGAAAATCGGCAGATCGGATCGGATGAAATCTTACTGTACGGGTCTTAACTTCAGCTTGCTCAATTGAGCCTTGACAATAAAACCTAAAAACGAATTGGTTACTAATTGGTAGCTAATTGGTTACTATGCACAACTGCACCAAACTTTGTTTGCACCAGTTTTAGCAAATCTCCCCCTATGTGTACTCCACTGGGAATTCTGACAAGTTACAGAGGTACTTCATTTCTTGCAATCCCTTGCACAACACGAGGCAGACAGGATGCAAGGGAAGATTGGACAAAAGTCTGGGCAATCACAGCCTTATTGCTAACAGGAAATATACTTACAGGAGGAGAGACCACAGGAATGGCCTCACCAGTGTTCTACCGCTTCCTTATTGACCAGTCACAGGCTAGGGGTATGTCTTAGAGGAGATGCAAAGCTTGGTCTTCATAGAGGTCTTGGACCTGGCTGTGCTGTCTGGTATGACTGCCTATACCACAGGACAAGGCTGATCAGAATCCTACAAAGGGATATTTGGGTACATATGATATCAATTAGTAGCATCAACTAATGAAAAAAGGAGACAGGGAAACTGCAATAAATTCAGAATGTCTAATCAGTTTACTTTAATATTAGTCTCTCAGATATGCTTCTCCAATAAGCTGATGGGCTAAACCACAACTTCTTGTCAGATGATTTTGTGCTGTTCAACATCTCTATGTCTTTGATGTGAAAATGCTGAAGATGCTTGCAGTGAGTTAGAAATAATACGTACATGGCTAGTATATGCACATGATTCTGCAACTGGTGTAGCTGAAACTCAGGCTGGGCAGCAACAAGGTAGTAGGGTGGCCTGGCATTCTGTGTCTGTCTGGGAGAGATGTGCTAGCCCCAGAGAGGTGTTCTCTCTATACAACCTGGAGCTACAGGTTCCCTCTAAATGCTTACCTAAAAACCCCAAATACTTACCTGTAATTCTAGTCAGGAGACAAGCCAGATCCCAGATCATTTTTATGTTTCATAAGGTTGGAGCGAACTGTCTGCAGTGTCCATGTCACTTACTGGTGATGTGATAATATAAATATTCGCCAGCACACCAATGATCTTCCATTTCGTACAAACAATTTTTAATCAAGAAAATCACATGCCTGACAAAGGTATCCTGCTTGACTCTGAAATGTTGCACTACACTATTTTCTGATGTGATCTTTCCTTGATTCAAAACCATTTGGACAACATTGAAGATCCTTTGTGTACTGGCGAATATCTTTATTATTGTGCATATTCTATTGTCCAGCTGGCGGTCACTACAGCACCCTGTACTTTTAGAGCTTATTCCAGGAACTTGTGCGATGGGAATAACGACTGGTTACTGGTGAGGTGAGCGCTGCATATTGACTGCCAGAAGGTCCCATAACTAGGTCATTCACACAGAGTCCTAAACCTTTTGGAGTGACAACACATGCGGGGCAGACTCAAAACTGGTCAGCTGTACCGATGAGGAGTACCTTCAGACCACAAGTTACCACTATTGGAAGAGGCACCCTGGAAAACATATGACAGGGGATTCAAGTGGGGTTCTGATACTTTTTTTATAGGAGAATGAGCCTTAAGAAACAGAATCAATTTGTCATTTATTGATATCAATACATCTATTTAAAACACACAAATATCTACAATGTGTACAGTCACATGGATGAGCAAGTTTGGGGTAGAGGAACTTGACTGGCCTGCACAAAGTCCTGACCTCAACCTGATAGGATAGAGCAGAGACTATAAGCCAGGCCTTTTCGTCCAGATCAGACCTCACAAATGCGCTTCCTGGAAGAATGGTCAAACATCCCCGTAGACACACTCCAAAACCTTGTGGACAGCCTTCCCAGAAGAGTTGAAGCTGTTATAGCTGCAAAAGGGTGGGCCAACTCAATATTGAACCCAATGGACTAAGACTAGGATGCCAATAAAGTTCATGTGCGTGTAAAGGCAGGCATCCCAACACTTTTGCATTTTTTTATAATTAAATGTAATATGGAAATTGTTAGCCACGAATGCAGAATAATCAATAAGTATTAGGGAGTTAAATTCCCATGCTGATCAAAGTGGAAGGCTCACTCAGCTTGGTGTCTGATATGTATCCCGTGGGGAATTCATAGACGTGTGTCCTTCCTTGTTGTGATCTCTTTTTCCGACAAATATTTCAGCAATTTTCAGATACTGGAATGCTCTTGGTGGTAAGAATAGCCACAATGACTGGGATGACTTGGGTTGTCTTTTGTCCTGCAGCAGATGTCAAAAGCTTCAGAGGTAAGAGGTGCAGACACAGCTCCTATGTCCCTTACATCCACAGCTATTTTGATTTTGGACTCTGTGGGTACAGTATTTTCCAAAGTATAACTTTTGCTCCTATTTTTTTCTTAGCTGTTTGTAAGAAATTGCATCCACACATGTGACAATGGAATATTTTGACTCGCTAGGATATGTGATCATCACTTTCAGCTATAATGTTACTGTAACTGGTATGTATGCCAAAGTATAAACGGACTGCTATTTGTTTATATACATGTTTTTTTTTTTGTTTTTTTATAATATGCTAGAATTAAATGAATGAATGCAAGAAGAATCTCCAATCAACTTGGCATATACTGGCATTTGTAAATTTTGTGCTTGTAATTTACGATGCTTTAGTCTTATTAAGTAGACTGCAGTTTAAACCCTTGTATAGATACTTTTTAAATAGAAACTCTCACCAGTGCATCACTAATGAGATAGTTAGTCCACTGTCCATGATTGCATTGTCTATGTTCCAATTAATAACATAGTATAATAGTACATTAACTCAGGACATTAGCAGAATTAGAAATCTTTTGGAAGAGGATTGTCTGCGATAGTTATTGAGCATGGGTTATATATTGTCATTGACCCCTCTACTTCTTGGGACCCTACTCTTCAATTTGATGATGTATTGTTCTTTTATAGTTCACTATTTATATATGACACGATGCACACTGCCACAGGACCTTTCTTAGTCTGCTGTTATGAATACATTTCTTTTTTTCTAGTCAATATAGGTTTGCATCATGAAATTACTCTCAAGTCGGAAACGTATATTTTGTTTTTCATTTTTTATTTATTTTTTTTATCTGTTGTAATTCTAACATTGGATGCATTTTGATTTTACTATTTGATGTTGTCTATGTAATGTTGCATGATGATCTGTTTAGTTTTGATTTATTTACTATTTTATTTATATGGATGTGCCGTACTATGAACTTTTGGACAATGGACACTTTCTTATGTAAGTGCTTTATATCATTGATTTCACTTAAAATGTTTTTTTTTTTTTTTAATCTAATATTGGGATTTGATATTCCCTTTTTTTTACATTTTTTTATACTTTTTAAGTGAAAGGACAAGTGTATTATATTTTTTTATATTTTATATATATTTATATTTATATATTTTATATTTTTAGAATCTTAAAAGGTCAGGGCTTTTTAATTTTTTTTTTTATTAAAGTTATTAAAGTTTTTTTACTGCTTATTATATTTTAAGATAAGCAAGGCAACTGATTTAAAACACATTTACACAAATGTGATTTTCAGAATATTTACTTTATATGGCAGAGATTTTTTTCAGAAGAAAAACACACACATACTGTGTGTATATACAGTGCCTTGAAAATGTATTCATACCCCTTGACGTTTTAAACATTTTGTCATGTTACAATTAAAACATAAATGTATTTTTATTGGTATTTTATGTCATAGACCAACACAAAGTGGCACATAATTGTGAAGTAGAAGGAAAATGATAAATGGTTTTCAACATTTTTTTACAAATAAGTATGTGAAAAGTGTGGCGTGCATTTGTATTCAGCCCCCCTGAGTCAATACTTTATAGAACCACCTTTCACTGCAATTACAGCTGCAAGTTTTTTTGGGTATATCTCTACCAGCTTTGCACATCTAGAGAGTGACGTTTTTGGCCATTCTTCTTTGAAAATAGCTCAAGCTCTGTCAGATTTGATGGAGAGCGTCTGTGAACAACAATTTTCAAGTCTTGCCACAGATTCTCAATTGGATTTATGTCTGGACCTTGACTGGGCCATTCTAACACATGAAGATGCTTTGATCTAAACCATTCCATTGTAGCTCAGGGTCGTAGTCCTGCTGGAAGGTGAACCTCTGCCCCAGTCTCAAGTCTTTGGCAAACCCTAATGCCGTGTATACACCATCAGAAATTCTGCCAGCAAAAGTCGGATGTGAGCTTTTGGTCGGAAAATGCAACCGTGTGTATGCTCCATTAAACTTTTGCTGGCAGAATTCCAGCCAGCAAAAGATTGAGAGCAGGTTCTCTATTTTTTGGTCGGAAAAAGTTCCTATCCGTGTGTATGCAAGGCAAGCTTGAGCGGAATTCCGTTGGACAAACCAGCCAAGTTTTTTCTAATGGAAATTCCGCTCGTATGTACGCGGCATCACA
This sequence comes from Aquarana catesbeiana, assembly GCF_042186555.1. Lineage (NCBI taxonomy): Eukaryota > Metazoa > Chordata > Amphibia > Anura > Ranidae > Aquarana > Aquarana catesbeiana. The sequence goes on from NC_133328.1 coordinate 74,035,011, forward strand.
GGTTTTCTTCTAAGATTGCCCTGTATTTGTTTCCATCGATCTTCCAATCAACTCTGACCAGCTTCCCTGTCCCTGCTGAAGAAAAGCATCCCCACAACATGATGCTGCCACCACCATGTTTTACAGTGGGGATGGTGTGTTCAGGGTGATGTGCAGCATTAGTTTTCTACACATAGCGTTTTGCTTTTAGACCAAAAATTCTTCCACATGTTTGCTGTGTCCCTCACATGGCTTCTCGCAAACTGCAAACGTGATCTCTTATGTCTTTCTTTCAACAATGGCTTTCTTCTTGCCACTCTTCCATAAAGGCCAGATTTGTGGAGTGCACGACTAATAGTTGTCCTGTGGACAGATTCTCCCACTTGAGCTGTGGATTTCTGCAGCTCCTCCAGAGTGGCCTGCTTCTCTAATTAATGTTCTCCTTCCCGGCCTGTCAGTTTAGGTGGACGGCCATGTCTTCATAGGTTTGCAGTTGTGCCATACTCTTTCCATTTTCGGATGATGGATTGAACATTTCTCTGTGAGATGTCCAAAGCTTGGGATATTTTTTTATAAGCTAACTCTGCTTTAAACTTCTCCGCAACTTTATCCCTGACCTGTCTGGTGTATTCCTTGGCCTTCATGATGCTGTTTGTTCACTAAGGTTCTCTAACAAACCTCTGAGGGCTTCACAGAACAGCTGTATTTATACTGACATTAATTTACACACAGGTGGACTCTATTTACTTATTAAGTGACTTCTGGAGGCAATTGGTTCCACTAGATTTTAGTTAGGGGTATCAGGGAGCTGAATACAAATGCACGCCACACTTTTCACATATTTATTTGTAAAAAATCTTGAAAACCATTTATTATTTTCCTTCCACTTCACAATTATGTCCCACTTTGTGTTGGTTTATCACATAAAATACCAATTAAATACATTTACGTTTTTGGTTGTAACATGACAAAATGTGGGCAATTTCAAGGGGTACTTTTTCAATGCTTTATATATGTATATATAGATGTGTATATATCTATATCTATATCTATGTGTATATATATATATATAGATGTGGATATATCTATATCTATACATAGATATAGATATATCTATATAGATATACATCCATATATATATAGATATAGATATATCTATATAGATATACATCCATATATATATATCTATAGATATAGATATATATATATATATATATATATATATGCAACTTCATACAATATAAGTTTTGGGAGGCCAGCGTAAAAATTATTTTAAATCATGTCTATTTGATATACATTTTAATTGCCATTATCAGGGGCTTAATTCAACAGCACATCATATGCAGTGTAAAAAAGCGCTTCTTCTGGACGGTGGGCGGCGTCTCCTCCTCCTGGTGCTTCACGGTGTCTCCCCCTGTGTCTCCTCCCTTCTCCTCCAATAGGATCACTTCTCCTCTCGGGCAATCGGGTGATGGGTCTCAGGCCCTGCTTCCTGATTGGCTGGGAGGAGAATCAGGAAGACAATAGCAAATTTTTTATTAATTTGCTATTGTCACACAACTGGGTGGGCTTGGGGGGCTGTGCTCTGCTCCCCGAACCCACCCTTTTTTGAAAGTAGCCAAAGTACCTTAAAGTTGTTGTAATCCTCACACATGAAATATGAACAGAGCATTTCCCTTTATAGTGTTTACTTATCTCAACTAAGAACGTGTCATTTCTGTCTGCTGCTTCATTCCTCTGCTATCAACATTAGTAACTTCTGGCAAGTTTTCCTCACACCAAGAGAAAAGAGAAAAGAGAAAAATGGTGACAGGGGAGGGAGCTCTAGCTTATTGACAGTCTCAGCTCTGTTCCTGTGAGCTGTGTGAAGGGGCAGGTCCCTTCCCTCCAATCACCTCTCAGAGCTCTCCTCACTGAGCTCTGCAGAGTGTGAACTATAGACTCTCCCCAATTGACAGCACTGGAGATTTGGTGATTGGTCCAGCCCTATTACATGCAATGAGTGACATGCTCCTCCATTGCTGGAAGCATCGGATATTTTTCATGCTCCTGGCAACTGAATGAAGCAGAAGGGGAGTGAAGGAGAGATGATTATGAGCTCCTGGTGAGGGGGCACAGGTTGGTTTATGGGCTGAACTTCACCTCCAGCTTTAGTTCTGTATTGGAGACCCAGGACTGGGTCTGGCTGTTTGGTCCCAAAGTTCCATTCCCTGAAAGGCACACAGCAGCCAGGCACACAGTAGTTCACAGTTACTCAAGTCAGAGAACAGACTGCACATGTCGTTTTGTGGTTTTTATTTTGCTAAAGAACTGGGATAGGGTGAGGGTGAGCCTTGGGACACTCCAATAAACTTCAAACAAACTGTAGTAGAGGAAACTTAAACCGAATTCCTTCAGGGTGAGGGCACCCTCTTTAAAGTGAATGTAAACTGGTATAAAACAGGGACCTCTCAGCAGAAGTATAGTCCAGGATGTACAGAGATAAAAAGCTCTCCTAAATGAGGCCAAAGAAAGTCTCTTAAGTCCAGAAGGCTGGTTCTCACTGTGTCCTGAATACTGTGTTGCTGTCTGCGGTATCAGACAGTTTCTGTACTTGAATTGCCCGTGTCCTGGATCCTTAGATGAGCTCTCTCCAAAAATACAGGAGGCTAGGCCAGAGGCCCCCCAGCCCAAGTAGGAGCAAGAACCCAAAAAAGGAGTCTTTCAGCTGTAGGTAAACTCCCAGGGATGCCACAGCCCTCAAGCTGGGCCTTACTTCCGCAGGAACAAGAGGCTTCTGTTCTGGGTCTCAGCCTATTTATACCCCTTTCAGTCCCCTGCTGGTCACTTACTCCACTGACCAGGCATTGGCTGAAGAGACATTAAAATCCAGGCTAGGGTCTGTGTTCTTCTACCCACTGTATCCCATACCACAGTGAGATGCAGGGGAAAGTAAACAAGCCTGCATCCACAGAACCCAGAATAGACACATTTAAACAATTGTTGCTCTCCCTAGCTACAGGGAGGCCAAAAACAAAATGTGAACACTAGTCGCCTATTGGGGCGCTACAGTTGTGTAGTCCTTATCTTGCTCATTTACCTTTTTTCGCCAAACATGTTTAAAATTGCTTATGTAGGATTATTTTTTTTATTCTCTAAATAGCGTTAACAGACAATTAATATACATTCATTTATAAAAATATTTCTGAATGAAGATCAGTACTGTGATTGTTCAAGATGTTGAGTTGTTAATGCACAGGCTCTTCTTATATTTCAGGGAAGATCTGGTTGACGTTAATGATCCTTCTGAGACTAGTTATGGTTGTCCTTGCTGGTTATCCACTCTATCAGGATGAACAGGAACGTTTCATCTGCAATACATTACAGCCTGGATGTTCCAATGTGTGTTATGATATCTTCTCTCCAATGTCCCACATGAGATACTGGCTGATTCAGACTCTGATGGTCTTTCTACCCTATGCCTTGTTCAGTGTCCATGTCATACACAAAGTTCTGGCATATATGGGCAATGCAAATGATCACTGCAGAAAAAGTTCCTCTTCCACTTATAATGGAGTGGGCTTACAAATAGAAATACTTGATTTTTCTTTGGCTTATTTACTTCATCTTCTGCTAAAGATTTGTCTAGAGCTTGGCTTTGGTGCTGGTCAGTATTTTCTTTTTGGAATTTTAGTTCCAAGCAGATTCAGCTGTTCCCATTCTCCTTGCACCAGCAACGTTGACTGCTACATCTCAAGACCCACTGAAAAGTCTCTAATGATGATTTTTATCTGGGGAACCGGAATTATTTCTCTGATTCTGAGCTTGGTGGATCTAATTGGAGTCTGTCACAGAAGACGAAGGTCAGAGAAGCTTAAAACACAGCTTCTTCTTCTGGAAAATGATTCTCTAAAAGGAGGTTGTTGTTCAGATACACCTCCACACACAAAGTTAGCTGTCACACCAGATCAGATGATTGTGTATCCTGACTGTCCCCCACACAGCCTTGAGAAAAGGGACAAGCAAATTAAAGGAGATTCTCATTCTCTGCCATCATTTGAAGGTGAAACAGCTTCTTTCCAAACTGACAGTTCTCACCATGACATGGTAAAGTCCAATGTAAATGCCAACAGCAATAAAACCTGTTTATGGCAAGTGACTATGCCAGCAAATGGAGATAAGACGATTGGGAATGAACATCAACTGCTCACCCATCGACAACCAAAATCCAAAAAGGAGAATTGTACTGCAGCTAGTTTGGTGGATTCACCTCAGCTAGAAAAAAACGTAGGCCCAAAAAACAAAAAATCTGAATGGGTTTAAATCAGGTAATGGCCACTGAAAAGTAAACATTTCTATAAGTGCTACCTCCATAGCACCAGAGAATCTGAAAGGCAGGATATTTGGGTGACATACATGTGAGCAGGCATCACACCAACTGTAGTGCTATTCAGCTTTCCAAATGCTGATAATATAGGACCTTCTACAATAGTACCTTTAGCTAAGTCATGACATCTCTGGGTGTGTGGCCAAGAATAGAAATAAACCAGCCAGTTGTTAAAGTCTAGATAAGTACTTTTTATATTATTTTCTAATTGGTTTGAGATTTTTAATGATACTTAGCACAGTGGCCATTGGATTTTAAAGGGATGTTTTATTTTTCCATACACACAAACCATTTATTTTGCTATCTCTTTAGTGTATTGGTGTTCTTTTTTACATGATATACAGTACAAATGTTACATAGTACACAGTTACATAGTAGGTGAGGTTGAAAAAAGGCACAAGTCCATCAAGTCCAACCTATGTGTGTGATTATATGTCAGTATTACATTGTATATCCCTGTATGTTGCGGTCGTTCAGGTGCTTATCTAATAGTTTTTTGAAACTATCGATTTTCCCCGCTGATACCACCGCCTGTGGAAGGGAATTCCACATCCTTGCTGCTCTTACAGTAAAGAACCCTCTACGTAGTTTAAGGTTAAACCTCTTTTCTTCTAATTTTAATAAGTGGACATGTGTCTTGGTAAACTCCCTTCCGCGAAAAAGTTTTAACCCTATTGTGGGGTCACCAGTACGATATTTGTAAATTGAAATCATATCCCCTCTCAAGCGTCTCTTCTCCAGAGAGAACAAGTTCAGTGCTCAGTGCCTCATAACTAACATCCTCCAGACCCTTTATTAGCTTTGTTGCCCTTGTTTGTACTCGCTCCATTCCCAGTACATCCTTCCCGAGAGCTGGACAGCATACTCTAGGTGCGGCTGGACCAGAGTCTCGTAGAGCGGGAGATTTATTCTTTTATCTCTGGAGTTGATCCCTTTTTTAATGCATGCCAACATTCTGTTTGCTTTGTTAGCAGCAGCTTGGCATTGCATGCCATTGCTGAGCCTGTCATCTACTAGGACCCCCAGGTCCTTTTCCATCCTAGATTCCCCCAGAGGTTCTCCCCCCAGTGTATAGATTGCATTCATATTTTTGCCACCCACATGCATTATTTTACATTTTTCTACATTATACCTCATATGCCATGTAGTTGCCCACCCCATTAATTTGTTCAGATCTTATTGCAAGGTTTCCACATCCTGCGGAGAAGTTATTGCCCTGCTTAGCTTAGTCTCGTCCCCAAATACAGAGATTGAACTGTTTACCCCATCCTCCAGGTCGTTTATGAACGAATTGAACAGGATTGGTCCCAGCAGAGAACCCTGGGGAACCCCCACTACCCACCCCTGACCATTCTGAGTACTCCCCATTTATCACCACCCTCTGAACTCGCCCTTGTAGCCAGTTTTCAATCCATGTACTTACCCTATGATCCATGCCAACGGACCTTATTTTGTACAGTAAACGTTTATGGGGAACTGTGTCAAATGCTTTTGCAAAATCCAGATACACCACGTCTACGGGCCTTCCTTTATCTAGATGTCAACTCACCTCCTCATAGAAGGTTAATAGATTGGTTTGGCAAGAACGATTCTTCATGAATCCATGCTGATTACTGCTAATGATACCGTTCTTATTACTAAAATCTTGTATATAGTCCCTTATCATCCCCTCCAAGAGCTTGCATATTATTGATGTTAGGCTAACTGGTCTGTAATTCCCAGGGATGTATTTTGGGCCCTTTTTTAAATATTGGTGCTACATTGGCTTTTCTCCAATCAGCTGGTACCATTCCGGTCAGTAGATTGTCAGTAAAAACTAGGAACAATGGTTTGGCAATTACTTGATTGCGTTCCCTAAGTACCCTCGGGTGCAAGCAAAATGGTCCCAGTGATTTATTAATGTTAAGTTTCCCAAGTCTATTTCTAATTCTGTCCTCTGTTAACCATGGAGGTGCTTCATGTGATGTGTCATGAGGATAAACACTGCAGTTTTGGTTACTGAAGCCCCCCAAATCCCTCAAATAATATTTTCCTGTCTGGCTCCTGCAATCTAAAACTGGCAACACATATTGCAATCTCCGTGAAATCTCTTATACAATCACCAACGGCTACTTAGTGACTAAACTAAATTTCAGTTGGTTTACAATCATTCAATTGGGTCCTCTTACTACATAGTTATCAGTCTACCTACAAGAGATTGTGCAATCAGATTGTGATGGCTAGCTTTACTTTTTTGTCTTGCCTCTCTTTATTGGAACTCATGGTTTCATTACATTAAAAACATTTTTATTAGCTATTCCAAAACTCTGCTACAGCTGTTAACAAAGTTAATGGCACAACATTTTAATTTTTACATATGCCCAGGGCTTTAAAGAAATAATGCAGGGCATTATGAAAACCTTGTACGAAAAATAATTACAGAGAATCTCATAATAATTTTGTAATCAGAGCAGTGGCGGCCGGCTTCCGTTTCCTCCCTCCTCCTCGGCGGCCAATCAGGAGTCTTCTCTTTGCAGCCAATCAGAAAACAGTTCTCACACCCACTTCTGATTTGCCGGATTGAGAAACATTGTTTCAACATTGCATATTTATTTGCTGTTGTAACACACCTGGGTAGGATCGGAGCGCATTCTCTGCGACGCGAGCCCGCCCTATTTTGAAGCCTATTAAAGCCCGTGGAGAGAGGGGGCGGTGCCCGGGCGCCCCTAATGGACCGGCCACCACTGAATAAGAGCTCCAGAGAAGTGGAATGTTTTCATTAAAAAAGTCTAAAAATCAATAATATTTAGTGGAACCCACAAAAATCATCAGTTACATATTAGTTAGGGCCCTTTCACACAGGTGGACCGATCGGCTCCACCTGTCAGTTTTTTAGGCGGACCTGATTGGACCATCCATTGCCCTCTATGGAACGGCGGGTGTCAATGGACATCCGCCAACATCTCAGTCGATCCTATCCACTAAAACCAGACGGATGGGTATCTGTTCCCCATCTGTTGAAGGTAAATCTAAAGGAAATTGAATAAGAAAGTTGTATAATGTATGGCTGGCTTTACACCAACAATCAATTCCACCTTCTAACATTTTTTTTCACTGCTGTCAAACAAACTTTAGCAAAAGCCTGGTGGTCCATCTACACATTAGCTAGAAATACAAATGATGTGGTATATATCTAATGAAAAACTTGCTGCAATTCTTTGTGACAATTCCCACCAATATGAAAAAATATGGTCCCCTTAGATTTCATCTTTCCTTCCTTTTGATAGATTCCTACGACATTTATGAAATGCAATTAAAAAAAATCCATATTAGTGGCCCTTATCTTGATATTTTGTCTCCAGCTCCTCCCTCCAGTCCCTTTGTATAAACATTGTATCCTATTGCATAAGTTAATTTCTGCTATTATTTTAGCTTCAAATTTATATATATGGCTTTCCCTAGTCATTATTCATACATCTATTACTATATCTCCCAGTATTTTGTGATTTTATCTTCCTTACTTTATGTATATATTTTCTTTCCCCTATATTCTTAAATGAATAAAAATGTATTTGCAAAAGAAAAAAAAAAAGAAGAAGAAAACTACCTCTTTAACATTGTGACCTCACAGCTTCCACTCATAAAGTGCAGCTCTGGCTGAGCTGTTGGCTAGCAAATAATGAGTGGAGTAAGATTGTGGGTGGGTATGTTTCCAATGTAAACCTTGCTGGGCAAAGCAGGAGTCTGGCCTCTTCATCAGACGCTGCTAGAAGCAAATGATGTTGAGCGGGCACGTTAGACCAACTACAGGGAGCCACAATATAATTATGTCACAGCTCACTTGCAAAGGACTACACTGGGGATCTGTCAGAAACCATGAAATCAGGCTGATACAGAAGTACAGTTAAATCACACTTGTTTAATAATAAAAGTAAAAAGAACAAAACGTAGTCAAAACATAGCCAAAGTTCAGTAACCGGAAAGGATAGTCAGCCAAGCCAGAAGTCAGGGATCAATGTAGTGGAACAGCAAGTAGGATCTGGAGCCAGAAGGGATGTCAGCAAAGCCTGTCTTTAAACAGTAACGCAGGCGATAGTTTCTTGTGATGTGACCAAGATGAAGGCAGAGCTCCTCTGGACTGGATGGCTTAAGTAGGCAGGACTGACGAGCAGGATCATCAACAGCTGAGTAACTGTGGAGGAAGATGGGAGCTGGCAATTAAGCCGACAGCTGAGCGTCCAGCTCAGAGAAGGAAGGGCCAGCCCTGACAGGATCTTACAAGACCAGTGGTTATGGGGAGAACAGGCAAAGCAGCCAAAGATCTTACTAAACAGATGTAAGGTAGAGTGACCCATTGTTATGCTGGATTAATGTGGGGATCCATCTGTGGCTGGATAACTGCTTAGAATAACACCAATATATAGAGTAAAGGTAATATATGAATTATTTATTAGGGAATGGAATTTCTGCTGAAAATTTAGCTTTAAACTTTAGCAGAATACCGACAATGCAATTCAGAGAGAGGAAATGAAATTCATTGCACAGTGACATCCTTGGTGACATGAAACAGGCAGCAATAAAAACTTGACAGAGAATCTAACCATTCTATCTAAAACTAAAAAGTGTTCTTTGCCCATATCTGATAATAATATTCATAATATTTAAAAAATATCCCCAAGCTGAAATTTATTTAATTGTAGATTGTTTATGGATATTTTTTTTTCAATGGTGGTAGAATTATCATTTTGAATTACAATTTATAATCACATGAATTAACATGCAGTTTCTTTTGGACAGTGTTATAGTCATTATTTTTTTTTGTATTGTAATTGATGTTATATAATGAGGATTGGAAAATTAAAACCATATAACATAAATGCTATTCTCTAAATGTATTTCTGTGTTATTGAGTCTTAAATAAAATTGAAAATATATGTGTTATTCTGCACTGTATGTGATTTTATTCTGCTATCATTCATGTTAAAATTAATCAATATCCAGACTTCATATTTTAGCAACTTCTGTTTCACATATTTTTGTTGAACATACAGAGATTTGATATGCCCCCCCATTTGTACATCAGATTGTGCAGTCAGTATTGTTGCTTAAAGTAGATGTTTAGACGCAGTATTTAACTATTACATATAACCTTTTAAATGTAGCAGTCCCCGCTGCCCCTATCATGCTACATAGAATGAAACACAAATCCAAATCTAAATACCTTCCTTTTACTTAATTTTTTATGCAGTCTATTTCAGGTATGGAATATTTTTACATGGTTACACGGGTCCAGCTTGGAACAACTTAAAGAGGTTGTACACCCCCCCCCCCCCCCCCCCAAAAAAAAAACAAACCTGTAAGACAAAGACATATTGAGCTAGTACCGCATACTAGCTCATTATGAAATTCTTACTTTAGAACGAAGCCCTCCAGGGGCGTTGCACACCAGTGAGATGGCTGACATCTTCCCCGGTGTTTCTTCGGATTGGCCGTATCCGCGACGATGTCACCCTGCGCATTCGCGCGGGAGCTGCTGGTCACGGCACAGGGCCCTGAAGAAACGTCATGGGCAGCCGTTCCTTCAGAGCGCTTGCGCCGATGATATAATCGTGGGTGTATACAGTAAATATCTCCTAAACGATGCAAGTCTAGGAGATATTTACAGTACCTATAAGTCTTATTATAGGCTTACCTATAGGTACAAACAAACCAGGGGAGTTAATTCCTCTATAATTATGCATATGACATACCTGGCCAATGTCCCTGGAAGCTGGAAATCACTGAAGCAGACACCCCTACTCCAGTGATCTTCACTTAATTCTGGATCCCATGCCTCAGCAGGGGCCCCATTCAGAGAGTGCTTTTCATTTTCTGAAGTAATGAAAATGTTTTCTGATTGGACAAGGTGGAATGATGTCATGTTCCCCACCTCATACAATTATAGAATGCTTTGCATTAATTAAGTAAAATTCAAATCATTCTCTAAATGGCATCCAAGTTGAGCAGCCGACCTCCTGTGTTTACAATGCAGCATGCTGGCCGCTCAGCACGGGAACCAGAGGTTAGTGGAGATCACTGAAGTGGTGGTGTCTATGTCATTGATTTCCAGCTTCCTGGGACATTGGCTATGTGTATCATATACATAGTTAAAGTGTTATTAAACCCACAACAGTAAAATCAGTCTGTATATGCAGTAAAGCATGCTTGTTATACTCTGCATTGTGCAAAAAAGGCTGTTTGATCCTGTCTTCTCTGATCCTCCCCTTCTTCCACAGTACCCAATCTATCTTCTGATAGTACAGAGCTTTGGGGGCACTCTGCACATGCTCAGTTGGGTGTGTATTGCTAGAGAGTTTTTTTTGAGGGGAAGGGTGCATGTGATCAGTACAGCACTGTCCAGACAGAGGGCCATGCAGCCTCATAGGACAGTCAGAGGAGAATGAAAACTCCTCTTACAAGCTTTACCCAGTGCTCCGACAAAATAATGATAGAAGTCACAAGACTGCTATATACTGCTGATAAGAAAAGGTATTTAGCAGTTTATATTTACCTAAATGATTGCAGTTCATTATCTTGTGTACTGTGGGAGACCAGATATAGTGAATGCAGGGTCCTGGGTTTAGTAACACTTTAGGTTGTTCCAATCTGGACCAATGTAAAAATATACCATACCTGGAATTCATCTTCAAGTAGTGCCGAAGCTTGCTAAAATGCTTATTTTTGGCTACAACCCAGACTTTCATTAAGATTGGAATTCAGGACTTCCAGAATTGAGCTGAAGGGTGCTCTAAGGTCTTCAGGAAGGTTGTTCAGTGCTTATTAAATGCCTTTTAAATACCTACTGTTTACAATGCTTCAGATGGCTATTTACAACGGTACACACTGAGGTTAAAGTGTTACTAAACCCACAACAGTAAAATCAATCTGTATATGCAGTAAAGCATGCTTGTTATACTCACTGAGGAACCTAAGGGGTTAATCTTCTGCATTGTGTAAAAAAGCTGTTTGATACTGTATGCGCAGATCCTTCCACTGACTCCAAAATAGGTCTGGATAACACAGAGCCTTTGGAACAAGTCTGCACATGCTCAGTTTGGTGTGTATTGCTAGATAGTTTGTTTTTTTTTCTTGGGAGAGTGCATGTGATCAGCACAGGGCCAATCAGCACTGTCCAGACAGAGAGTCAAGGGTCCTGAAGCCTGATAGGACAATTGTGGAAAAATTAAAATTCTTCCTACAGATTTTACCAGACACTGATAGAAGTCACAAGACTGCTATATACTGCTGATGAGAAAAGGTATTTATCAGTTTATGTTTACTAAAATAATTACATTTCCATGTTCTGTGTACTGTGAGAGACCAGATATAGTGAATGCAGGGTCCTGGGTTTAGTAACACTTTAAAAAATGCTCATGTGTTATGAAGCCTTTTAAGTTTCTAGTTTAGCAGCACATTTAGCTGACCAAGTTTAATAGACCTCAATGCTCAGCACTAAGATTAGGCATGTTAAACTCAAATGAAACATTGGGCCTAATTTAAAGGAATTATTCTTTAAGGAACCAAATTACACTGAGCAAAATTTTAAACACAACACTTTTGTGTTTGCCCCTATTTCTCATGAGCTGAACTTAACCCTTTCATGACTAAGCCTATTTTTGAAATTTGGTGTTTACAAGTTAAAATCCATATTTTTTGCTAGAAAATTACTTAGAACCCCCAAACATTATATATATATTTTTTAGCAGAGAATCTAGAGAATAAAATGGAGATTGTTGCCATATTTTATATCACACGGTATTTGTGCAGCGGTGTTTTAAACGCAAAGTTTTGGAAAAGGGACACTTCCATGAATTTTAAAAATCCAAACAGTAAAGTTACCCCAATTTTTTTTGTATAATGTGAAAGATCATGTTACGCCGAGTAAATAGATACCAAACATGTCACGCTTTATAATTGCACGCACTCGTGGAATGGCGACAAACTATGGTAGCTATGAATTTCCATAGGCGACACTTTACATTTTTTTTACAGTTACCAGGTTAGAGTTACAGAGGAGGTTTAGGGCTAGAATTATTGCTCTCGCTCTGACGATCGCGGCGATACCTCACATGTGTGATGTGAACACCGTTTACATATGCGGGCGCGACTTCCGTATGCGTTCTCTTCGCTGCGCGAGCTCGCGGGGACGGGGGCGCTTTAAATTTTTTTTTTTTTTAATTTATTCTATTTATTTTTATACTAATAAATGGTGTTTAAAAAAAAAAAAAGTTTTTTTTTTTACTTTTATTGCTGTCACAAGGAATGTAAACATCCCTTGTGACAGTAATAGGTGGTGACAGGTACTCTTTATGGAGGGTCGGGGGGTCTAAAAGACCCCCCATCCCTCCTTTACACTTAAAAGTATTCAGATCGCTGAAAACAGCGATTCTGAATACTATGTATTTTTTTAAATTCGGCGCCATCGGCAGCCGAGTAAACGGGAAATGACGTCATGACGTCGCTTCCGCGTTTACATTGAGAAAGGTACCCGATTGGACACCGGGCCTCCCGATCGCACGGGAGGCCCGGTAAGAGCGGCGGGAGGCGGCGGGAGGGGGGAGGATGTCCCCTCCCGCTCCTCCAGTATAACAGCCGAGCGGCTTTTAGCCGCATCGGTTGTTATATACGGGTAGCCGATCGCCCGCTCTAAACAACGATACCGGGATGATGCCTGCAGCTGTGGGCATCATCCCGGTATAACCCCCGAAAGCTGAGTACACAGATATGCGTACTGTCGGCGGGAAGGGGTTAAAGATCTATGACTTTTTCTATGTATGCAAAAGGCCTATTTCTCTCAAATATTGTTCACAAATCTGTCTACATCTGTGTTAGTGAGCACTTCTCCTTTGCTGAGATAATCCATCCACCTCACAGGTGTGACATATCAAGATGCTGATTAGACAGCATGATTATTGGACAGGTGTGCCTTAGTGCTCCCTAACACAGAGTTAGACAGATTTGTGAAGAATATTTGAGAGAAATAGGCCTTTTGCGTACATAGAAAAACTCTTAGATCTTTAAGTTCAGCTCATGATAAATAGGGGCAAACACAAAACTGTTGCGTTTATAATTTTGCTCAGTGTATATCCTTTCGGTACCACACCTATTTAATTCCAGAAAAAATAGCATAGCAATTTGGTGCTTTACATGCAATACGTATACAATTGTACCTGACAGCATTTTATCCCAGAGAAGTGGTCTTCGTATATGCTCTGAGGTACGGAAGCCTAGGTAGGGGTGATCATTTTTAATTGAAGGAGTAAAATGCTTTTTATGTGTAGCAATAACTCTCGGTGCAGCTGCTGGTTTAAGCGGGTCTGTTACCTTCACTCTCCTTCCCTCTGTTTCACCAGCAACGGGTCTAGGGTTCCGTTGAGTTTACCTCTGGACAACACACGCACCAACACTGGAGTACGTTTTCAATGCTTTATTAAACACTTGACTTAGGAAATAGCAGGAAAAAGGTGGAAAGGAAACTGCAGAAGAAACTCAAACATCTTCTTGTAGGGTTCTTTTGACAAATGTCCTGGTAGAATTCAGATATTGTATGGAATGCGCTCCCCTCGTGGGACACACTCCTTGCTCGTCTGGATAGGCCTCTCTCACTAGCCTAGCAGCCAGTATGTAGCACGAATCAAAGTCTCTGCCACAGACTTTCTTGGGAACAAAATCCGTACGATCCTCTGCCACAGGATGTATCAGATTTTTCTGTAATGAATGTCAGTCACAGTGCCTGAACCTTTAAGCCAACCCGGCAACACTATGCTGTATAGTTACTTTTGGATACGTCCTCCAACCGAGTCACCAGGCCCCTCCATAGACCAGCACGCTGCGTGATCTCTCCAAGACAGGTCCTCCCCTGGGATCTCCTCGGTTGTCCAGCTTCGTCACACAGGACCGACAGCTCAGGACCATTCCTCGGCCGCGGTGGTAGGCCCCAGACAAGCCTCTGGACCCACCCCTGCGCCGCAGTATCGTGGGCCTCCGGGATGGAGGACCACGAGGCAGCTCCTTAATGCATACCTGTCGGCCAGGTGGGCCAGCAGGTGGCTGTAAAACGAACCCCAAAATATGGCGTCTGTCCCATAAATACCCTCACCCAGAATGCAACTCAGAGGACCACCTCCACCGAGTTGTCTCCGGGTCAGAAGAGCATCCATACGCTTCAACATGTTGCCTTTCCAACACTAACCAGTGATAACAGCGACACCCGCCGGTCAGCACAGAAACACACACAACGTCAGCCAAGCTGGAACAGAGGCAAACTTAACCTTCCTAACGAACAATTTACTAAATTTACCTAACATGCGGTAGATTGCAAATCTACCAGCGCTACATATGTATCTTACAAAGTGGAGAAGAATAACTAATGAAATCTAAGTTTTTGCAGTCCCTAGGAATTATACAATTCCAAAACCTATTTTGGCTCAACAGTGCCCATTATAACCACTTTAAAAAATGTCACTTTTGGTGGACTTCCCCTTTAACCACTTCAGCCCCGGAAGAGTTTACCCCCTTCCTGACCAGAGCACTTTTTGCGATACGGCACTGCGCCACTTTAACTGACAATTGCGCGGTCGTGCAATGCTGTACCCAAACAAAATTGACGTCCTTTTTTTCCCCACAAATAGAGCTTTCTTTTTTTATTTGATTTAATTTTATTTTTTGCGCTATAAACAAAAAAAGAGCGACAATTTTGAAAAAAAGCATTATTTTTTACTTTTTGCTATAATAAATATCCCCAAAAAATATGTATAAAAAAAAATTTATTTCTCAGTTTAGGCCGATATGTATTCTTCTACATATTATTGGTAAAAAAAAATTGCAATAAGCGTATATTGATTGGTTTGCACAAAAGTTATAGCGTCTACAAATTAGGGGATAGATTTATGACATTTTTAGTATTAATTTTTTTTTAGTAGTAATGGTGGCAATCTGCGATTTTTATCATGACTGCGACATTATGGCAGACACATCGGACACTTTTGACGCTATTTTGGGACCATTGTCATTTATATAGCGATCAGTGCTATAAAAATGCACTGATTACTGTATAAATGACACTGGCAGGGAAGGGGTTAAACACTAGGGGGCGATCAAGGGGTTAAGTGTGTCCTAGGGAGTGGTTCTAACTGTGGAGGGGATGGGCTGCCACTGACATGACAGCGATCACTGCTCCCAATGGCAGAATGAGGAAATGCCTTGTTTACATCTCCCCGTTCTGCCGCTCCGTGACACGATCGCAGGACACCGGCGGACATTGAGTCCGCGGGACCCGCGGGCACGGTCACGGAATACACGGCGCGCGCTCGGCCACAATGCCGCGTCTTAAAGGGGACGTACCTGTATGCCCATTTGGCCGTGCCATTGTGCTGACGTATATCATTGCGCACTGGTCGGCAAGTGCTTAAACAGAATTTAATTGTCTGGTAGATCAACCCTCTTTTGCTGACTCTTTAATGCAACCTGTTTCTCCACAGTTATATCACATGCTATTCTTTAAAGCGGCCCTTCGGTCATTTTTTCATCTTTCCATGTATTCTGCCCTTGTTTTTTTAACTTTGGATAGTAAAACTTTTTTTATGTTAATAAATACCTTATACAGCCCACTTCCTGTTTCTTGTCTGGTCATTCGCCTAGGCTTATGACATCATGCACAGCTCTCTCTCTCACTCTCGTGAGAGTTTGCCAGGAAGGGAGGGGGGGTGAGTCATAAGAGGGCCAATGAGGGCTGCAGAGCAGAAGTTGTGCCTCTGTGTGTCTGTGTAAATCCAGAAAGTGAACAGGCAGCAGCTTCAGCTGCCCACAGTTAAAATGGCTGCAGCCAGCCTCAGTGGAGGGAGATTTCTGCAGCATATTTGGCATGTACAGAATCACAGTACAGTATCTCACAAAAGTGAGTACACCCCTCACATTTTTGTAAATATTTTATTATATCTTTTCATGTGACAACACTGAAGAAATGACACTTTGCTACAAAGTAAAGTAGAGAATGTACAGCTTGTATAACAGTGTAAAGTTGCTGTCCCCTCAAAATAACTAAAGACACAGCCATTAATGCCTAAACCACTGGCAACAAAAGTCATAGCTCCCAACTGTCCCTGATTTCGAGGGACTGTCCCTGATTTGGAGCAATGTCCCTCTGTCCCTCTTTCCTCCTCATTTGTCCCTCATTTTGGTCTGATCCATATAATTGTATATAAAATGCACTTTTTATCTTGAAAAAAGTGTTTCCCAGAGCTAAACCTTTCATCCAATTTCTAAATTGCTGCATTTGTACATTTTAAAAGCCAATATAAAGGACTAGTAGTGGTAATAAAAAGTCCTTGTGGATTTATTTAACTTTTTTTTGGTTAATTCTCCTTTAAAGGGGCGTGCCCTATGCCTACATACATTTGTTAGTAGGTGTCCCTCATTCCCAACTCAAAATGTCAGGAGGTATGCAAAAGTGAGTACACCCCTAAGGGAAAATGTCCAAATTGGGCCCAAATGTCAATATTTTGTATGACCACCATTATTTTCCAGCACTGCCCTAGCCCTCTTGGCCATGGAGTCCTCTTCCACTCCTTCATGATGACATCACAGAGCTGGAGGATGTTAGAGACCTTGCGCTCCTCCACATTCCATTTGAGGATGCCCCACACATACTCAATAGGGTTTAGGTCTGGAGACATGCTTGGCCAGTCCATCACCTTTACCCTCAGCTTCTTTAGCGAGGCAGTGGTCGTCTTGGAGGTGTGCTTGGGGTCCTTATCATGTTGGAATACTGCCCTGCGCCCAGTCTCTGAAGGAAGGGAATAATGCTCTGCTTCAGTATGTCAAAGTACATGTTGGCATTCATGGTTCCTTCAATGAACTGTAGCTCCCCAGTGTCTGTAGCACTCATGCATTCCCAGACCATGACACTCCCACCACCATGCTTGACTGTAGGCAAGACACACTTGTCTTTGTACTCCTCACCTGGTTGCCGCCACACACGCTTGACACCATCTGAACCAAAAAGTTTATCTTGGTCTCATCAGACCACAGGACATGGTTCCAGTAATCCATGTCCTTAGTCTGCGTGTCTTCAGCAAACTGTTTACAGGCTTTCTTGTGCATCATCTTTAGAAGAGGCTTCCTTCTGGGATGACAGCCATGCAGACCAATTTGATGCAGTGTGCGGCGTAGGCTGACCCCCCCACTCCTTCAACCTCTGCAGCAATGCTGCCAGCACTCATTCGTCTATTTCCCAAAGACAAGCTCTGGTTATGACGCTGAGCACGTGCACTCAACTTCTTTGGTCAACCACGGCAAGGCCCGTTCTAAGTGGAACCTGACCTGCCAAGCCACTTTATGGTCTTGGCCACCGTGCTGCAGCTCAGTTTCAGGGTCTTGGCAATCTTCTTATATCCTAGGCCATCTTTATGTATTTTCAGATCCTCAGAGAGTTCTTTGCCATGAGGTGCCATGTTGAACTTCCAGTGACCAGTATGAGAGAGTGAGAGCGATAACACCAAATTTAACACACCTGCTCCCCATTCACACCCGAGATCTTGCAACACTAACGAGTCCCATAACACTGGGGAGGGAAAATGGCTAATTGGGCCCAATTTGGACATTTTCACTTAGGGGTGTACTCACTTTTGTTGCCTGCGGTTTAGACATTAATGGCTGTGTAACAAAATATATATGAAACCCTGCGAGCCACTTACGGATAAATGCCTACAAAATAATAAGTGAACAGTGGAGACCAGCTGCAAACACTCAGTCACGTTCCATATTCGTGCAAAGTATTAAAATAAAAAAACAATGTGTCTGCGCTAGAAAAAATCACTGCACTCAAAGTGGAGGGGAGGGGCCTGGACGGAGCTGTCAGCAGAGAGAGAGCAGGAGATTTTCGTTACACACGCCGCACCGCACACCACACCGAGAGATTGACCGTTTTATGCTTGTTAAGGATGGTGCACTCACGCACCCACAATATGTGAGTACCCCAGTGAGGGGAGCTGATTATTTGATT
Organism: Aquarana catesbeiana; assembly: GCF_042186555.1. Lineage (NCBI taxonomy): Eukaryota > Metazoa > Chordata > Amphibia > Anura > Ranidae > Aquarana > Aquarana catesbeiana. Next base: position 74,053,376 of record NC_133328.1, read on the forward strand.
AAAATCCTTTATACCTACATATTGCGCTATGGAGTTTTTTTCTCTTGCATAAACCATCTCCACTTGAGAACATTGGAAGTCTGCACAGCTGGTTCCTAATGAGCACAGGAGTGGCTCCAAGGCTTTGTTTGACATAGTCTAATCGCTGTGTCACACACAGGAAGGTGAGCATATACACCTGTGGGGGCGGCTGGAAGACACCACAGCATGTTTTTTGGTGGCACAGTTTGGAAGATAGGATATGTGAAATTCACCAAATTTTTGGACTAATTTATTTGGGCACTTTTATATCATTGGATATACACGTTTTTGGACTTCATTTATTCACTGTTTGTTATATCCTCTTGTATTTTATTTTGATATTTTAATTGATATGTTGTTTTGTTTGATCACTCACTTGCTGTGTTTCACATAGCACTGTGCACTTTATACTTTAGCACTTAGGGGTAGTTTTACGCATGCACATATATGTGAGGGGAGCTGATTATTTTAAAATCCTTTATACCTACATATTGCGCTATGGAGTTTTTTTCTCTTGCATAAACCATCTCCACTTGAGAACATTGGAAGTCTGCACAGCTGGTTCCTAATGAGCACAGGAGTGGCTCCAAGGCTTTGTTTGACATAGTCTAATCGCTGTGTCACACACAGGAAGGTGAGCATATACACCTGTGGGGGCGGCTGGAAGACACCACAGCATGTTTTTTGGTGGCACAGTTTGGAAGATAGGATATGTGAAATTCACCAAATTTTTGGACTAATTTATTTGGGCACTTTTATATCATTGGATATACACGTTTTTGGACTTCATTTATTCACTGTTTGTTATATCCTCTTGTATTTTATTTTGATATTTTAATGGATATGTTGTTTTGTTTGATCACTCACTTGCTGTGTTTCACATAGCACTGTGCACTTTATACTTTAGCACCTAGGGGTACTGCACTTTGAGTGCAGCGATTTTTTCTAGCGCAGACACATTGTTTTTTTATTTTTTTTATATTAATGGCTGTGTGTTGAGTTATTTTGAGGGGACAGCAAATTTAGACTGTTATACAAGCTGTACACTCACTACATTACATTGTAGCAAAGTGTCATATCTTCAGTGTTGTCACATGAAAAGATATAATAAAATATTTACAAAAATGTGAGGGGTGTACTCACTTTTGTGAGATACTGTATATAAAAAATAATATGCAAAGTAGTTGGAGGAAAGCTTCAGAATGGCAAAGATGCTCTTATTACAATTTATGTGAGCAGACTGCAGTTCCTCTTTGAGCTAGGGACAGTTAGACGGGTAATGATGAGTACTCATTGGCACCTTCTCAACACCACCTACTAGATTTTCTTTAGGGTCTCAGGGTTAAGACATAAGAAACATGCAGTAAGGTTTGGAATGGTAAGCATGCTTTAGATCTAAAGATCCTGGGAGTACAGTCAGGGTGGCGTTCCCTGGCTATATTGGCAACAGAAGAAACCTGAAAAAATACACTTGGAATGCTCAGTACAAAGTCCACTCCTCTGCAGGTTTTGCAGTTAAAGATTTACTGCACCTTTCTCCAAAAGTGTCCAGGATGTGTTCTAAAACGATCGACCATTAAGTACAGCTGTTTTCCTGCATGAAAAGATGAATTCACAATCCAGAGATATGAAAGTCTTTCAGCTTTTATAAATAAGGCAGGGTGCAATGTTCCAGGCACCAGTCTTGCACTGGCAGATCAAATGTGACATCTGATTGGTTCCTATAAGTTTCTGTACTTTACACATCAACTTTGCTATCTATCTACGCATACTGTATAGTATACACTATATAATATACATATACACTATACTGTCAAACGTATTGAGACGTCTGCCTTTACACACACATGAACTTTAATAGCATCCCAGTCTAAAGCCACGTACACACGTATCGGATTTTCCGATGGGAAATGTGTGATGACAGGTTGATGGCGGAAAATCCGACCGTTTGTATGCTCCATCGGATAATTGTTGTTGGATTTTCCTGCGGACAAATGTTGGATGGCAAGTTTTAAAATTTTCCGCGGACAAATGTCTGTTGTCGGAATTTCTGAGCGTGTGTACACAAGTCCATTGGACAAAAGTCCAAAGTACAAGCACGCATGCTCGGAAGCAGAAGTGGTCGGTCTTGTAAACTAGCTTTCGTAATGGAGAATTAACATTCGTGACTCTGCAAATTATGAAGTCTCGAAATGCAGCGCACATTCTCTTCTTCTTTAATGGGATAATAATGAAGCTGCTTTGCTGGTGATATTGATGGAGTTATTACAAACTAATTTTAAAAGGCTTTTTTTTTCTAGTGATATCAAGAATAATATTAGGCTTTTTTTCTTTTTTGGGGGGGGGGGGGGGGGGGCTAGTTACCACAACACCATTATCCTGTGGTTTTTAAGATCAAAGATACAACTATGTTGGTGTCCCTTGTCAATTTTACATTGTATTTTTTTTTTTATGTAGCTGCCTACTCCCAAACTGTCACTTGAAGTAAAACACATAGCCAAGTATTATTCTCCACAATTTTATTATTGTGCATTAAAAAAAGAAAACAAATAAAATTAGACATGCTATCTGCCAATAGAACTTAACCAAAAAGTGCATTCTATGCATCCAAAAATATATAAAATATACCAAATCATTATTCAACCAAAAAATAAAATAAAAGCCTCATGCATGTGTCCTGCTTCTTAATATAGGGGGTTAATAATGCCAAGAGTTGGTGAAAGCAGGGGTCCACCAACCGGAGATAATTCCAAAAAACATCTGGATTATTCTCCTGGAGCTCCCACAGTAAAGGCATATACATAATTGGTCACGATTAATAAAGCAACCAATTTTTGGTCCAGGAACTCCTCCTCCTCCCGTTTCTGGACTGGACTTGGGTCAAAGCAATAACTCCAAGGCCAATAATAAATAACACGTTATCTCCTCCGATTTCACAACATGTCTGGTTGACGAACGGCTGTTCAGAAACAAACTGAAAAGCACGAAATGTAAAGTGCGAACTGAAAAGCGCTAAATCAAAAGTGTGAAATGAAAAGTGTGAATCAACACTCACCAAACTTCTACTAACACGAAATTAGCAGAAGGAGCCCAAAGGGTGGCACTAAAGAGCTCAAAAACCACGTAGTACGTCACTACGTTTATGTTTGTTGGCTGTCAATTCCTTGACGTTTGTATGCAAGACAAAATCCAGGCACACGCCTTCGGACAAAAGTCTGAGGTTTTGTTTGCGGAAAATCCGATTGTGTGTACGAGGCTTAAGTCTGTAGTGTTCAAAATTAATTTGGCCCACCCATTGCAGCTATAGCAGCTTCAACTCTTCTGGGAAGGCTGTCCACAGGGTTTAGGAGTCTGTCTATGGAAATGTTTGACCATTCTTCCAGAAGCGCATTTGTCTGTCTATGGAAATGTTTGACCATTCTTCCAGAAGCACATTTGTGAGGTCAGGCACTGATGTTGGATGAGAAAGCCTAGCTCGCAGTCTCCACTCTAATTCATCCCAAAGGTGTTCTATTGGGTTGCGGTCAGGACTCTATGCAGGCCAGTCAAGTTCCTCCACCCCAAACTCGCTCATCCATGTCTTTATGGACCTTGCTTTATGCACTGGTCCAAATCATTTGATGGAGGGGGGATTATGGTTTTGGGTTATTTTTTCAGGGTTTGGGCTTGGCCCCTTATGCCGCGTACACACGAGCGGACTTTCTATCCTACTTGGTGCGGCACACTTTCCGACGGACTTTGTCCGCCAGGTGCGCCGGACTTTAAAACGGACGGACTTGCCCACACACGCCGGGACTTTCCGGCGGGCTAAGTCCGCCCGTCTTTCCGACGGACTTTCGCCGGAGTTCCGGCGGACTTTCAGAATGAACGGACTTGCCCACACACGGACAAGTCCGTTCATTTTGAACGTGACTCAGGTGCGACGGGACTAGAAAAGGATGTCAATCTTGCCGCTTTTATCGGCGAGATTGACACCTTGCTAGCCCTGTCGCGGGGCATACCAGGCCCTTAGGTCTGGTATGGATTATAAAGGGGAACCCCGCTACGCCGAAAAAACGGCGTGGGGCCCCCCCTAAAATCCATACCAGACCCCGATCCGAGCACGCAGCCTGGCCGGTCAGGAAAGGGGGTGGGGACGAGCGAGCGCCCCCCCCCTCCTGAACCGTACCAGGCCGCATGCCCTCAACATGGGGGGTGGGTGCTTTGGGGGAGGGGGGCGCCCTGCGCCCCCCCCCCAAAGCACCTTGTCCCCATGTTGATGAGGACAAGGGCCTCTTCCCGACAACCCTGGCCGTTGGTTGTCGGGGTCTGCGGGCGGGGGCTTATCGGAATCTGGGAGCCCCCTTTAATAAGGGGGCCCCCAGATCCCGGCCCCCCACCCTATGTAAATGAGTATGGGGTACATGGTACCCCTACCCATTTACCTAGGAAAAAAGTGTAAGTAATAAAACACACTACACAGGTTTTTAAAATATTTTATTAAACAGCTCCGGGGGGGGGGATCTTCCTCCGGCTTCGGGGGTCCCTCCGCTTCATCTTCTCCCGGCGTCCGGTTGGTTCTTCTCCGCTCTCCGGCCTCTTCTCCCGGTGTCGCAGGTCTTCGGCCGGCCCCTCCGCTCTCTTCATGTAGCTCTATTGCGAGCGGAGGTCCGGACTTCTGGGCTTCTTGGCTTCTTGGCTTCTTGGCTTCTCTTCTCTTCTCTTCCCCCAGATGTTGACACGACGCTCTCTCCGGCTGGACTGGTCTCTGAGGGCTGCGTTGTGACTTATATAGGCGGAGACCCCGCCCCCATATGATGTCACAGTCCCTGGGCATGCTGGGACTGTGACGTTTTAGGGGGCGTGGTCGTCCCCACCCCCTTTCCTGACCGGCCAGGCTGCGTGCTCGGATCGGGGTCTGGTATGGATTTTAGGGGGGGCCCCACGCCGTTTTTTCGGCGTAGCGGGGTTCCCCTTTATAATCCATACCAGACCTAAGGGCCTGGTATGCCCCGCGCTCGCCGCAATAGGAAGATTTGTTTTTCCTATTGCAGCGAGCGCGAGATGCAATACCATCCCCTCGTGTCGTATTTGGTCTGTCGGACCAGCCTACACACGAGCGGGCTTTCCGTCGGACCAGCACACACACGAGCGGACTTTCCGCCCGAAACTGAGTCCGACGGAAAGATTTAAAACATGTTTAAAATCTAGGTCCGGCGGGCTTTTGGGAAGAAGTCCGCCGGAAAAGTCTGCCGCCGCCCACACACGGGCGGATTGTCCGGCACACTCTGGTCCGCCGGACCAAGTATGCCGGAAAGTCCGACCGTGTGTACGCGGCATTAGTTTCAATGAAGGGAACTCTTAAGGCATCAGCATACCAAGACATTTTGGACAATTAATGCTCCCAACTTTGTGGGAACAGTTTGGGGATGGCCTCTTCCTGTTCCAACATGATTGCGTCCCAGTGCACAAAACAAGGTCCATAAAGACATGGATGAGCAAGTTTTGGGGTGGAGGAACTTGACTGGCCTGCAGAGAGTGCCTGACCTCACAAATGTGCTTCTGGAAGAATGGTCAAACATTCCCATAGAAACACTCCTAAACCTTGTGGACAGCCTTCCCAGAAGAGTCGAAGCTGTTATAGCTGCAAAGGGTGGCCCAACTCAATATTGAACACTATGGACTAAGACAAGGGATGCCATTAAGGTTTATGTGCATGTAAAGGCAGATGTCCCTATACTTTAGACAATACAGTGTATATACTGTATAAAGTCTGTTCCATCAGTGCTGCTAATTAAACCAACCTTTTTACATTAATGTCAAGTGGTCAGCATCTTGGACTATGTAGTAGTAAACTGCATGGAGTCAGGAGCTCTTGTAACTGGCCAACCATAGTGTCAGGGGTGTATACAGGATTATGGGTACCCCAAGGATGTTATGTTGCCAGTGCCTAGCATACTACAGCGAGTGGTGTGTGTGTGTGTGACCTAATCATAGGCATGCGCACAGGGTTTGCCAGGTGTGCCTGGGCACACCCTAATCACCCCGTGCAGTGCAGATCCCCCCTGCGTTCTGTCTACCCCCTTCAGTAGTGCCAACTTCCCTTCTTTCCTCTCTGGAGTGGGGAAGGGGCTGATAAATATTTCATTAACTGGCCGTAACGATCATTCTGTCTTTATTCTTAACTTAATCATAGTAAACTATGTACCCATAGCTTGCCACCAGATGCAGTGTGCCATTTGCCACCCATAACTTGCCAGCAGATGCAATGTGCCACTTGCCTCCCACAGCTGTGTCACTTGCCACCCATGTTCCCCTGTGTCACCTTCATTAGTGTCCAGTGTCCACTTGTATGACTATCACCTGCTTCTTCATTACTTTTTTCCCTCACCTTCCATGTTCCAATATTCCCTCTGGTGACTCTAAGTGGTCCCTTAGACAGTGAGTCGGGCTGTGGGAGAAAGGAGGAGAAGTCAGGCACTCGGTCAGCCATCTGTCTGATCCAGCAGCAGCACACAGAACAGACACCAGATGACCAGTCCCTGCTGCTGTCACTCCCTCTGCATGCTGCTAGGCGCCAGGCCGTGGGTGCCGAGGAAGGAGGTGGGTGGAGAGGAGACACTGCCTGGAAAGCGAAGATCACACCAGTCCCTGCTGCTTGCTGCTGGGTGCCGGAGAAGGAGGAGGGTGGAGACAGGAGTGCAGCACTAAGCGCGGACCTTGCTCCCAGCCTCACTGTCTGAGAGATTGAGACTCTGTGATGTCACTGGTTGCTGGATGCCAGGAGGGCCGGCCCTAGCAACCTGTGAAGTGTAGAGAAATGTAATTACTAGTTAGTAGGTGATGGCTGTGACCTCAATTTCATTCCGGGACACTGTATTGTCCCGGAATGAAGGTGCCTGGGACCAGGGGCAGAGATGGCAATTGCAGGACAGTCACGGGTAATCCAGGACACATGGGCACCCTATACATGACAGTGTTCTCTCTCACCATCAGACAGGGCCTCCTTTTTACCCATAACCACTCACTCCAGTGCTGACCAGGCTTGCACCAGTAAAACCACATAACTCTCTCCACTCCTCAAGCATTGGTTGTACACAGTACCTTACTCCATTAGATCGTCACACAGAGGTTCCCAATTGTAATAAAATGTCTTTACTTGTGTTATTGGGCAAATTAGAACATTTCCATGTGTTGATATATCCAAATCATGGCTCATATAAGTATAGCATCCAAACTTGAATTAGCATTCAGGAGCATTGTGGCAGTGGAAATTTAAAAAGTCTCTTTTTCGTAATCCTCTTTATAAGTAGCTCTGTTCTGTGCCATCCACCCCATCCCTCAAAGGGGGAGAGCAATAGGAAAAAACAGTTCTCTACCTCTACCGAGGTCACTGTCCCAGCTTCTGCTCTCTATTCTGTAGCTTCACCCACCATATATAGGAATACCCATGTAAGACACTCCATCAATAGGAGGAGCAACCTTTAAAAGGGAACCTCTACCCACATACACACATATAATGCCTTAGTTACAGTGCCACAAGCCAAAGTCTCACAGATATAACCCTAACCTCAGCAACTCAAACCCAAATCATGCAGCATGCAGACCATGCCATAGCAAAAAGTAGGCCTGGTTAAACTGCACTGGATATTGAACAAAGCCTAGAAAAACATGGTTTAATATAGTCTAAGTCTACTCCCGGTACACACTGCACACCGCAGTACTTCTACCCACAAAATACTGATTACAAAAAATTTTGTTTTTAGAGAGGAAAAAAAGGCCAGTGTTGGTGGTCAATGGGAGGAAAAAAATGCCCGGTGTTAACAGGAAGAAAAAATATTAAGATTTGGTGGTCAATGTTTAGGCAGGTGCAGTCTACTTTCTCCACTGCAGGTGGTGCTCTTCTGCAGTGACACTGCAGATGGAGAGGAAGTCAAGGGGAACGTCTTTCCTCTATGGTTTTCTGGGTCACTGGGGAAGCACCCAATTGGATGCTGAAACACCATGGGACTTCATAAGCCATCTTGGGTAAGGCAGAGCCTACTTAAGGTCCTGGCTCCCTGGCTTGGCTCACTTATTGCGAGTCGGAAAGGTATGGATAGGTGCCTGATAGATGCAGTACCAGTGGTAGGAAAAGGTTCCTGACAAAGAAGGAAAGGGAAAGTGTCACAAGTCCTTGGACATCTTACCAGTTGGGCACTGGACGGCCAGGCTGCATTCCATCCTCTCAACAGGAGCTGCAAACCCGCCGATACCTGTATTTTTTACCTCATTGGAATTCGTGAGAGTACAGCATCCCTCCAGGCTGTTGTGAACTGTCGTTGCTTTACTTCAATACAAGTTTTCTATTGCGCCTGTCTGTGTGAGTTACTACAGCCACACATGCTGCACTCCACCTACAAATGTACTGTATGTGTCCCTATACATTGGGGGCCTGTGTCTGTACTCCTTTACATTTGCAGTCAATGGGGTTGATTTACTAAAGCTGGAGAGTGCAAAATCTGGTGCAGCTCTGCATAAAAACCAATCAGCTTCCAGGTTTTTTTCGTTAACCACTTCAGCCTCGGAAGATTTGGCTGATCAATGACCAGGCCATTTTTTGGGATACAGCACTGTTTCACTTTAACTGATAATTGCGCAGTTGTGCAACGTTGTACCCAAACAAAATTGATGTCCTTTTTTTTCCCACAAATAGAGCTTTCTTTTAGTGGTATTTGATCATCTCTGCAGTTTTTATTTTTTGCACTATAAACAAAAGAAGAGTGACAATTTTGAAAAAACACAATGGGGGTTATTTACAAAAGGCAACTCCACTTTGCACTACAAGTGCAAACTACAAGTGCAAAGTGCACTTGGAAGTGCAGTCGCTGTAAATCTGAGGGGTAGATCTGAAATGAGGGGAAGCTCTGCTGATTTCATCATTTAATCATGTGTAAGCTAAAATGCTGTTTTTTATTTTCCTTGCATGTCCCCCCTGGATCTACGGTGACTGCACTTCCAAGTGCACTTTCAGTGCGATTTCAAGTGCAGTTTGCACTTGTAGTTTGCACTTGTAGTGCAAAGTGTATTTCCCTTTCGTAAATAACCCCCACTATATTTTACTTTTTGCTATAATAAATATCTCAATTTTTTTTCCCAAAAAAAAAATGTTTTTCCGGCCAATATGTAGTCTTCTACATATTTTTGGTTAATAAAAAATCACAATAAGCATATATTGATTGGTTTGCCCAAAAGTTATAGCGTCTACAAAATAGGGGATAGATTTATAGCATTTTTATTATTATTTTTTTTAACTAGTAATGGCTGTGATCAGCGATTTTTATCGGGACTGCGATATTGCAGTGGACAAATTAGACACTTTTGACACATTTTTGGGATCATTCACAATTATACAGCGATCAGTGCTATAAAAAAGCACTGATTACTGTATAAATGTCACTGGCAGGGAAGGGGTTAACACTAGGGGGCGATCAAGGGGTTAACTGTGTTCCCTCAGTGTGTTCTAACTGTGGGGGGGGGGGGGGTGGGACTGACTAGGAGAGGGGAGAGATTGGTGTTCATACATAGTATGAACACACGATCTGTCTCCTCTCCCCTGAGAGAACCGGGATTTGTGTGTTCCCTAAAAATAGCGCTACTTTACCGCTGGTGCCCGCCCGCCCCAGTGTGAAAGTAGCCTAAAGGTGATGGACTGGCCAAGCATGTCTCCAGACTTAAACCGTATTGAGCATCTGTGGGGCATCCTCAAATGGAAGGTGGAGGAGTGCAAGGTCTCTAACATCCATCTGCTCTATGATGTCATCATGGGGGAGTGGAAGAGGACTCCGGTGGCAACCTGTGAAGCTCTGGTGAACTCCATGCCCAAGAGGGTCAAGGCTGTGCTGGAAAATAATGGTGGCCACACAAAATATTGACACTTTGGGCCCAATTTGGACATTTTCACTTAGGGGTGTACTCACTTTTGTTGCCAGCGGTTTAGACATTAATGGCTGTGTGTTGCGTTATTTTGAGGGGACAGCAAATTTACACTGTTATACAAGCTGTACACTCACTACTTTACAATATAGCAAAGTGTCATTTCTTCAGTGTTGTCACATGAAAAGATGTAATAAAATATCTACAAAAACGTGAGGGGTGTACTCACTTTTGTGAGATACTGTATGCCTGAAAACTTAAAGTATAACTAGGAGAAAAGCTGTTGTGCTTTGATTTGGATAAAGTGGTTAGAACCTTGTGAGGTTCTTATCCTTGTCTATGTCCCTGTTAGCAAGATTCACTCTTTATAATTGTCCTGATCACCAGTGTAATTGGGAAAGAAAGTGTGCGTAAATCCAACATTTTGAGTTGCCAACAGAACAAGAAGAGAGGGAAAATCAGTTGATTAAGGCTGAGTGTGGCTTGGAAGAATCTAGCCAACGGAGGAAGGAATCCTTTCATTTATATGCCTGTATGGCCTTAGATATCTGGTGAGCACATTTATATGTCACTTTGGGTGAAGCACTTTTTTTGGTTAAGAATTGAGGCACATTGCACTTTAGGAGGCACGGTGTTGGAGTTTGCACAGAAGACCCGAACTAATATTTTGTTTATTTTTATATTATATTGTTTATTTATATATTATATTGATTTTTGAACTTTGGACTCTGACACTAATATTATACTTACTTTTATATGATATAATATTCCTTATATGGTGTTACTGTGTTGGGCTTCATGCCATTTTTGAATGGTCAGTCATCAGGCAGAGAGGTCTCTGACAAAGAGCCTGAATTTTGGGTTCAATGTTCACAACAATGAAGCACAGCCCTCTTCGTGGGTGTACTAATCCATATGCCCATGTGAATGAGGCCTAATGCTGATAGGCATATGGTCTGATATCATTGTAACAGTGAAGCTGAATGCTTGCTGGCCTTCTTGCTTTAGGGATACCAAGGCATATAGTGCACCGGACAGACATCTCTGGGGAAGGTGATATGCATTTTTAGTTTAATTTTGCAGAAAAAAAGCTAATAAAAAGAAAAGTAAAAAAAAAACAAAAAAACCCCACAAAAACAAAAAATGGAACCCACCAGTGAAAGCATGGTGCATTATTTGCTCGCTTGCACGCTTTACTGATAATAAATAAAATGTGCTACTAAATGAAACCAAATTTTTGAACATTTAAATGCAAATAGAAGAAACTGTTTTAATCACAGTTAGAAAAATTCTAATAAAGATGTGGTATGCAGTGTGGAAGGTGCCAGTCTTCAAGTCCATGATGACATGAATATAATGAATGTGAAAAGAAGCAATGAACATATCTCCTACTCCCTTTCAGCTTGTTCTGGTAATGAGGCCCCTCTCTCTTTTTCTCTCTCTTATTTTCTCTTAGCTGTATGGCGGAGCGTTCCTTTGATGCACTCATTAATACCCTTTTCACGTGTGACCCGTGAACTCCTAGTCCCCAGATAAATGGGGATTCAATTTATAAAAGCTGTAGAACACAAAACTGCTAAACATACATGTGTCATGGAGTGAAAGGATGGAAATTCGATTATCACCCTCAATTAGATAAGAGATAGATAGAGTATTTTCGTTTTCTAATTGCAAATGTAAAAAGTTCTCTCATTAAACAAACTTTTGACTAACACGATTATAAGAAAGAATCAGCATTTATTAAGCTACATGCATTTTGAACCTAACAAATAAAATTAGGATCTATAGTGTAGCTTCAATTATTGTCATAAACCTGCATGGCTTTGCAGTTTGACGTAAGCAGAAAAGCATGTTGGGAGGACCTCTAGTGTCCGGGTTGTTGAGCCAATTGCAGCCTGAAGCTACAAGGACCTCTTTATTGCCAGCTTTGCAGGAGTGGTGCACCGAAGCACCACCTCGTTCCTCAGGTCTCTACTCGCAGACAATTGATGACTCTCTTTACAGGCCCTAGATCTGGGTAGGAACACTTCCCATTTCCATGCAGAGGCCTCATATACTATGGTGGTCCAGATACAACTACTGTACCAGGAAAGTCACTTACACAGCTGCGACCAGTGAGACATAAGGTCTCAGGCATCCTATTAGGTGCATCGTGGACCTACCTGCTCACTATTTTGAATGAGCCCTGTAGCTGACAAACACCCCTCTTATCTTGAAACCAGCTGCAAACCATTTTTCATAGGTATAAACTGAGCCTAAAGCATAGATGGTACGAGTTTCTTTCTGGCAACCATGGGTTGCCGGAAAGGAATTCTCACAGTTCTCCCATCAACACAGACAGTGCTGACAGGGGAATCCCTCCTGCTCAGCTTCTGTATTTTCCCAGCAGGGGTGGGGTGGGGGGGAGCCATCCCTGCCAGGAGAAGACGGTGATTATTGCAAATGGCTATAACAGCTATAACAGCCACTTGCCAGATTTACTTGCGATAATTGCAAGTAAATCTGGCAGGCTGGTTGTATCCAAGTTGATCGATTAATCAACTTGGTACATTCAGCCTGCCCACACACGGTTTGAGTCTCGGCCGATTCAAACCATCTATGGCCGGCCTAAGTCAGTAAAGCCTTTAAAGTGGTTCTAAAGGCAGAATTTTTTTTTACCTTAACATATTCTAAGCAAATTTTAAGCCCCCCTATACTTACCTGAGCTCTATCTCAATCCAGCAATGTGCATGAGACCAGCAGCTCTCCTGGGTCTCTCTCTCCTCATTGGGTCACACAGCAGTGGGAGCCATTGGCCAGTGAGCCAATGAGGAAAGAGCGGGGGCAGGGCCGAGCCGCGCTCTGTGTGTAATTGGACAATGTCCATTCACTGGAGTGTGGCTCGCAAGTGAGCCTGCCCGAGTGCCCTCATAGTAAGAGGGCATTGCTCTTGAGGGCTCCCGGCAAAGGGGGGGGCGGGGTGGGGTGGTGAACGAGGACGGCCAGCAGGGGACCCAAAAAGAAGAAGATCAGGTAACAGAGCAGGTAAGTAGAACATATTTGTTATTTTAAAAAAACGACATCCTTTAGAATCACTTTAAGCAATTGTACCCACTCCATCTGCAGTTAATTAAACTGAGTACTACATGGAAGGTAAGTGGTTCTCTTCAACTCATTTACTGTATAAAATTTCATTGTAAACAGTAAGAACAAGGTACATATTTTTAGTGCAACATTCCATTCCACTCACAGTTGTCAGCTATAAAATAAATTGACATTTTGTAACTAGTCCCGTCCAAGAGCAGTGACACAGAGTGGGGCTGTTGTGTGCCATTTGTCCAAAAATCATGGTTTCAGTTCCTCCCAAGTCACAGGCCTCACCGCATGCGCTCTTCGGTAGAGGTTCACACTAATCCTCCAGCTTGCCTTCTTCCTTTCTCCTCCTCACCTGCTGGACTCTCTAATCCACCCCCATGGGTAAAGAAAAAACCTAACCAGGGCCATGACCACCTCTCACAAACAGTCAGTCAACACTTGAGCTGCCAATGCTGGACTTTCTTTCTGGAAGTCCTACAATGGTTTTTTTTCAAACTATGGTGGCATTATTCTGTATCTATAATTATGATAATAGTGTAGCAAGGTCCCAGGCCTCCTTCAGTCTAATGAGAACCTCCAGGGGCCAGAGATAGCTGACATCCTTCTGTATGTGGTGGGTTGTAAGGCATAGTGGGTGTAATGCAAGGTAGATTCATTGGGCGCCAGACAGAGGGAGAGAGGGTTAGGGCCAGGACACCCTTAGATAGTTGCAAGGCTAATTGGCAGATTCCATAACTTCAACAGGAGGACAGCCATGCAGGGAAAGGCCTCCAGCAGCATGCTACATCTGCATGTGTAGGAATGCTGTCTCCTATGGCAACAGTCTTTAACAGTTTCTAACCCAAAGTGTAACAGTTTCCTTCGCTTCCACTACAAACACCTCTTGTAGTTCTTCAGCCCACTGACCTCCCAGTCTCTCTCACTAGACTAGATAATTCACTGCCACTGAATCCCATGAGCTCCTTCAATCTTCACTGTAGTATCTTCCTCAATCGTCACCCCTGCTTCTCTGCTGGGTCCCTAGCATGGCACTCAAGATACTTCTCAAACTTCACCCCACTGGCCTTCTCGGTCCCTGGCTTGACACACAAGGCTGCTCTGCAATCGTCACCTCCGCTGGCTGGGTCCCTGGCTTGATACCCACTGAAGTTTCCTGATTCTTCACCGTCCCCAGTTGGTGAAAATACTGCTCCGGTACTTTCTTCAGCTACTCACTGTGGTCCCTAGTAATAAGGTGGATGGTCCCTTAGTGGCGACAGCTTTCCCTTCTATCTCCGACCACAACAGGTTCTCGGCAGAACCGTCACTTTTGGTTGGACTGCAAGCCGCAATCCCAACCCTGCGCTGCTCTCTTACTCCTGGATAGGCCTTCAGACAGCCTAGCAGCCAGATGTCTTGCCCAAGATCTCGCCCTTTGCATTCACCGCAGTGATTAAGCATTTGATGTCCTTTCGGTCTGGCCTAAGGATAACTACACTGTACAGGTTAATCTTACAGCCGTAGCCCCAGGTGTGTAGCATGGAGGTATATCTTTCGGCCACCTTGGGTGACAATTTCAGAAAGTCTAACTTGATAGGGATCCAGAGGAAACTGCACACAGCTTCATCCACCCATTGGGTTTCTTACTCCAAGATTTCCTCTTCCAGGTGAGCGGGTATGTAAGGGTATAGGTACCCGTATTCCTCTGCTACCTTCTTTATTATGATCAGCTGTATCTTGGACAGCCAAGGCAGGGTCTTAAGGTCTCCATACCCGGGTGGGACCTGTGCGTCTGGAGCATGCTGAACCGAACACCAAACAACGACATCTGTCTTATAATCAGGTTTGCTTTCAGGCATTGGCTTGGTAGGGTGAACTTTGGGGACCCATTGAGCCCAATGATCTTCCTCAAAAGATCTAGTAATGCTTATTAGTGGAGCTGCATTGGCAGACAGCTTAATTTTCACATTGGCAGCAGTAGTAGAGAGAACTTCACCCTCCTACACATCACTCATTGGCTGCTCGTCACTATCACTTTACCACCTGGTATAGGACAAAGTGTTCGAAAATAGTTCCGACAAACCATCAGACGGAACATCTGAATCCGTTTTAGTAGAACACTCTTCGGCTGGCATATAATTGTGTTTGGCGCTTGCCTTAACTGGCACAACTGTATTATCCCATTTAACGGCCACAGGCATTACCTCCCCTACAAGCACACTGCTTGCATTCCTCATTGGCTTACCTGGCTCCGGTACTCTTTTCCCTGGTGGATCTGACATTTGGGCGAGCAGTTGGGCCTGACCGTAGCCTCAAGGAGCGACTGGTGAGCTGGGTCCTGGGGTAGCCGTTGAGGCAGGGGTATCAGCTTTCTGCACAACTCTGGTGATGGCTGGTGGGCTCTGGATATCACTTCCAGCCGGTATAGCGACATTCTTGTCCCAATCGACTTGTAGTATCCGCAGAGGTTGAGTTGGGGAGACGATTTCAAACAGGTGCTCTCCGCAACGTCCACAGATGATCCAAGGCCTCAACTGCGTTGTCAGTCTCTCACAGATCAGTCCCAAGGCCTCATAGCCTCCAGCCGTATACAGGGCAAGCTTACCCTTCGGTGTATACCGCACTCCGGTGTCAGTCAGGACAGGTTTTGCATCGCTCGGACCGAAACAAACACCCAGAGTCTAAGTTAACCCTCACAGCGCTGGTGGGAAGTGTCAAAAGACCAGGCTCATCCTCTCCCATGAGCAATGAGACTTGTTGGTTCTTCCCCACGTTGTTAGAATGCACAACAACACAGTCTATAAGAAGTACAGATGTTACTTGCCACCTTCCCATGGAGCCAGATGAAATCCCGATGAAGCTATAGCCAGTTAATACGGGCGACTGCTGCGTGTATAACGCCTTTGCCCCATGTTAGGCTCCAAATGTAGGAAGGCTCCAGGCCTCCTTCAGTCTAATGAGAACAGGGCCAGAGATAGCTGACATCCTTCTGTATGTGATGGGTTGTAAGGCATAGTGGGTGTAATGCAAGGTAGATTCATTGGACACTTCTTGAATGCAAACAGATTTTATTTCTCTTAACAGAACTTTGGAAGAGAGGGTTAGGGACAGGACACCATTAGATAGTTGCAAGGTTAATTGGCAGACTCAAAGACTTCAACAGGAGGACAGCCATGCAGGGAAAGGCCTCCAGCAAGACGCCACATCTGTATGAATTCTGTCTCCTATGACAACAGTCTTTAACAGTTTCTAACACAAAGTGTAATGCCGCGTACACACGAGCGGACATTACGGCGGACTTTGCCCAGCGGACTTTTCGATGTACTTTCCGACGGACTTTCTGAATGAACGGACTTGCCTACACACAATCCACCAAAGTCCGTCGAATTCGTATGTGATGACGTACGACCGGACTAAAACAAGGAAGTTCATAGCCAGTAGCCAATAGCTGCCCTAGCATGGCTTTTTGTCCGTCGAACTAGCATACAGACGGCGGACTTTTCGACCGGACTCGATTTCAACGGATAAATTTTAAACAAGTTTCAAATCTAAGTCCGTCCAACTTTTGAGAAAACAAAGTCCGCTGGAGCCCACACACATCGAATTGTCCGACGAAATCCAGTCCGCCGGGCAAAGTCCGCCGTAATGTCCGCTCGTGTGTACGCGGCATAACAGTTCCTTCGCTTCCACTACAATCACCTCTTGTAGTTCTTCAGCCCACTGAGCTCCCAGTCTCTCTCACTAGACTAGATGATTCACTGCCACTGAATCCCGTAAACTCCTCCAATCTTCACTGTAGTATCTTCCTCAAGCGTCACCCCTGCTTCTCTGCTGGGTCCCTAGCTTGGCACTTAAGGTACTACTCAAGCTTCACCCCACTGGCCCGCTCGGTCCCTGGCTTGACACACAAAGCTGCTCTGCAAGCATCACCTCCGCTGGCTGGGTCCCTGGCTTGATACCCATTGAGGTTTCCCGATTCTTCACCGTCCCCGGTTGATCAGAATACTGCTCCGGTACTTGCTTCAGCTACTCACTGTGGTCCCTGGTAATAAGGTGGATGGTCCCTTAGTGGTGACAGCTTTTCCTTCTACCTCCGACCATGACAGGTTCTCCGTCTGGCAGAACCGTTACTTCTGGTTGGATTGCAATCCGCATTCCCAACCCTGCGCTGCTCTCTTGCTTCTGGATAAGCCTTCAGACAGCCTAGAAGCCAGATGTGCCCAAAATGGGCCCAAACTCACACGTCCACCCAGACAGCCATCCAGGTGGCACAGAACCATGATCACCTGACTCCGCCCAAATATATAGGTTCTCCTAGCAGGCCAAGGGATTTAAGAAAACCCCTGCCCATTGGCTGGGATACCCCATATAACCATAATCTGACCTTGCATTGCCCTTCTCATATCTAATGCCACCAACTACCTGGCCACCTAGCGGTAAAAGTGAGAAGTGCAACAATTACAGACTTTTGGGGCGTATACACGGTCGTACTTTTCGGCTACAAAAGTCCGACGGATGCCGACGGACCAAATCCAGCAGACAATCCGATTGTGTGTGGGCTTCCCCGGACTTTCAGCGGATTTTTCCAGTCGCAAATCTGACAGGCCTTTAGATTTGGAACTTGCTTCAAATCTTTACGTCGTAACTCTGCCGGACCCAGAAATCCGCTCGTCTGTATGCTAGTCCGACGGGCAAAAACCGACGCTAGGACAGTTATTGGCTACTGGCTATCAACTTCCTTATTTTAGTCCGGTGTACATCATCACGTACAAAGCCATCGGACTTTGGTGTGATCGTGTGTAGGCAAGTCCGGTCGTTAGAAAGTCTGTTTAAAGTCCGCCAAAAGTCCGTCGAAAGTCTGTCGGACAGGCTGTTGGACTTTTGTAGCCAAAAAGTCCGACCGTGTGTACGCCCCATTAGTGTGAAATCAATTGATCCCTAACAATAGGCCAACGTAGCTATACCTGGCAGGTAAATTTAGGAGCAACCCTGCCCAAACACTATTGTTGAATACAGTGCTGCATGTTCCTAGATTGCCTTTCTTATCCTTACTTGCTTATGCATCTATTCACTGAATCAGTCCAAGGAAGAATTATGTGTTCCAGTAGTAAAGGAAGGATAAAGATGATACTTCTGAAGTTTGCACCTTAGAGAAACATTTCAGTAATCAAAGCTCTCACACCTTTATCCTGAACAGTTCCCCAAATTACCAACCACTGTGCAGCATTAGAAAGCAGGAAGACTGACCCACATATGTATTGAGCATATACCGTGCATTCATAAAGTTTTCATTTTGTTATGTTTCCGCTTTATACTACAGTTGATTACATTATTTTTTTTCTTATTACTCTTCACCCAGTACCCCATAATGACAAAGTGAAAAGAGAATTTTACAAATGTTTGTAAATGTATGAAATAGGAAAAACTGAAATATTACATTGACATGAGTATTCAGACACTTTGCAACAGCACATGAAATTTAGCTCAGATGTCTCCTATTTCTCTTGACTGTTGCTGAGTTTCTACACCTTGATTGGAGACCACTCGTGGTAAATTAAATTGACTGGACATGATTCGGAAAGGCATACACCTGTCTATAAAAGGCCTCACAGCTGACAATGCATACTGTTTCATAAAAAAAAGCCATGGGGTCAAAGGAACGACCTGCAGAGCTCAGAGACATAATTATAGCAAGGCGCAGATGTTGGAAAGGCTACAAAAAAAAAAAAAATCTGCTACAGTTTCCCAAGAGCACAGTGGCCTCCATAATTCTCAAATGGAAGAAGTTTGGCACAACCAGGATTCTTCCAAGAGCTGGTCGCCTGGCCAAACTGAGCAATCGGAGAGGTGACCAAGAACCTGATGGTGACTCTGACTGAGCTCCATAGATCCTTGGACACAAAATGGTTACACCCAGAAAAGATAAATAGCCCTCAGATTGTGGCATGGATCATCATGGACTGCTACTTATGAGCCCTACCAAGTGAGCTTCAGCGTTGGGTCAGCCATGGGGAGCCCCAAAGGATGGGACTTGTGGAGATAGTGGAGCTTTATAGGAAAGTGTCATGTAAGGAATGTGGCATATGTAGAATTTCTGACACACACAGTGCTGATCACTTTTTAAAACTACCCAGCATCATTTAATTTGCTGATATCCAGCAAATGTTGCTATAAACGGGGCCCAACAAGACCCATGATTTACAAAGTGGGAGAGAGATTTGACCGTTTGTACACTCCATCAGACAATTGTTGGCCAACTTTCCGCGGATGGCAGGTTTATAAATTTGTTGGATGGCAGGTTTATAAATTTCCACGGACAAATGTCTGTTGTCGGATTTTCCGAGCGTTTGTACACAAGTCCGTCGGACAAAAGTCCAAAGTACAAACACGCATGCTCAGAAGCAAGGACGAGGTCTTGTACAACTAGCGTTCGTAATGGAGAATTAACATTTGCGACGCGGCAAATGATGAAATCTAGAAATGCAGCGCACAATTCTGTTCTTCTTTAATGGGATAATATTCAAAGGCTTTTTTTTCTAGTGATATCAAGAATAATATTATTATGCATGCTATTTTTTTTTTTTTTTGGTGCAAGTTACCACAACACCATTTCCCACAGTTTTTAAGATCAAAGATACAACTATGTTGGTGTCCCTTGTCAATTTTACATTGTATTTTTAAAAATGTAACTGCCTACTCCCAAACTGTCATTTGAAGTAAAACACATAGCCAAGTATTATTCTCCACAATTTTTTTATTGTGCATTTAAAAAAAAGGAAACAAATAAAATTAGACATGCTATCTGCCAATAGAACTTAACCAAAAAGTGCATTCTATGCATCCAAAAATATAGAAAATATACCAAATCATTATTCAACCAAAGAATAAAATAAAAGCCTCATGCATGTGTCCTGCTTCTTAATATTGGGGGTCAACAATGCAAAGAATTCAAATGAATGGAGGAAAATGCTGCTCCAACTCTATATGGGAAGCAGCCAACACCACAATCAGACTAATTGTATAACAAATAAAAACATAAATGTGTGGCGCTAATATCTAGATGGGTGTGTGTATAATCACAAATGTGATGGTAACTATTTGAAAAAAGAAGAAAGAAATATGTAATCACACATAAAAAATATAAGATAAAAAAGGATACCCACCACAGGAATATTGTAGATTATATGGTGAGGATATACACAATATTAGTGACAAAGGGTTTTCTGGATGTCGCACTAATTACAACATCCCAGTGATAGAATACACAAACTGGGTGAAAAAGTGAAATTAATCAATGAAAGTGAATAATCTAGTGCATCTCTATAACATAATAGTAATGGGTGAATATATATGATTGACAATAGCACATATAAACATGCCTCAAATGTTAGCAAATATTATCATATAGATATGCTATGGTGCATCTATAGTCCATATCCATCTACGAGGTGAACACTCATGAAGGTGAAACTATGGTGCTGTCGATATTTATAGTCCTAATTGCTTCTCAACCTGATGTGAGAGATGTGCTGACATATTAGGTATAATCTTCTCCAGACCAAACTTCAAGTCAAGAAAAATGCAATGCCCTTACCAGAAGTGATGGACTCACAGGCCGTTGGCGGTGAGTCAGAAAGGCTTGTACCGTCAAGCGGTGAAGATGGATCTAATACTAATAGATCGAATGCACTTGGTAAGGAGAAAGAGCCCAGGGACTTGCTCACCGCTGGAGAAGATGGATCCAGCCCGGACTTCTTGTTGGCTGAGTTTCCTGTTCAGGAGCTGGCTTGGATCGCTAACCGAGCTCCACTCAGTAATCAGCAATTTCCATGGTATGAGAGGGAGAAAAAGAAAAACTTCCACATGGTGTAAATCCGATAGGAATGGGAAATTTATTGATATAAAAATGTTTTTCCAACATGTAAAAATATGGTTCAATTGAACTGGAAAGTGCAGTAAAGGTGGCTGGGGTAGCAAATAAGAGGTCTTATTTGCTACCTCAGCCACCTTTACTGCACTGTTGTGTTAAAATGAAAAACGTCTGTAAACGAAATGCTGCTTAACGCAAGTTACCGAGTTTAGCAGCGTTTACAAGCTGTTACAGGAATTTGGCGTTTCAAATGACGCTGAACATCCGCTTGAACCTATTTTTTTGTGTTCCAAAAAAAGCTTCTAAACTCAACTGCCTAGAAACAACCCTGGCCTTAGGCCTCATGTACACTGCTGCTGGTAAATGGACGTTTAGAAGCAGTTGGGCATTTTTTTCAGCTGCCCCTGAACTCTCCTCTATGTTATCTTATCAGTACATGTACACAGGGTCGTTTATAGTCGTTTCTAGGCAGTTGAGTTTAGAAGCATTTTTTTGCAACGCAAAAAAATGGGTTCAGACGGATGTTCAGAGGCATTTGAAACGCCAAATGCCTGTAACAGCTTGTAAACGTTGCTAAACGCGGTAAGCAGCGTTTCATTTACAGATGTTTTTCATTTTAACAACAACAAAAAAAAGAAACACTTCTAGACACAAATGCAGCTAAACGCGACTAAACGTGGCACATAAATGCGGCTAAACGGCCGTTTTTAGACCCCGGTTTCTAGCTGTCAAGTTGAATCATTCAGGAGAATGAACAACGTCCCGTGTACATGAAGCCTAACAGAGGAGAAGCCTTCCCATGTGGTCACTAGTTTGGGTGACCCTGGTGATACACTGGGATTGCCTTAATTTGGGCAAAACTAAAAAAAGGGTAGTCATTTGCTTTATCACCAGCTGTGACTAGAACGTATACATTTTAGGGAAGCTTCTACTTGCGTTGTATAGTAGAACTGGTTGCGCATGTAAGCATACCCTCCAACTTTCTGAGAAGGATCCCTTTTGGTACAAAGTATGTAGGAAAAGGACACACCCCTGCTATACCTCCAGTTATACAGATAATAAATAATTAACATGCAAAAACATTACACGTAATACCAACAAGTGCTTTTTTATCACTACTTTTCATACTGGCTTTTTAAAATAACAAATATAAAAATGTTAAAGTTGAATGAAAGGTCCAATGCCATTGGGGTAATTGCTACTATATGACTTGGTCGTGTTGCCAACCAATCCACTATGAAGATGACACTGCTTCCTGAATCAAAATCTTAGTAAATAGGCTTGTGCTATGAGAAAAGGATAAATCAATGAAGTACTGTATCACTTCCAGTATCACTTTTTTGCTAAGCCCCAGTTTTGGGTTGGCGTTCAGGCGTTCCCAGGAGAGGTCCTTGACAAGCAGCCTATGTTTGGGGATCAGTGGTTCTCAACCATGAACAGGGTAGTCCTAACCTTTTAAACCTCCTCTTTACAGTAGTTTAATAAAAAAAATATACTTAGAGAACTTCTTTTAAAGACTTTAAAGTTTTTGTCGGTTTTTGTCAGTTTCTTCAATGTACAGGAGGTCCCCAAGTTACGAACCTCCGACTTGCGAACGACTCCTACTTACGAACGGGAGGTGGCGTGACATTCTTTTCGACGGTGGGCACATCGGAAAACGACGCCTGCACATGCGCGGCTACTTGACAGAACATCGGAAAACATCGGAAAACAACGTCTCTGCTGTTCTGCACATGCGCGTCCAAATAAATCCGACTTAAGAACAAACAGGCAGTCCCTAACCCGTTCGCAACTCGGGGACTGCCTGTAGGTGGTCATGTGACTGTGCAGGTGAGCACTTTTACTTGCTCATTGGTTTAACATTTTTATTTTACCACTCCAAAAAAAGGCACTCACTACCCCATTCTCCGCCACTGCCCCAACATGCACATCTTCACTTTCTGTTACTGCATTGACACGCACTTTGACAGTCATCTCATTCAACGAATGGGCATACTTTTGCTTTTGAAGATTTAAAACGAAATTATCATGTGTGACAAGTCAACCATGGATGCTGCTTCCTCATAGGGATCTACAGATGAATTATTTGTAAAAGTTACAACTATTATACACTTTTTGATGCCCCAGTTGAAGTCCAATTGGACAAAACGCATCAGTCGAGCTACACTCTTCCCTACACTTGATTTTATCTACGTGATCACGCTTTTAATTTCCTTGTTTATTGGTATGACCCAATAAATATACCTTTTTGATCTGCATTATTGGCGCATTTCATTTTTTGCCTCCCCACATTCTTGGAATTCCCACGAGGTTCGGATATTTCATCTTTCCCCCATGGTCCCTCCGGATTGGCGGTCCTCATCCTGATCGGTGGAGCGGAGAGGGGATGCCCCTTGAGATCCGGGGTTCCTTGGATGACATCTTCCATCTGGGATCTCTAAGCCTGTTTGATTCGGTGTCGCTGGCATCCGAATCCACCATCTCCGGTAAGAGTATTCCATCTATTTCTCATTCGAGAGTCTCATGCCGATGAAAACACAGACCTGAAGATTTTCCATTCATTTTGGATTCACTGTTTACTTTTTATTATGGGACTTTTTTCCATTTATTTTCACCAAGGCTCAGTTTAAACATACTGTAGTCATTGAACTCTATATATTTATTTTTCTTTTTATGTGAATTGCACCCACTGATCACTACATCACCCTTTTTGTTCATTTTAGCGCCACATTTTATTATAACGCATTTGGAATATTGGTCATATTTGTATGTAGCTGCTTCACTATTGTTTATTGGGTTAGTGCAGTGTTATTTACACCTCACCTATTATACACATTGGAGTGGGTCTACTAAAATTGGAGAGTGTAAAATCTGGTGCAGCTCTGCATAGAAACCAATCAGCTTCCAGGTTTTATTGTCAAAGTTTAATTGAAGAAGCTGAAGTTAGAAGTTGATTGGCTACCATGCACAGCTGCACCAGATTTCACACTCTACAGTTTTAATAAATCGATCCCATGGTAAATGTTGCAAAGAGCCTGATTTTCCATAGAGGCATGGGAAATGTGGATACTGGGCAAACATCAACAAATGTAACTAAACATGCGGGCAAACCAGGCCAGAAAATGTGTGTTACTATAGTAACAAATATTTTGAAAAAAAAAAGAGCAAACCATTGCTTAATCAATCATTTGCTACTTATAAAATTGCTTGATACAGGAACTATTGCAGTTGGTCAAGCTAGGAGCGTCATATAATCTTGTGGTCAAACAGCACCCTCTAGTGGACTAATTTGTATTTAAATCAGGACTGACAACACAGTCAGCCAGCAATCTTTTCAAAATCTTTGTAAATTTTTGAAGCAAGTTGTGGGGGATCCTGATTTAAAGTGACACTAAACTCTGATTTAAAAAAAACAATTTTTTTCAGGTATGTATAAAAGGAGGGAATTGGGACTTTAAATGAAGTATATGGTCCAAACGAGCATACACTTCCACCCCTGTTAATTGTTAAGAAAAGGGGGAAATTTGGGACTTTGAGTGAGATGTGTGTTTGACAAAAACAAATAAATTGCACGATAAAGAGAACGTTTATTCATATAAATACACATGGGACATGGTACATAGCAGATATAACGAGCTGATGGGCATATAATAGACAATGTGAAAATTCCATTATTGCACATGATAAATAAAATCAAAGAAAAGGGTAATATATACAAGTATTATTGAATAAAAAACTGCATTTAAAAGCTTGACGCGTTTCGTGGATGAAATTCTACTTCTTCAGAAGCAAATGCAGAATGCGTATCTTTTTATTCAATCATGCTTGTATATTATACCCTTTTCTTTGATATTATTTATCATGTGCAATAACGGAATTTTCACATTGTCTGTTATATGCCCATCAGCTCGTCATATCCGCTATGTACCATGTCCAATGTGTATTTATATGAATAAACTTTCTCTTTATCGTGCAATTTATTTGTTTTTGTCCAACACACATCTTACTCAAAGTCCCAAATTTCCTTCTTTTCTTAACTTTTTAGGTACGGTAAGTATTCTTAAAGCGGGGGTTCACCCACACCGCCAAAAAAAAAAAATATTAAAAGCCAGCAGCTACAAATACTGCAGTTGCTGACTTTTAATACATGGCCACTTACCTGTCCCAGGGTCCAGCGATGTCGGCAGGGGACGCCGAGAACCAGCTCGGTTCTCGGCAGCTGCCCCTGCCATCCTAGGTGAGGGAATCAGGAAGTGAAGCGTTGCGGCTTCACTTCCCGGTTCCCTACTGCGCATGCGCGAGTCGCGCTGCGCGTCCCAAGTGGTCCCCACTCTCTCCTGGGAGCTGTGTGTTCCCAGCAGACAGCGCGGTCGGGACGGGAAGAGGCATAGACTCCCATGGGAGTCTATGCCGGAAGTGGGTGCAAATACCTGTCTTAGACAGGTATCTGCACCCCCCTCCCCCCTGAAAGGTGCCAAATGTGACACCGGAGGGGGGGAGGGTTCAGAAAAGCGGAAGTTCAATTTTTGTGTGGAACTCCGCTTTAACTCAAAAAAGCTCCTTCCATTTCTATACCCCTCTTCCAAAGCTCTAAAATCTTTTGCTCCTGTGATATGACTTACTGTTATAGGGTGGCTATGTTCATTCTTCATGGCTCCACTGCACATGACTGCAACGCTCATTCCAAACAAACAGGAATAAGGGGGAACAAAAAGTTTAATAAGAAACAATTTCATGAAATATATATTTACTATTATAAGTAAAAGATCCAAACTGTTAATGGGCAGGCTGAATGTACTAAGTTGATCGATCAACTTGGGTGGAACCTGCCTGCTGAATACTCTTGCGATTATTTCTAGTGACTGCTAAAGCCACTAGCGATAATCACTGTCTTCTCATAGCGGGGACAGCTATATAATATATACTATATTACTAAAAGTATTGGGACACCTGCCTTTGCACACATTTGAACTTTAATGGTATCCCAGTCTTAGTCCGTAGGGTTCAATATTGACCCACCCTTTGCAGCTATAACAGCTTCAACTCTTCTGGGAAGGCTGTCCACAAGGTTTAGGAGTGTGTCTATGGGAATGTTTGACCATTCTTCCAGAAGCACATTTGTGAGGTCAGGCACTGATGTTGGACGAGAAGGCCTGGCTCGCAGTCTCCACTCTAATTTCATCCCGAAAGTGTTCTATCAGGTTAAGGTCAGGGCTCTGTGCAGGCCAGTCAAGTTCTTCCACCCCAAACTCGCTCATCCATGTCTTTATGGACCTTGCTTTGTGCACTGGCGCACAGTCATGTTGGAACAGGAAGGGGCCATCCCCAAATTGTTCCCACAAAGTTGGGAGCATGAAATTGTCCAAAATGTCTTGGTATGCTGACACTTTAAGAGTTCTCTCCACTGAAACTAAGGGGCCAAACCCAACCCCTGTAAAACAACCCCACACCATAATCCCCCCTCCACCGAATGATTTGGACCAGTGCAGAAAGAATTGTCCATAAAGACATGGAAGAGTGAGTTTGCGGTGGAGGAACTTGACTAGCCTGCATAGAGTCCTGACCTCAACCCAATAGAACACCTTTGGGATGAATTAGAGCGGAGACTGTGAGCCAGGCCTTCTCGTCCACATCAATGCCTGACCTCACAAATGTGATTCTGGAAGAATGGTCCCATAGACACACTCCTAAACCTTGTGGACAGCCTTCCCAGAAGAGTTGAGGTGGCATGGCAATGTGGGGAAGTTTTTCTGCAAAACTTTGTGTGGAGCTACCCCCACAGGGGCGGCTGGTTTTAACTGGTTCTCCCCCAAACAATAAAGAGGCTCCCAGTCACCCAAGCAACAGTCTATTTACATTGACTCCATTAACCACTTAAGAACTGCCCCATGTACGTGATTCCTCCGATCGGCTCTGGGGTGCGCATGTGCCGCCGGAGCCCCACTCCCTCTGTGATTGGACACATCAGTGGGTCTGGCGGTCACGATTGCCATTTGGACCCACCGGTGGTTCACAGGAGAGGCAGAATGGCAGTCTGCCTATGTAAACAACGCAGACCACCGTTCTATGAGGGAGGAAAATGGAGATCTTGTGTTTCTGCTAGGCAGAAACACAGATCTTCAAAAGACCAGGATTAATCCTTTAGCTGCATCCAGCAGATGTGGCACTATACTCTTCTTATATGCCCTATTAAAACTTTGAGTACCAAGAAAGAGGCATTGCACAGGGTCATTCCGAATCGAGATTGTTGTTATCTCAGAAATTAAATTCCTTAGCTCAGCCCAAAATGGCTGCAAATAGCCACAAATGTCTACTATAGCTCACTGGGTGAAACAGGTTAATGTAACTATGGTGGATGAGAAATGGGTGTATACCAATAGTATTAGATCAGAAGAGGTTTTTGCTAAATGAGAACCATGGATAAAAGTGATTGTAAGCCTAAACAAACATATCATACTTACCTCCACTGCGCAATTCGTTTTGCACAGTGTGGCCCCGATCATCGTCTTCTGGGGTCCCCAAGTGGCGCTCGCGGCTCCTCCCCGCATCGGTAAACCCCCTGGCAGAAGCACTGCCCCGGGGGGGGTTACCTTGCAGGCACGCTCCCGAGTCCAGCATTTGCATGCATAGACACAGAATGCCGGACTTGGCCCCGCCCCCAGAACCCGCTGCTCTTCGGGTATTCAGGAATCTACACTCTGTGGTATTAGAGATTGGAGTCCGCCCTCCCCCTCCCTCTTTTTCTCTGTATTTATTTTATTTTATTTTATTTTTTTTGAGTTATGGTTTGATGTTTGAGGTGGTTTTTGTGAGGTTGTTTTTAATGTATGTAATTGATTATATAGATGACCAAAAATAAATAAATAAATATATATATATATATATATATATATATATATATATATATATATATATATATATAAACATGGATCTCTGTTTTCCTCCAGTTACAGCATCCCCTTCCCTGCCAGTATCATTTATACAGTGACGGTGCATTTTTTTTTTAGCACTGATCACTGCATTGGTGCCATTGATCCTCAAAAAGTGTCACTTAGTGTCAGATTTGTCCGCCGCAATGTCGCAGTCCCACTAAAAAAAAAAAAAAAACGCTGATCGCCACCAATAATAGTAGAAACAATTAAAAAAAAAAAAAATTCATTAATCTATCCCATAGTTTTTAGACGCTATAACGTTTGTGCAAACCAATCAATATACGGTTATTGGGATTTTTTTACCAGTAGCAGAATACATATTGGCCTAAATTAATGAAGAAATTTGATTTTTTAAAATTTTTTATTAGGTATATTTTAAAGCAGAAAGTAAAAAATATTGTTTTTTTTTTTTTCAAAATAAAAACCACAGAGGTGATCAAATACCAAAAGAAAGCTCTATTTGTGAGAAAAAAAAAGGACACAAATTGTATTTGGGTGCAGCGTCGCATGACTGTTAAAGTAAATGCAGTGCCGTGTCGCAAAAAAATGGTTAGGTAGGGGGTGAAACCTTTTGGAGCTGAAGTGGTTAAATAATCTGGGGTGGGGATCAGCAACCAGTAGATTGTGGACAGGTGACTGGTAGATCACGGCCTGGGCTGCTGACCCGCCAGCCCAGAGCATCAAACAGAGTGCAATGCAGAACTACTTGTAAAGTTGGAACTGTATTAGGGATAAGAGCCACATAAGCTGATGCCTCCTCTGTAGTGCTGGCTCCTGTTCCATGCAGAGAGATAACAACTGCACCCCACCTCTTATCCCAGCTAGCAGTCTCCAAAGTGGTGTCAGCAGCAGGAAAGAAGAGATCTTCAGGTCATTGTGAAGCAATACACTGGGCATAATAGCATAGGGCTGCTTTCACAGTGATGTGATTACCCACACCGCGGGTGCAGTGCAGTGTACCTGCAGCTTTCCTGTGGGTTTGCGGCACTTAGCCATAGACGTCTATTATATTCTGTGGATTTGGTGCACTTTCTGAATGCAGGAGTTTTGGTGTGCTTTTAGAAAGTGCACCACACTTGCAGGATATAATAGAAGTTTATGGCAAAGTGCAGGAAAGTTGCAGATGCACTGCGCTGCACCTGTGGTGCAGGTAGCAGCCTTGAAGGGGGCTCAGAATAGTAAGGGTTCATTTACTTTTGCAGTTTGGGGGGTGGTAAAACCTCATAGCTAAGACGTGTTTTTATTACCTCCGCCCCAACTGCACCCCCTTTAGCTTCAGTGGCCAGGGGTGTACACATGTACATCCCTGCCGTAGCAGACGTTATACACCCTGGTTGGGGGTGTTGCACCTGCCAAGCATGACCCATTCAAGTTGATGAGGCCACTCTGCAAGCGCCCTGCAACCTTATGCAGTACAGCAAACTATACGTATAAACAAGCCCTAAGGGTGCCGCTGCCAAATGCAACTAAGGGCTCATACACAAGTGCAGCAGGCATCGCTGCTCCTCTGAAAAGCGATCTGAGTGTGTTTGATAGGTGGTGAAGAGGCGATATGTTGCCTTCTTACCACCTGATTTAAAACCATGATTGCTGTGCAATGCACATGATTGAGACATGGTAATAAGGCTATTAGAGGCTTACATCGGGTGTGAGGAGGCGACACTGTGCCCGGTGAGTTTAGACATCTCTCATGCGATTTAGGGAGATCTCCACCTCTTTAAGGTTGTCTACCCCTGGTCTAGGGGTTGTCTTTTTGTGATTTATTGCTGATAAAACTTGTAAAAGGAGGTGGATTAGGGCATAGGATATTCTAAAACAGTTAGCAATTGGCTGTGAGAAGACAATCTTCTCCTTAAGCAACTGTTAATGTTGGACAGCTGGGTACACAGCTGGGTACCATGGGACAAGTCTCTTTGGCATCTGGTTACCCTGCACTACTGCACAGCTATTGGTACCCAGTGCAATCTCATAAACACGGCACAGTGCAGGAAGGCACTCTTCTCTTTACTCACAGTCCAGCATACTGCTGAGGATGGTGAATGGCCAGTATGAGAGCTGTCTCATTCCAAGCAACCTCTGGCACTTACATCCCGAAAGCACACAGTCACCAGGAATCAATTCAGGGTCGTTACCCACAAGTCCCCAGGACAGCTGGCACGTTCCAGCTTCCTTTGGACACAATCCAGTGGATGAGACAGTCCTTCTCTAGAACAGATCTTTTTGATGAAGTCCTGCAGGCAGTTCCAGATAATTTCCAGGTCCTAGCTCTGCCACAACTGAGACCTCACAGGACAGCAACTCTGTCCACAGGTTGCCTCAAGAGCAATAACCCCATGAGGCCTGGAATTTCTTCCCTGGGGAAAGACAATCTCTTCAGGTATCCAGCTCATTTATAAGCTTCTTAGCCAACATCTGGGCACCCCTCCCCATGGATTGGCTAGGCCCTGATTAATATTCAGGCTGGTTATTTGAATTCACCTTCCCTAAGCTCTAAAACTTCTTCTAGAGGCAGAGGGAAGCAACCAAACTTCTAGTCTGTAAAACCCTAAACAGACCAAGCCAAACAATCAATGCTCTCTTGATTACAGAAGGGGACAAAAACTAGACTTACCTAGCATCCTGTGCTAGGTGGGTGCTACATCTGCTTCACGTAAATAGCTACTTACCTCCTAGGCTTTTAAAATCAGCATTGACATTTTCTTTCCTTACATTTACATGGCATAAATGAATAAGGGATCCAAAGGACTAATTTACTAATGCATCAGAGTAGGGCATGTATAACTTAGCTATGTTTTACTTACACTCTTTACATTCTTCGGTCAATACATTGGCTTTCAACTCTGGAAGCTTGATGTTAGCTTACAGCACATTAACCCTTATTAATGGAAGCTTAACCCCCTGATTCCATATTCACCTCTTGTTTGTCAGAATCCTCTGCTGCGAATAATACCAGTGTCTGAAGCAAGTGATTTTTGCAGTGGGCCTTAATCTTCATACATAAGCTTAATTCCAACAGGCTTACAATCTATATTATTGTATAAGGATCTTCAGTGCTCACTGACCCTCTTGACACTGATGTGTCCCTAAAGTGTGCAATGCACATGGCCTCAAAGGGGGTAGCGAGGCCACTGTGCACTCACTGCACTTGTTGGGGATTCAATTTGAGAAATGCTACACACGGGGACTATGTCCTTTGAGCTAAAGGCAAACTTTGAGCCAGCATCCACTGCTGGCCTGGCCCATTTGAGCTGCCCCGCAGAGAGTTTCCTTCAACTGGAGATTATTGCTCCGTCCCCTGCCCAGAGAGTAAAAAGAGGTAAAAGAGGACATTGAGTGGCTCCTGCTGCAGCCTAGGACTATGCCCACTTCTAGTGACAAGGCCAGGTGGATCTCTATTGGCTGCCACAGCCATTTTGAGGGCCTGGCTACTGCCTTCGTGGCTGTGGGGAGTTGAGCTGGACCCACACAGAGAGCAGGATTACGTCTGGGGAGCTGCATTGTATGTATGTTTAAAACTATCCCTGGGGAGCTGCTGGATTGTTTGCCTCCACCCCAGTACCGCCGACACATCTGGAACTGGCTTCACCAACAGGAAAAGCCTTGAAAGGGAAGATAGGTTAGGCAATAAAGAGTGATAACAATACATAAACAGTTAGGGCACAGTTAAGGTGATCACAGTCTCAACTACTTTATTTTTCTTTTCAAAACAAGACTCCTGTTGGGGGCAAGGCATGTTTAGGTTCACCTAGCCAATAGGCCTGGTGGACCCAAACTTCATGATTGGCCAATGCTGACCAACAAGTAGTAGGTGAGGGGCTTCCATGAAGAGGCACCCTCACTAAGGCTGGGGAAGAAGGAGCCTAAGTGCCACACATACTTCTCTCTCCCATTCCCCAAACTTTAGGGAAGGCCCAAAGTCACACACCCTACAATCCAAGTGACAATACACATATATAAGAGCAGGTGACACACTCATGGGGGGGATACGTAAATACAAAAAATAAAAAAGATTCCAGTGCAGGTACAACTTGTGATCTTGCACACCAACCCACTGCATTCAGAAAATGCCCCTTCTTCTTGCTCTGTAGATAGCACCCCATAATATTGGTGCCCTCTGGGGCATATCTGGAAAAATAACTATGCATATTTATTAAAATACTGGACCCTAAGCAGGCAAAAAATATCACAGGATGGAATCTGGAGACTTACAAGTGGAAAAGATGATGCCAAATTCCCTAAAAAAAAAGTACAACTCAAACCCTTTTAACCATTAAGATGTAAATAGAAGAATTTGAATAAAAATACATTAGCAACAAACACATGGAGATGTGGTATGCAGCGTGGAAGGTGACAGTCTTCAAGCACATGATGACTTAAGATCTGAATATAATGAACATTGAGAGAAGCATTGAATGTGTCTCCTGCTCCTTTTCAGCTGGTTCTGGTAATGAGGCCCCTCTCTCTCCCTCTCTCTTAGCTGTATGGCGGAGGGTTCCTTTGATGTACTCATTTATACCCTGTTCATGTGTGCCTTGTGTGCACCTCTGCCCCAGATAAATTGGGGATTCAATTCATAAAAGCCGCAGAACACAAAACTGCTAAACATACATGTGTTGTGGGATGAAAGGCCGGGAGGTTGATTGACACACTCCTAATTTGATAAAGGGGCTTTCAGCTTTTACATTGTGACTAATTATGAATGTAAGAAAAGTTCCTTCAATATACTGAGCTAACTGTTTCTCTGTGACCTGCATGATAATAATGGTTCCCCCTACACTGATATTGTAATCTTATAAATGGTAAAATGAGTTTGTATTTACTGCAGAGCTTGGGGAAGGGCTATTTCTGAAGCATACCTTCCAACTTGATTAGATGGGTGAAAAATGAACAAATTATACCATAACATATGAAAGCTAGTGGGTATCAATGGTGTAGTGTAGCATTTTTGAAAGCTAATAGTTTATACATCTGACCAAAAAAGTTGGACAACTGAGAAGGAAAATGGAACAGAGGGATTTGGCTCCAAAAAGGGAAATTCACTCCAAAGGGACAGTTGGGAGCAATGTCTAAACTTAGTGAAATCCCACTGCAATTTTAGAAGATGTCTGTGTAAAAAAATTCAAGGCTCCATAAATAAAGCAGCAATATGGCCTTACTGCGGACATAGTTTTGAGCACAGGTATATACTATTTCTATTGCATATTCCAGGTCAGTGTCCAGACGTGAACCTGTAGCTCTACTACAACTTGTGTCTATCTGCTCCATATTGGCACTTGATCCACTGTAGCATTTGCAGTTTGCAGAGCAGAGAAGGACCAGGCTATAGAGGGGTTACTTTGATGCAGTTGGCCAGCTTAACCACTTGCTGTCCGCCCACCTTCAAATGACGGAGGAGCAGTGTGGCTCTCATTCTGGGTGGACATTATATGACGTTGCTCCAGAGAGGCCGCTCTCGCGTGCCCGATCGCGTCCTAGGAACAGGGTGCGACCCTGATCTCTGTGAAGAGCCGATGACGCGGCTCTTTAACCATCACAGCCAGTCACATGTAAATGCGGAAGTGCCTGACAGAGTGTGTGGCAAGGAGAGCCAATCAGCAGCATCTTCTCGCAGGGGCACCAAGACAGGTAATCAGGGCACTGATCATTAGTACCCTGATTACAGTAAAGCGCCAGCAGTGCCCAATCATTGCCACCAATCAATGCCCACCAGTGCCACCAATCAGTGCCCATTAGTGATGCCAGTCAGTGCTGCCTTTCAGTGCATATCAGTGCCTGCTCATCAGTGGTGCCCATCAGTGCCTCCCATCAGTGCCACCCATCAATGCCCATCAGTGCTCATCAGTGTCGCCTATCAGTGCCCATCAGTGCCACCTATCATTGCCCATCAGTGCTGCCTATCAGTGCTCATCAGTGCCACATATCAGTGCCACCTATCAGTGCCCATAAGTGCGGCATATTAGTGCCTCCTCATCAGTGCCAGCTAATCAGTGCCCATAAGTGCCGCCTCATCAGTGCCCATAAGTATCACCTTATCAGTGCCCATCAGTGCAGTCTATCAGTGCCCATCAGTGCAGCGCACATCAGTGAGGGAGAAAAATGACTTATTTACAAAATTTATTGACAGAAACTAAGACGTTTTTCTTAGTTTCATTCATCCAGAATTTTTAATGTTAGCATGTGTACACACCCCTTTAGCTCCTGATGGGTTACATATACAGTATATGTTTAAGCTATTGGGATTTGAGCACAGGTACTGTATATCTAATTTCTATTGCATAGTCCGGGTCAATGACAAGACCTGAACCTGTAGCTCTCCTACAACTTGTGTCTATTAGCCCCATATTGGTACTATATCCACTGGAGCATTTACATTTTTGCAGAGCAGAGTAGGGACTGGCCACTGAGAGATTATTTTGATGCAGTTGACCAGCTTATACATGTATTGCAATATATGTGAACAAAACAAATCCCCGTTTTTGCTAGAGTTTGCTAGAAAGGGTGTATAGCAGCATGTAGCATTCAGAACTTTCACTCCAAATAAAGGACATTTGGGAGCAATGTCTGAACTTAGTGAAATCCCACTGTAATTTCAGAAAGCGTCTGTGTGAAAACATTCAGGGCTCCATAAATAAAGCAGTAATATGTCCTTACTGTGGACATAGCTCTTCTTTAAAAACCAAACAACAAATAGTGTGTATTTAATGTACAACAATGTGCTGTATAAATGTGTTTAGCACTTCACTGGTTTCAGAACTCTGAAACCAGTGAAGCATTATTAAAATGAAAGTGTATGTAAAAAAGCTACTTTTTTTTGTTTTGGATAAAGTGGAGAAAAGTTAGACCTACCATCAAGTTTGTATTGCTTTCCGCGTCTCAGCTGGGGTGATTTTTCCCTCCATTTTACCTAGTCGTCATTGTCACTGAGGCAAAAAAATGAGAAGAAATCCTACATTTTTAGAGGAGATCAACACGTGTGGGTAAATCTTCCAACTGGAACACCTGCACTTGGGAGAACTGTCTAATAAGGGACTCCTCCTCACTTGGAGAGATTTCCTTTCATGTCCTATTGTGTCTCCTGAACAGGAAGTGAATGAAAATCTCCCCAGCAGGACAGATAGCAAAAAAATAACCTAATATGAGTTTTTGAGGTTTATCTATTCTATCCAAAACTAAAAAAAATAGGTTTGGCTATACAAACACTTTAATAGGCATGTAAAAAAGAGTCGAGAGTCCAGGGGGGAGCCCAGTCATGTGAACTGTCAAAGTCATGTGACGGGCCTCTAGAGGTCTCTCTGCTGTGTTAAGCAGAAATAACTTTTTGACATGAAAGGCTTCATCGACGTACGATTCTATCCAGTTGCCATTGGGAAAGATTCTATCTTTGCTTTTATTTTATTTTTTGCCATGTTTTATGCCCATGCATTAGCATTTGCTGCATTGCTGTATATTTTGCTGGATTCTTTTCAGTAGAGTTCATTCCCACTGATGCACCTGATTGCAAAATTAGAAAACAAAAATCCTACATTGTATATTTTTCTTATGTTAACCTGTATTTTGCCATTTAGGTCATGAAACCCTTCACAAACCCCAAATGTGTCTGTACTGTAGCACCCTCAGTGAACAGAGTAGGAACATTTAGTTGGGCTCCTCTGTAGGAAGAGGAGCTGGGGTTAATCTGTTTAGTGAAAACTGGCAGAGCTCCAAGGGCTGAGCCTCTGTTACTTTTCCTGGCTTCTGGAACTTTCTAAAATAGTTCTAAAACGTAGAAGGTGGAGGAACTGAGACTACGCCTTAAAAATGTATGGAGTCTCCTCCAATTCCTGGGAAGGTAAGGCCCAGAAGGTGGGGAGATGTGCCATAAATATTCTGGAGCCTGGCCATGTGGGAGCAGCGTCCAGGGTACATTCGCCTCGAGTGGACCCCTGTGCTGAGGGGGGCTTTGCCCCTGGACAGAAGGAAGAAGCCAGAGAGAGAAAGTGAGATGAAGACTCACATCCGTTTCCAGCCTTAGCTAGGCTTAGCTGGAGCACCTTGACATTCATGAGTTGGACCTGTTCAGCAGGAAGCCTGTGCAGCAGCCATCTGGACTCCAGGATTAATTCAAGGGGTACTAAGTGTATAACCTCCATTCTTCACATCCCAAGCTTCGACAGAGCAGGGACAGCAAGGTGCAATACTTTGCTTGTCCATAACTGAAAGGACAGCTTAGTGACAGTATGTCACTAAGAAAGCCACCCTACACCTCTAGCTGGGGATTCAAGAGCAGCCAGGTGTGTTAGCATTTTTCTATGGCGTAACACCTGTATGTAGCAGTTGAAACTTTTGCTATCTGTTTTTGCTGTACCATCAATTCTACAGAAGGCCAGCTTTGTAACATTAGTGTTCAGCAGCCTGAAAGTTAGCAAGACCTCAAGTTTCCATTCAAGTTCTACAGTTCTGGGCTTCCCATGTTTCCACTTCCCATCCATGTTTTAACGCCCTAATTAAACCGAAAACAAACATCCCCTGGACTGATTCTTGAGTCTGCATGACAGCGCAAATGTTCCTGTTGCCCGGCTGTGTGCGTAAGGGAGGACCTGAAAATCCAGCTCCCCTTACGGGGGTAGTGCCACAAGTCTAAAGCACATCAAATAAATGTGCATTAGCACAGGGGTTTTGGAGTAAAAAGAAGGCCAAATAAACAGATTGCTAAACTTTAATAAAGGTTATTATCAGTACTGAAATTATAAGTGTAAGAAGACATTGTCCTTTGAACATAAAGGAGAAGTACAGCCAAAGCTCGTTTGGCTGTACTTCCCCTGCGGATCACAGGAGTGCAGTTCATTCTGTGACCCATTTTCAGCTGACAGTGGGCTGAAGCCCGCTGTCGGCTGTCACAGAGCCTATCCATGCTAGGGCAAGATTGTGACAATAAAGTCGGGATCCGCTCACATGCCTGGACCGGCACCCGGTTTCACCTTTCAGCGAGCAACTTAGAGCCTGGGTCAGGCACTCCCGCCCCCTCCACAGCCCAGAGCTTCAGTGAGCGAGGAGAGGGCAGAGCAGAGAGCCAATGACTGACAATTACCAGTTCTCTGCTCAGGGAGCCTTGAGAACCGAGCAATCAGCGGTATTTGATCGTTCAGTTCTTAATGTCAGAGCCGGCAGGGGACCTAGGTAAGTATGAATCTGCCCAAAAAAAAGTCCATACTTCTCTTTTAATGGCATTAAAGATTTTTCTTTACTTAGACGCAATGGTTAGATTAACCATTGATGGAAAGCAACACATTTACAGGTATTTCACTGTGTTTTATTGACACTTATTTCAATGTGTCAAAGTAAAGCAACTGCCAAACAAGGGTTAATCTCATATTACTGCATTCAAAAATGCACAAGATCTTAATCCGTAAATTCCTAACAGCACTGATTCAACTAATGGCATCCAGGTATCCTAGGAGCTGGTGGGAACAAAATACAGTATCAGCTCAGTACCAAAACCACGGAACTGTAAATATTGCATTTTTTTTGCAATATGGCTACCAACAGATATAGGAGTGGTCTAAAAAATGGGCAATTCGTAGTGGCATGTTTTTTGATCTAGGTAAGACTGAGGATAGGTCATCTGTGCTTCGTAAAATCAATCTGAACATCATTCTGTTCATTTTTGGTAAAATAAACCATCTCTTTACAGGTCTTTTTTCATTCTTGTGATAATCAAATGATCATATCCAATATGCCTATACCTGTATCCTGTACCTAGAAGCATCATTACCATCTTATCTGGAGCCATCATATGTGTATTTGTGATCTCTTTTTGGCAAGAAAGATTTTTCCAGATCTGACAAGCACTGTCTAATATCAGTGGATAGACTTAGGCTGGCTATACATGGTGCAAATTTGGCATGACTCCCCCATCAACACAGACAGTGGTGACAGGGGAATCTGGGGGGTGGGGACAGGCAGGGGAAGCCGTCCCCACCAGGAGAGGACAGTGATTACTGCTAGTGGCTATAGCAACTGCTAGCGATGATCGCAAGAGAATCCAGCAGGCTGGTTGTACCCAAGTTGATTGATCAATCAACTTAGTACATTCAGCCTGACCAACAAGGGTTCAAATCTTGGCCGGTTCCTGCTGAACCGGCCGAGATGCGAACCATGTATGGCCGGCCTTAGACTTTATCACATGAACAGCACTAAAGTACCAAGGAAGCCTATGTATATTAGATGGTCTGGTCTGTTTAGGCTAAAAATGATGATCAATATCATTCAGTGTCTATAGGGTAGGAAATGGCATCCCCAAATTAACATGCTCAGGGAACAAAATTATTAGGTAACTTGTAAACCCTTCCTGGCACCAGGACTGGCACTAGGGCACCAGCATATGGCTCCCCTCCCTCCTCCTATAATCTAAACAAGAGAGACTGAGTGACTAGAGCACTATTATTCAGTGGTGAAACCAGGTCTAAAAGCATTGGGTTGACTTACTAAAGGCATATAGGCAGTTCACGTTGCAAGCTGCACATTGCAAAACATTCCCACAGAGCTTAGTGAATGTGTGAAGTTTCACTTTTCAAAGAATACCCAATCATGTGCAGGAAAAAAATAGCATTTTTGCTTGCACATGATTGGATAATGAAAGTCAGCAAAACTTTATCGAATTCACTAAAAAATTACAACAGAACAGTCTACATCGATCAGCCATAACATTATGACCACTAACAGGTAAAGTGAAGAATAATTGTCCCTGAAGTTAATGTATTGAAAGCAGAAAAAAATGGGCAATCATAAGGGTCTGACAAAAGCCAAATCGGCCCGGTTGGCTAGACAACTGGGCCAGAGCAACTCCAAAACTGCAGCTCTTGTGGGATGTTCCCAGTCTGCAGTAGTCAGGACTTACCAAAAGTGATCCAAGGTTTCTGTTCCAGGTTTTTGGCTACCTGAGTTTGTATGATTGAGAGGCACCAGTCTTTGCATTGCTCCTGGCTCTTTGGCTGTCGTTCTTCATACTGTATGTTCCATCTTTTGCACTCCTGGGGTTGCAGATCTAGGGTTACTCCACTGATGATTTAGACTGGATATTATTATATGTTTTTTTTCTCAGCAGCCTTATTCAACTGCACCCCATGAATCCCTGAAGTAGCTCAAAGTGTGAAACGTGTTGGGATACTGCGCCCCCTTCTGGATAGATGTTATCTTGTTATCGATCATGATGTTGTACATTGATACCTATGATATTAGGTGATCTATGAGGGGAGGTGCTCTTTTTGGTTGGCTGTTTTGCTGAATATGGTTGCTTTGACAACGATTATGTTTTTTTAGGGGTTTTTACCTCAATACATTTTATAGTAATTTTGTAATAAAATGTATTGACTTTTATACCAAAAATGTTTGTTTAGTTTGTTCTGAGAAAAGGTTTCAGCAGCGTTTAAAATTCCATTTATTTCTTCTTTTGGTTATTTTTTCATACATTTGGTAGGGATGTGGTGCTGAGTTACTTAACTGGACCTATCACCTTCTTTGAATTATTAACAATTGTATTGTGTAAGTGTGTTGGCTTATAATATGTCAATAGAGTGTTCACTATAGTATATTAGAGGTTGAGAGGCAGGAGCTATACCTAGAAGCACTATGGGGATGGCTTACTAAAACAGGAGATTGCCAAATCTGATGCAGCACTGCAAAGAAACTAATCATCTTCCAGGTTTTATTGTCAAAGCTTAAGGCCCCTTTCACACATGCGGACCGTATGTCCGTATTTCATCCATCCGTTTTCGGATGAAATACGGACATACATGCATCCCTATGGGATAGCGGGTGTCAGCGGATGTACATCCGCAAACACCCGATGTCATCCGGCTCCGCTCTCGTCCGATTCTGCGGACGGAAGAAAATCCTATTTTTCTATCCGTCTGCAGAGCGGATCGGAGGAACACGGACAGACGGTCCGTGTTCCTCCGATCCCCCATAGGGGAGAGCGGAGAACTGACAGGGCGGTCCCTGCACAGTGTGCGGGTCCCGCCCTGTCATCCGCCGGCTCAGCTGGGGAAAACGGAGCAATCCCCGCTGAGCAGCGGATGTTCACGGGGCGGATCAACACGGATCCGTCCCGTGTGAAAGGGGCCTAACTGAACAAGCTGAAGTTAGAAACTGATTGGCTACCATGTACAGCTGCACCAGATTTTGCACTCTCTAGTTTTAGTAAATATCCCCCATTTGT
This sequence comes from Aquarana catesbeiana, assembly GCF_042186555.1. Lineage (NCBI taxonomy): Eukaryota > Metazoa > Chordata > Amphibia > Anura > Ranidae > Aquarana > Aquarana catesbeiana. The sequence continues at coordinate 74,093,343 of NC_133328.1, forward strand.
TGCATTTTTCAGTGTTGATTTTGTAATTCTTGCGCTAATCATATTTTTACCTTTGTATAATAAACCTTTCTGATATTATGTATGACTTGTGGTTTCTTTGTGGAAGTTTTTGCACCAGTTGAAAGTCCCATCTTTTGTTCTACATTTGTCTTATGCTGGTTTCTAGGGATGTGTTCTGATTAATTGGTAAATAAGTCTATCAATTAGTATACTGATGTTATTCTACATGTCAAACAAAAGGCCTGCAGGCCAAACCCAGCCCGCCAGGCTATTTCATTTGGCCCTCGCACCTCGCCGACGGCTGCAGACCCCCCCCCCCCATCTGTGCCCCCACTTTGTTTCAGCAGTTGGCAGCAGAGAGGGGGACAGAACTCCTCCCTCAGATTCTGCACTTTTCCATGCAGCCGCGGGGAGGCTCATCTCTGCCCCCCCCCTCACCAGTCGGCAGCAGAGAGGAGGACAGAACTCCTCCTACAGATCCTGGGTCTCTCTGTGCAGCTGTAACATTCCCTAACCTCCGCCTCTGGTCTCAGCATTTAGCAGACTTTAGCAACTGACTGCAGCCTTCCCCTGGTCCTCCTCCAGACTTTGCACTTTCTGCTTCCCAGCTCTGCCTCCAGGTTCTTCCCAGCACCAGCACAAGGTAAGGGGGGTGCACTGTGGTGTAAGGGAAGGTGGGGGACTCTTGACTTCTGATGGTAGGGGGCTCTTGACATCTGATGTAAGGAGGAGTGAGGTGCTCTGGACCTCTAGTCCTATGGATACAACCAGCCTTTGAGGGCAACCATAATGGTGATGCAGCCCACAATGAAATTGAGCTTGATATTTCTGTTCTATGGTATAAGCTACACAAGCAGAATGTAGCAGGGATTTATTATACACGGCAGTGGCAACCTGCTCGTTAGGGGTGCAGGGGCGCCGCCCCCCTAATCTATGCGCCTGGCCCCTAATCACCATGCAGGGCACCAGACGCATGGATTTCAATGTGTGTGTGTTTTTTTTTTTAAGCCATGAATAGAGCCTGAGGCTCTAATTGCCTTCAAAAAGCGTGGGCTCGGGGCGCAGAGCCCTGCGTCCTGAGCCCACCCACTTGTGTGACATTAGCGAATTAATATTCACTAATGCCTTCCTGCTTGTCCTCCCTGCCAATCAGGAAGCGGGTCCTGAGACCCGATTGGCCAGTGGCCAGGAGTCTTAGGACTCCTGACCAATTGGGTCTCAGGGCCCACTTCCTGTTCGGCCGGGAACAGAAGCAACAGCCCTGGCTCTTCCCTCTTCAACCTCCTCCACGCACTTCTACTGCAGCATAAGGTAAGGGTATGGATCGCAGCCTTCCCGATCATTCAATCGAGCGCTAGTGGGGGTAGTGCGAGTGGATTGCTGCCTTCCCAAATGTTCAATGAAGCGCTGGGGGGGGGGGGTCGTGCGAGTTGGTTCACTACCTTCCCGATTGAGTGAGCGAGTGTTTAGTGCGAGCGAGCGCCGGGGGAGAAGGAGGGTAGTGCAAGTGAGGGGGCCATGTTTATTTGCCGCCCCCCCAAAAAAAATATTGAGCACCAGCCACCACTGGTACACAGTGTTTGAAATGTGTGGCATTATTTGCAACTACATGCTGCTTGTGTAGCTTACACCATAATAACTGATTCGTTCTGTTTAGGTAGCAAATGTTAACCTTACCTTAGCGATTAATCTCTAGCAATTTTTGTGGCATGACTGAGCTACTAAAAATCTCCCCTATGCTTGTCTCGCCCTTTATGTGTCAGTAAATACCTTTCCTCTCTAAAGTAAACTACTTTGGATTCTGGAAATCCGACATTACTGACAAGTACCTGACCTGCCACAATTATAAGCTTTGTTTAATTAAAAAACTTATCAGGTGATATTGACTTGGACAAGGCTTCAGGGTAGATTTTGTTGTCTTTTTCCCTGTGGTTCAGATAAGAGTCAGAAGAACACATTAGAGTCTGTGTACGTGGATTAAATAATAATCCTCAATGAATGCACATTTAACATTTTGTGTTATATTTAGAGAAAAAAAAATGTTTCTTGTGTGTTTTATTGCATCAGAGAAACAGTGCATTGTTTTAACAAATGTGCCTTTGTTGGAATTTTACATTAAGATGGTCAAAGATGAATAGGTGCAATAACTCATATCCAAAGAAGTTTGAGATTTTGATAACATTTGATGATGATTTGCAAATATTAGCTAACCACCTTTATGAATTGGTATTAAGCCTGGTAGTTTTTTTTTTTTTTTCTTCAAAGGCTCTGTAATAGCAAAATATAGGGGCAGTTATAAGAAAATGTATATGCCAGGCCAAAATCCTATTTTTTTTAGTTTTAGATACGGTGGGAAAAGATTCCAGCTCTATTCTACTCTACTAAAATCTTTCACACATTGTGGTGCGGTAAAGTAGAACTATAGGGAAAACTTTTTTTTTTTTTTATCGGATAGAGCAAGGTTTATTTTTGCTGTCTGTGTCCCATAGTGGAGATTTACCGTCACTTCCTGTCCCATAGCCAAACAAGCAGTGATAGGAAATCCCTGCAAATTAAGGAAATTCATTGGGGATCTCCAGGTCACCAGAACTAGTGTTCCTATTGGAAGATATCCCCTCTATTACTTTTCTGGGGACAATCCAAAATTCAGGATTTTCTTTTACTTTATCTTTTAATGATAACGGTAAACAGGACAAATAGTAAGGGTGAATCTCCCTAATGGGGACACAGACAGTGATCATTTTGAGATCCCCGCTCTTCTGCTTCTTGTTTCTGCAGCGCTTCTGGAATAGATCAGAGTGAAGCTCTGTGCTGGCACCGACCAATCAGAATTGCTCTGATCTGTCCATGAAGCGCTGCAGAAAGAAGAGGGAGAAGAGAGGGGATTTCAAATCCCCATATTGCTGCACCAGCTGAGTCTGCGCCGACTGCTTATCACCCACAGAGGTAAGTACAGTGGGAACCAGGGAGCTGGGGAGGGTGTACGGTTCATTAATCCTTTTTTTTTTCTGAAAAGGTGAACCTACACTTTAACCTCCCTGCCGGTGTTCCCGAGTGTGGCTCGGGGTGAGTTTACACTACCAAAAGCAGTAACCCCAGGCCACACTTGGGATTGCATCGCAGGATCCAGGCAAAGTTGCTTACCTTGTCCCCAGTGTCCTGCAATGTCTTCCCGCTGTGTCCGCAGGCTGTGTCCTCCGTTCGATGCGCTATGTGCCGGGCTCCGTTCCTTGCGAGTGTCGCAACGCATGGGGGCGGAGCCCGGCGGCAAATTCAAAAAGTGCAAAAAACATAACACACATACAGTACACTGTAATCTGTAAGATTACATTACTGTATCAAATCATTTCACATCCCTTTAGTCCCTAGTGCTTTGTCCAGTGCCCTGCATGCACTTTTATATTATATATGCCATTCTTTCTGCCTGGAAACTTGAGAATGTCCATGGCATCCAAAAATCGTCCCTTACGGTTTTAGACCAGCAAGAAAACAGCGATAGTAAATTAGAATCACTTGTAAAATTCAGTGATAGTGATTCGTGGGGAAGTTTGTCATCAGACACTGAAAGTGACGATAGCAAAAATTCTGCGACTGAGCAAATTTCAGTGTTTTTGATTTGACAACATTATTGAATACATTTTATTATTATTATAGTATTATTTTTGATAATTATTTCTAGTTATTTATGATAATATAATTTATGATTTCGTGTTTCAAACTTTATCATACCCGGGATGTCTACTAGACTCTTGTTTGGACAGATTTAAGTGAGTTATTCCTAAGATTTACAGGCCTACAATATAAAACGCCAAATTTCTATGCAAAACAATGTACCGCTTTGAGACACAAAAATCAGACATAATCATACCGTCAGGAAGGTTAAGGCCCATTCACACTTGTGAGTTTTTGTGCATCAAGGCTGCCCCTTCATTTGTGAAAAACTGTGATGCAATGTAATAAAAAGCATGGCAGGTGTGTTGTGGTGTGCTGTAGCACAGGTAGCTACAGTATATGTCCAATGAATCGTCTTTCTAAATGAACGCGAGTATAACCTGTGCATTAACGTGCACTGTGGTAAGGCACTGTATGTTTTACTACGTGTTACCACAATACAAGTGTTGAGCCTGTTGGGTAGATGTTGTGTGGTGGTTATCACGTCCTCCATGTTTCCCTCCTCGTTGGACACCAAGCAAGGATCACATGACTACCCTGGGATAGGTTCTTTTGGGCTATGCTAGGCACTTAATACGTGTCACTCTCCTACACATGGGGTGCCTTTACAGGAACTGACGATTAATTTTGATTAAACTTTCCCGATGTACTAAACCTCACCATGGTTACTTGTGCATTTAAGAGGGACACGCAGAGCCCTTGCCCTCTCCACCTGTCCAGTGAACACAGCTACCTTACTCCCAGTAACGGTATGGGGTCCCGCCATGCACCTAGCGCTGACTCCATGCATGCACTTCACTTAACTCTTCTTCTTCCTTACTTGTGCACAGGATGAGGGCCCCGGCAATGCAAATCTGCTCCTGTTGCTATGGGAGACGGATCTGCTAAAGGAGTGCTGACAACATCTCCCACGTTGCAAGTCGCTGTCACAATCTGCCACATGTACACGCTTAACGACAAGCTGCTAGAAAAACTTTTGTTTTACAACCACTGTATCTTTACACTGTGTTAAAGCAGGCCATACATGGTCTAATTTCGAACTAATTTTATTTTCAAAGTCAGAAAGTTGTTTTTTTTTGTGATCCGATGACGCCACCATTGATTTTTGAAATTCGGCCGACCAACCCTTTAATTTCACCTCATGTTGCTACAGAAAATAATTTTCGTGGCCGGGAATCTTCTTTTCTCTCCATAAATTTTCTTTTCTTGCACATGCGCATTTTTTTCCTTACATTTCTCGCACGATTCTCCCATCATTGATTAGAAAATCGTTTGTTTTCAAAAAATTTCCAACATGTCCGATTCCTCAAATTTGATTTCCACACGAAAATCGGCCGTTGCTGCAGCCCACTAATGGTGCTTAATTCGTACGAAAATTCTTAGATATTATTTTCGAAAGAAAATTCTTTCTAAATTTGAACCGTGTATGGCCGGCATTACTCTTGTACCGTTATCTTCATACCCCAATTTACTTAGTGATGCGAGCTGTAGACTATATGTGCCGGTTACTTGCAATACACTCCTTAATTAACTTCAGACCAGGCAGAGGCAAATTTTTAAAAGCTTTACCTAAATAAATTAACATGATGACAAAGACAGACAACAGTCCAAACATTTCTCTAGGGTGCCTAATCCCTAACTCAGGCTTGTGGCTGCCCCAGCATACCTGCATAGGAAAGAGTCCATCTTTGGTATATTTAGGAGGGACTGCAAGCCCCAGCAATTCTCCTGGGCTGTGGGAACTCCAACTTCAGCACATCACTGGGAATCCAGACTCCAGTAGTGGCAGGGGACGGGTCTGGCCAGCCAACTGAACCAGCAGAACAGTAACAAGAACCCCCAGGTAGCCCAAGAGTCTGGGCTTCCACCCCTTTTATAGGACACAGAACCAGGGGGTTGGACCTCAGGAAAACCCACCAATAAACCCCAGAAAGCACAATTAAAGTGATTGTAAAGGCAGAAGGTTTTTTATCTTAATGTTTTCTATGCATTAGGATAAAAAACCTTCTGTGTGCAGTAGCCCCCCTCATACTTACCTGAAACCATCTCGATCCAGCAATGTTGCATGATAGACTGGTCTGCCCAGTTACTGAGCCAATGGGGAGAGAGAGGGGGCGGAACCGAGCCATGGCTCTGTGTCTGAATGGATACACGGAGCTGCGGCTCGGCTCGTGTGCCCCATAGCAAGTTGCTTGCTGTGGGGGCACTCAACAGGAGGGAGGGACCAGGAACACAGAAGAAGGACACAGAAGAGGGACCCGAGAAGAGAAGGATCTGGGCTGCTCTGTGCAAATCCAATACACAGAGCAGGTAAGTATAACATGTTTGTTATTGAAAAAAAATTAGTCTTTAGTATCACTTTAACTCTAAACCTCTCCACTGCAGCAGTGTTAAACACTACCTGCCTACAAGCCAGCCTCAGCATTACATGAAATAATTAATTGTGGGATTTTAAAATGGTTAGTTAACAAAGAACTAAACAAATGTCAATACATAAAACCATAACCTTAAATACTTATAGGCTCCTTTCACAACTGGGTGATTAGGAATCGATTAGGAATTCATTCTGAATGGCACCCCAAACATGTGCAATTTTGCTGTGATTGTCACGTGACAAAACGCGTCTGGCTCAGGGATCCCTGAGCTTCTTCGGAATGACAAATGCGCATAGGGCAGCTGATTCAAGTGAATGACCTGCTCTAGGTGTGGCACGCATGGGAATCGCACTTTCTGCTACGCAATATGTGAACAGGGCCTTAAGGCTCGTACACACTATAAGAAAATCAGGCAAACATTTTCATCTCAAGAACTTTCGTACGATTTTCGTATAGTGTGTACACAACTTTCCACAGCCGATTCTGACTTTTCATACAAAAATTTTAATTTTTCTCATAATGGAACAGAACGAACGATTTTAATTTAACATGTACCATTTTCGCACAAGAAAAATCAGAAAAGAAAGACTGCGCATGATCAGAAACTAAAAAAAAAGCCTTTGTCGTACGAGAATTTTTGTACAAATTTTCGTTCATCGGTTCCAATTTGCTGTGAAACAAAATCAGACGATCATTCGCCTGATTTTTTTATAGTGTGTACTGTCATTCTTTCAAAATGTTTACATTTTTCAACTCAAAACATAATTTTCCTATGTCTAATCAGCGATAGTGCAAAGTTCAAGAATCTGTAATCATTTCCATGTGTCTGGAAGGCTGAGGTGTAATTTGATGGGGTAATTTCCTTTTTAATTGGATATTTGTGAGCCTAAGTTTTTTTAAATATACAATTTTAAATTAGGCAAAAAGTAAAATGACGGGCTGTAAATCAGAGAATTCCTTTTTTTTTTGTAGGTTGCAGCTTAAAAGGCCCTCTGGCCTTCAGCCATTCTCACAGTGATTTAGAGCTTAAAATATTCATTAATACACGCCCTGTCTACCAGGTGTCAGGCTTAGTGGAACACAACCCATCCCACTCTGAAGGCCCTTAGGGTCTAATCTCCCATCCCAGGTCCATGACCCTTTTCAGAAATGTGAAACTATTTGGGATTGATGATAAATCTTGGGCTGGGAACTTAATCTCTTCTGAAAGATGAGGAATTAGGATTGGATAACCTATTCACATTTGATAGTGCCAGGTAACTTCATTATCCTTGATTTGAAAAAAAAAAAACCTCTACTGCTTAACCTGCTTCCTAAAGGTGGACTAGTGATCAGATATCGCTAGATGTATAAATTGGCACGTGATGATGGGCACATTGAGCCGAAAAGGACTGGATCTGCTCTATGGATGCAGAGACCTCTGTGGACACTCTCTGATCAACAAACGTAAAAGGAAATATTAATTCTCCCAAATTTTCCCGATGTCATTATTGTTTCTATTAAACAAGGCTGAAGCTTAGTCTGCTTGGTGTAAAGGTAAGCACACTTGGACAAAACAATCCGGAATGTTTATGGAAGGAAGTTCCAAGAGAAAAATCTTTCAGCAGCCAGTCCAGACCAGTGACCACCAACTAATGCCTATACACTTAGGAAAGTGGTTAAATGTTCAGGAACAATCCAAACACCCTCAGGTGAAAAGCACAGAAGAGCCTGTAGAGCAAGAAGTAATTGTAAGGAAAATGGAAGGGCCAGGAGTAGGGGGGTGCAGGATTACAGTTCCAGCACAAGTGTACCTGGGGGAAACACTGGTGACCAGAAAAGGGAATGCTCCATGTACAGAACTTCTACACATAGTGGGGGATTTACTAAAACTGGTGCACATAGAAGCTTGTGCAGCTGTGCATTGGAATTCAATCAGCTTCCAGGTTTTATTGTCAAAGCTTAATTAAACAAGCTGAAGTTAGAAGATGATTGGCTACCATGCACAGCTGCACCAGATTTTGTGGGCTCCAGTTTTCGAAAATCTCATGGTCTCTTAACCCCCTTCTTGCTGGTGCCTCCCAGCCCTTTAAGAGCTTCCAAATGCCGGGAGCAGAGGCAGGCATTAGGGTCATGTGACCACTGTGATTGGCTGTCACAGCAGTCACATGATCAGAAAGCTCCTGATTGCGAGTATGCATCAGGAACTTTCTGGTTCCTGACTTAGGCTGCCACCTCATCCCTTTAAACCCGAACACATATTAATTACACAGGTTCTATGGCTGATTAAGGTGGAAATTATACTCACTTAGTGCCTTACCTGCATTCAATTAGCCACAGAACCTGTGTAATTAATATGTGTTCGGGTTTAAAGGGATGAGGTGGCAACTCTATTCCTTACGGTGTCAGTGCTGGGAGCGCGCAGTACGCACACTTTCAGCGCATAGAAGTGTTTACATAGGACCGTATATATGCGGCCTCTCTGCGTTAAAGCCCATAGGCAGCATATATGTGCTACATTGGTGGGAACGGGTTAAGGAACAAGCTATCAGGAGAAGAGTAAGGATTGAGTGTGGGTGTTTCTAGGCCAGGATGAGTTAAATATAACAAAGGGTTAGTTTAGTGTTTTGTTTGGGGTAAGGCTCCATTCACTCTTGTATGACTCCAAAGTTGCACCAACTTTAGTGCAACTTTGACGCAACCTTGGATGGGTGTAACTTGGATACGACTTTGGCTTTGGCCAGCGATAATGGACAACTGTTGCACACAAGTTGCATTGTATAGCATTCAGGTATGACTTTCATGCAACTTCTAAGGGTTAACATTGAAGTCTATGCCCCTCAGGTTGCACGAAAGTCAGACCAAAGTAGTGCATGAACTACTATGAAGTTGGTGTAACTTTAAGTCGCACATATTTGAATGGTTATCATTGGAAAACATGGGGAACAACTTGTCATGCAAATTTGATGTCCACAGTCTGAATGGAGCCTAAATTAGTTTCAGTCTCAGCAATTAGGGTTCATGCACACTGGATGCTCCCTATATGCCTTTTTCCTGGCAGCCTAAAAATGCTTCATACAGAGTGAGCTACATTTTCCTCCATATCTGGAAAGTGTTTTCTTTCTCTCCTGGTAGCTAAATAAAGGAGTGGGGGAGCAAAGGTAAGGCATGTGTTGCTGAAGAAAGGGGTTGTTAAAGTAAACCTTTGGCTTTGCCCTACAAGGGCAAAAAATGTGTATGTTTTAAATGTTATGAGAGTCAAGAGTTAAAGCAGAACTTCATTCTTTTAATGAACAATGACCATTTTTAATCCTTAGGCTGCTAGCATTAGTAAATAAATAGGAAAGCATATTACACTTGTACTTATACTTTTACATTTCTTTTACATTTCTTCAGTTATGTCCTGGTTTCCAGGCCTAGGCAAAGGATGTCATACATCTCAGAAGTGTCAGGAGGGGAGGAGAGCACACTCTCTCATCTGCATGCCTGAGCTAAGGGCAGATGGATTCCAGGAATCAAGATGGCCATTGCCAAAAATGCTAGGGGTGTTTTCAAAGTGATTTCTCAAAATAAAGCATGGAGACATGAATGGATGGGTGCATTTGCTTTGAATATTAAAAAATTAATAAAATAGCATTTTTGGTTTGTGGTGCTCAGACGCAGTGTAGTTCTCCTCTTTAAGGCACTTTGGGGGTTAAGTTAAGGTTAAAGTGTATGAAAATCCAAAACTATTTTCAGTAGGAATTGACCAGGTTTTTTTTTTTTTTTTGCTTTTTTTTTTCAACCAAGAGGAAGCAAAACAAAACAAACAGAAATCACTTCTTCATCAACTTTCACCTGAACATGTACCTCCATTGGTAGACTTCCCCTCTACTCCTCTTCTTGTGACAACTTTAACATTTTGGATTCCCCATCACTTTCAGTCTTAGAGACAATGGAAAACAGTGAGGGTCTTTCCTGTGGGATCACAGACGTCAATGAAATGGAAAAACAAGTTTTACTACTTGTACAGTCTATACAAGACTAAAATAAATGTTTTGGCTTTACATACACTTTGCATTTACAAGTTGAGATTAAAGTGGTATTAAAGGTTCGGCTTTAAAAAATAACAAACGGGTTATACTTACCAGTTCTGTGCAATGGTTTTACACAGAGCAGCCCCGATCCTCCTCTTTTTGGGTCCTCCGCTGGCCCTCTTGGCTCCTCCCCTTTGACCAGTGCCCCCAATAGCTGGCTGCTTTCTATGGGGTCACTGGTTCGTGCCGGCTCCTGAACCCTGCTCTATGCGTCCATAAGAAACATAGAGCCGGGGCTCAGCCTCGCCCCTTGTTCTCTCTTCATTGGCTCACAGGTTGTAATTGACAGCAGTGGGAGCCAATGGCTGTCTCAGCCAGTGAGGAGAAGGAGTCTCAGGACAACTGAGGCTCTCATGCACATTCCTGGATCAAGAAGGGGCTCAGGTGAGTGTTGAGGGGGCTGTGGAGGGAGCAGCACGCAGAAGATTTTTTACCTTCATGCATAGAATGCATTTAGGTAAAACGTTTTAGCCTTTACAATCATTTAAGTACATTTAAACATTATAGTGGGTTAGGTGTCAGGACTGAGGTTACACTGAGGGTATTTTAAAGCTGAAATCTGATCATGAAAACATTTATTTTAACATTCCTCAGTAGCCACAATAGACACTTTTGCTTTTGCAAACCCACTTATCACCTTGTAAATATAGCAGTGACATCATCACTGTCCTTCACACCGCCTGTGCAGAGAGCAGAATGGTGGGAGGGACCCAACAGGCTCCACCCACTGTAGGTTGCCTGCAGAAAACTACAGGAGGGAGTGGAGGAGACAAGACCAGTCACCTTGCACACAAGAGCAATAGTGACCGGTCTTTATTACAGGAAGCTCCTGCACCCAGGAAAGCTTCATGCTAGGTTACTGCGCAGATCTGGGAGAAATACACAAAGAGCCCCAAGAGTCAAATAAGAATACATGTACCTCCTTTATATAGACAGAATTTTCTTATCTCAAAGCTTTAAGAGATTTTTCACAGCATAGAAACATTTAGTTCATCTGGTGCTAAAAACTCTGTAAAATACCATCACAGGATCTAACATACTGCCCTACATTGAAATATCCTACCCTGATTGTTGCAAAGATGGAGCATGTGGGACAACTCTATGGGGTTGGTTTAGTAAAGGCAAAAAGACTTGTGCACTTTGCAAAGTGTAGTTGCACTCTGCAAGGGCAAGTTTAGTAAATGAGTAGAAGCTCTGCTGACTTCCATCATTCCAATCATGTGCAAGCAAGAATGCATTCTTCTTTATTTTCCTTGCACGTGATTGGGTACTCTTTGCATAGTGAAGCCTTACCTTGTTTACTAAGCTCTGGTGCAACTGCACTTGCAGAGGGCAAATGTCTATTTGCCTTTAGCAAATCAACCCCATTGTGTATTTAACTTTATTTAAAAATTCGCTCCTGACATCCTGACCCCCTCCAGTGCCAAACAGTAGCTGCACAAACTAAAGCTACTAAAACTCTCAGCAGGACAGCCAGGGACTCAATATATGGGTCGTACCACTAGAAGATTGAGGGATTATTTGAACGATCATATTCATGACACAGAGAAGGAACATGCAACTAATGTTGCTAGGCATTTTAATGAGATGCATAATGGAAATACATCACTTATACAAGTACAGGGTATTGAAAATGTTGTTACACAGAGAAGAAGGGGGGGTGATAGCTTTAGGATCTTATGCAAGCGTGAAGTCTTCTGGATATTCAGCTTGCAGACCAGAATTGTTAAGGGCTTGACCCACTTTTATGATTACAAATTATAGGTGTTTGTGTGTGTCTTAAACTTATACTGCTTTATTGCCACACACAGTGTGTGGGGCTTTGTGTGGTGCAGGTTATAGATATACACACACAAGCGTACGATTAGGCTACTCTGGTTGGATGTTCAGTTATTTTCTTTATAATAATGAGGTATTCGAATATATTCATATTGTTTGATCCTTTAACATGCATGTATTTTTTGTGCCCTCAGAGATACATGTGACTTATATGTGTGTGTATATACAATAGCTGGCCATGGACTTTGTCCGGCGCATATATACATATATACATGCATTAAGTTTTGGGGTTTGTTTTCAACGAAATTTTCCTAAACATGGTAGACATGTGTGCCGTCAATAAATTTGTTTCGTTTCGTTCCGTTCCATTTCGTATTAAAATGAATTCGTAATTCGTAATTTGTGTCCGAAATTCAATTCGGATTTGTACAAAATACGAATTTTCGTTAGGTTCGTAAACTTTCCGAACAATAACAAAAGTTCGTTATAATAAATTTATCATCATGAGGGGCTCCCACCATCCCTGTGCTGTGCTGACTTCCTGGGGTTTTTAACTTTTAGGTTCGTTAACTTTTCGTAACAATAACTAAAGTTCGTTATGATAAAGTTCGTTATGATAAATTTTGTATTTCGTACAAAATTCATATGCATAAAAATTTGTATTTCGGATCCTCACGAATGTACGAATTTACGGAAATTCGTGAGAATTTCCAATTTGTACAAAACTAATCACACATGTCTAGAATATGGATACATCTCTATATGTCTTCGGACATGTGCATGCATGTGATGATTGGGAGGTTGTTTGTGTGGCGTCCTATGCTCACACCACTTTCTCACCACACATTGTGTGTGGTGGTTTGTGTGTTGTGGGCTGTGGACGCACACACACATCTATGATCGGGCTATTTTTATTTATCTTGTTTGATTTTCAACAATTCCTTTTACAATGATATATTTGAATGTATTGCTATGTGATCCTTCCTTATGCATGTATGTTTTGCGCCTTCAGAGACATATATGGCATATATATATATATATATATATATATATATATATGTAAATTTCTTTTGTTCATATTTGATAGCTGGCCATGGACTTTGTTCGGCACATATATACATGCACACATGCATGCATAGAATTGGAGGCCTGTTCTCAGTGGGTATTCCCCGATTATGGATACGTTTCTATGTATCCAGACACCAGATCTCAGAATGAGGTGTAGTTTTCCACTATTATTATTTAAGGAGCGATGAGTCAGTGCGTCGCCCGTTCCTATGACAACGTCCAATAGGACGAAACGTACGTCGGAAGGCAGACGCGCTGACGTAATCGTTTCCCACTGTGAACGGGTGTATGCAGGCCGGCCGGCTGCTCTATGATACATGCTTTTAAATCGTTTGTTTCATATAAGTGCAATTATTCTTTATTTAATAAACTGTCTACACGGATTTACACTATGGAGGATGTTCTTTCATTTCCCTGGGTTCCCCCTGCTGATTTCTGGTTTCTTCGGACGGAGAGTTCCAGGTTGTCCTCCTCCTGTGTTGAGACTGATGGTGGTGTCCCTGCAGAGTGGATTTCTAACATAAGCTTGATTAAAGCTTACCTCTGGTAAGCGTACATCGGTATAGGTGGTGGATTTTTTTCACTGGGTGTTTGCTGATCAAGTCTTCAGTCACTATTTGTGGATTCATTTGTTTCAAGTACTTTTATATTGAAGTCACTATTAGTCACTGATTCATTTTTTCAATCACTATTTGAGGATTCATTTACTCTAAGGACTTTTATATTGGAGTCACCATTTTCACGGATTTATTTATTGTTTATCTTTATTTATTTTAAGTCACATATGGTGTTCTAATATTATTATTTGGGTTATAACACATATTGTGGTTTTTCAATCGTGACACATTTTGTGAGATTATTTTTAATAATAATAATTTTTTTTAGTTGTGGATCATTCACAATTATAAAAAATCTTTTTGCTAGCGCGGTTCTGTTAATTATTCTAATTTATGTGATTTTGGTACCTACAAATTAGAACTGCAGCTTGGGGTATTGGGAAGCGCAGTGATTTTGTATTTTCCGGTCTATTTATCCAGACACATGCATGCTATGTTGTTTGGAGGATATGAATTTCCACAATAAAATGCGGCTGTACCTCTCGTGTTTTTAGATCTGTATTGTATTGTGTGGTATTTTCAATGTTTTCCAATTTTATAGGAATTTTCTTTTCCTTGTTCTGCTAAACTTTTATTCATGTTTGTTTTATATGTATGGGTTTAGTGTTGTACGAAAATACTAATAATGCACCTGACGGGACTTGAAACAGGAAATGCAATCATGTGATTATGAACATCTGTGATTGAATCGTTACATATATATTGGTTCTGAGATTACACTTCCATATGGTTTTGACAAAGCAAGAAATGTGAAATGCGTCACCTCCTGCCTGTCCGTGCCTGGATGTTTTTATCCAATTTTTGATATTAATAAAGTCGATATTGCATTGCATGGGTGTGCAGCCATTCGTCCTTTCTCTCGTCACTTGATTTCTGCTAGCAGTGGCAGGGCGTGCATCCCATCGCTTGCATCATGCTTTGTGGATTATGGTCTGTGTGATTCACCGGTGAGCAGAGGTATCTTTCTATAGGACAGCCAGGGAGTCAAGTACCTTAGGCCCCTTTCACACTGGGGCGGTGGGTGCTCGGCGGTAAAGCCCTGCTATTTTTAGTGGCGCTTTATCATCAATTTCGTGGCAATATTCGGACACTAGTGGGTGCTTTAACCCCCCGCCAGTGACTGAGAAAGGATTAAAACCACCGCAAAGCGCTGCTGCAGCAGCGCTATGCCGGTGGTATAGCCGCGCTGCCCCGTTGATTTCAATGGGCAGGAGCAGTTTAGGAGTGGTGTATACACCGCTCCTTCACCGCTCCAAAGATGCTGCTTGCAGGAGTTTTTTTAACGTCCTGCAAGCGCACCACTCCAGTGTGAAAGCACTCGGGCTCTTTACAGGCGCTATGCAGGAGCTATTTTTAGCACTGTAGTGCCTGTAAAGTGCCTCGGTGTGAAAGGGGTCTTAGGGAAATACACTATATACCTAAAACTTGCACTAAGACCCCGTTCACACTGAGGCATTTTTCTAGCGCTTTTGGGTTAAAAATAGCGCCTGTAAAGTACCTGTAAAACGCCTCCCCTGTACAGCAGTGCGCTGGCACGACGTTAAAAAAGTCCTGCAAGCAGCATCTTTGGGGCGGTGGAGGAGCGGTGTATACACCACTCTTCCACCGCACCTGCCCATTGAAATGAATGGGCACCGCTGCTGAAGCGCCTGCAAAACGTTTCGGCAGCGGTGCTACACGGGAGCATTTAACCCTTTATTTGGCCGCTAGTGGGGGTTAAAAGCGCCCGCTAAAACAACGGTAAAGCACCACTAAAACTAGCGGCGTTTTAGCGTCAACGCCCGCCCCAGTGTAAAAGCAGGCTAAGAGAAATAAGGAGGTCCTCATTGCTTGACCTCCTTCTGAAAATGCTAGCTACATTTATGCCTTTCTAGCTTTAATACTTTCAGAATCATAGACACAGAACTAGCTCAGAAAACAAAGTCAGAACTCTTGATTTGCATACTTGTTCCATAACAGTGACTCAGAAAGTATTGAAGTCAGAGGATCAGTGTGACAGCCAGGCAACTAGCATTTTCAGAAGAAAAGGTCAAAACTGCATCCAATATATGTATCTCAGTACTGGTTTTCTTTAAGATGGCCTTAACAACCCAGTAGGAGGCTGGGGTAAGGATTGGGCCATTCATCCGTGTCATATGAAATGGCCTAGAGTCATCACCCAGCTCTACAGAGAGTGGACACATGTTGCATCATCTGTCATTCTTGGAAAGACTGCTGCCAGTCTTTAGTTAGCCTTTAACTGCTGACCTTCCTCCAGTCTAGTCTGGACCAGCAACCGGTCTTGAGTACAATGAAGATTCAAAGCTCAGCCTTGGCTCTTCTGTTTCAGAGACCATTGGCCTTTAATTTCTTAAATTCCAGTTCTTTCACCCATTCAGATGCTAAGCTTCAAACCCTTTTGGGATGTTCCCTTTTCTGGCCTCATTCGCAAGGCATCCTTTCTCATTGCTATCACCTCTGTGCAACGGGTCTGTGTTATTGGCCTTATTTTGTTCCTAGTGTTAAGCTGGCCATACATTATACAATTTTCTTTGAAATTTAACAAAACCATATAATTTGAGGGCAAGTCCAAACACTTTCAATTTGTATGTAATCAGGTAAGCCCTTGCACTACATAGTTGAAGGTAAATCTAAAGGAAATTGAATAAGAAAATCGTATAATGTATGGCCAGGCTTACACTAAGAAAAGGTTGTCCTGAGACCGATAGCCTTTTTCACTAAGGTGGTTTCCTCCTTCCATCCTAACCAGGACATTGTTCTTCCATTTTATTGTGCTGCTCTGAAACATCCCAAGGACATTTCTCTCTATTGTCTTGATGTGGTATGTGCTGTGAGATTCTACCTCTCAGGTATATCCTATTTTCAGCAATTTAATTCCTTCTTTGTCCTTCCCTAATGTCCCTGCTTCTCGCTCCACCATTGCTAAGGGTATTAGAAAAATCATCATTTAAGCCTGTAGTCTGAAGGATAAGGTCCTTCCCTTTCCTGTTAAGGCACACTCTACTGGATTAATTCTTCATGGGTTTTTCAACATCAAGCATCCGTTTCTCAAAAATGTAGGTTGCCACTTGGTCATCTGTCCACATGTTTGTTAATTTTTAGCAGGTTGGTGATCATGCCTAATCTGATGCCAGTATTAGGGGTAAGGTGCTGCAAGCTGCTCTCTGAGTTCCCTTGAGCCCTTCTATGACCCGTTGTTACATCGACCTGTGAGCATTTGTTTGCTGTGTTGCCCACCTGAGTACAGTACAGAACAGAAGTGCCTCCCCTCTATTCTTTATGATTTCCCTGTCGCTTGCTTCGAAACGGAGGCTTTCAAGGACTTAAATTGGTTTTAAAGGGGGATGTCCCTGCAGTTTTTTTTTTTTCTTTGCCAGTGTCCAGTCACCTAAATGTAGCTCCATATAATCCAAAGTTAAAGTGTAACTATTTTTTTATTTTTTATTATTATGTTTTTTTAAATGATTATTTTAGAAAAAGTGGCGATGGTTTAGAACACATATTAGGTTTTTACTGGTGTCTGTGCCCCCCATTAGGGAGATTCACCCTCTCTATTTGTCCTATTTACTATTATCATTAAAAATCAAAGTAAAAGAAAATCCCAAATTTTTGGTTGTCCCCAGAAAAGTAATAGAGGGCAAATCTTCCAATGAGGACACCAGTTCTGATGCTGGGTGGTCCTCAATAAATTCCCTTAATTTGCAGGGATTTCCTCTCACTTCCTATTTGGCTATGGGACACGAAGTGAAAGGAAATCTCTGCAATGAGACACAGATGATAAAAAAAGTCTGTCAGGGGTTACAACCCTCCTTTACGCTATCCAAAAATGAAAAAAAAAAAAAAAGTTCTACTTTAAGACTAAGATCCTGTGTCCTGTACTGTACTTCAAGAATAGGATCTTACAGGTAAGTCAAAAATACATTTCTAAGTATAGTTTTTAATCTTGTAATGTAAGTACACAGGGGCAATTAGAATTTTTTGATATCATAGCAAGAAAGATGAACTATTTGACTTAACAATAATAAAAGACTTTAATAAGATATGAATGTTGACATGAGCATTTATAGCATGTGTAACACATATACGTGTGACATAGTATTTTCTTCTAGATCAGAACGTGCTCTCTGTGGTCTCCCCTAGTTCAGTGCTCACCTTAGCATGTTACTAAACTAGTCAAATGCATTCAACGCTGAATGCTGTAAACATTATAGCTACAAGCTATCTCAAAATCCATCACAAGATGGCAGTACAATATCACCAGCATTTTTCCATTCCGCAGTATAATAGTTGCTACTGCAAGAGATACATATATTTTTAAAGGAAACCTGTACCCAGAGAGTTAGATGCCTGGCTTTGGCTCCGGTACTTTTTCAGTCACTGGCCTGGAAGAAGTATACACATTGGAAAAGTCAGCATGAAGTCAGAACTCCTGATCTGCAAAATTGTTCCAGGTCAGTGACTCAGAACGTCCTGAAGCCAGCATGACAACCAGCCAACTAGAATTTTTGGAAGGAGATGTCAGCAATTCTTACTTCAAACACACAACCACATATAGGCCTACAAACCTGTCCAAAGCCTATGGTGACATTATAATAAATATAATATAAATATAATATATTTTTTTATTATATACTTAATTTAGCATTCTTCCATCCTCTATAAAGGTTTTTTTTGCTGACACTGAAGCAAGGATTACAGTGGAACTGAACTGCTTGCACCCTACCCCTACACACACACTACAGATGCAATGTACACATGCTCTACATACACCGAGACAATGTCAGTGGTGAACTGACATACTAAGGACCCATTCACATGAGCTGGCTTACTGGTTACCATGCACTGTGGTGCTGAATTTTTTAATTTTTTTCAAACTCTTTTTTTTTTAATAACATCCCTTCAACTCTATGCATGCCAGTGCATTGTAACAAGCTGGGTTGCAATAAAATGTATACCTACGTCATTTCATAACAATGCACACCAATGCAGCACACACACTGCACTGCAGATCAGGCATTACCATAATGCATAGGTGCAAAGCTATCCTCCAATTTTTTAGTGCAAGTTGCTTATTTACAGATTTGCCTAGCTAAAACTTACAATATATTAATATATATATATATATATATTAGATTTAGCAGAGCTTTGGTAAGCTATGTTGTGTTTTTGTGAGCTAATAATAATTCAGTATACACTATATTATCAAAAGTACTGGGACGCCTGCCTTTACACGCACATAAACTTTAATGACATCCCAGTCTTAGTCCATGGGTTCCATGTTGATTTGGCCCACCCTTTGCAGCTATAACAGCTTCAACTCTTCTGGGAAGGCTGTCCACAAGGTTTGTGGCATTTTTAAAATTGATTAAATTGATTAATTAAAATTATTAATGTCAGTTTACACTGGTTATTAGTTGTTTTCAATACATGTACCAATGGCTACCCCTCTCTGTATGTATGTGTGTATACAGCATATATATATATATATATATATATATATATATATATATATATATATATACACACAGTATATATTCATTTATGGGTGAGTTACATTTACTAGCCAACTTCAATATATATCCAACTCTTTTTTATTATTTTTAAGAAAACAAGAACAGCCAACTTAAATAAACAGACATCCACATCAAGCAGGCTCCATCTTCTGCTCCCATTCAAATGCCAATAGTAGAAATCACATTTTAGCAGTAAAGTTTTACTGTTCGTATTGTGATTTGTACTATTGGCACTTGGAGTTACAAGTAAAGAGCATTTTGGAGTAATTTTGGACTTCACTTTCTCTTATATACATATATATAGTATATACATACAGTATTTGATGCCTTGACTAATTACATGACTATATTTGCTACAATCTATGAAATGTCAATACTTCATCAACTAGAATTTATCAGTTAAGAAAGATACATTTTGTATGATTGCATTTTCAAATCTTAAGACTGATAAAACTGTTGAATGATTGGCCAGTTTTAACATTAATCCCAACAATGAAAGCGAGACCTTTCATGTATCGATCGGCATTGTGTTGAGGAGTCCGGTTCACTGCTTGTCTAGTCCGTTATTGATAAGTAAGCTTTGCATGTTCGCCCTGCAGCCCCTTAATCTGTTTCCTTAGCAAAATAAACATGAGTGAGGGGGTTTACACAGAAATGTCAGCTATGATTAGAGATTAATCTCTATCTGATGTTTCAGAACTTGCTCTGATGTTTTACCCAATCACCATCGTCCTGTGTGCAAATAGGTGTAGTGGCTACTATTTGTGTTTGAAGTTTTTACCCATCAATATTTTACAGCCCTATATACTTGACTGATATAAACCATTTTTTTTACAAGTTATTTAGTGAACGTGTTACTTTAATACAGGAAAAAAAATCTAATTTGGCCAAAGAATCCAAATTGTCCACAGGTATGCAATCAAACCTGTGAGCAATGGGGCTTATTTACTAAAACTGGAGAGTGCAAAATCTGATGCAGCTCTGCATAGAAACCAATCAGCTTCCAGCTTTTATTGTCACAGCTTAATTAAACAAGGTGGAGATAGGAGCTGATTGGCTACCATGCACAGCTGCACCAGATTCTGAGTGCTCCAGTTTTAGTAAACATCCCTAAATGTTCTTTAAGGCTGTATTTGCATCTTTCCATGTGCATTGTTTCATGCGTTGTTAGGTGCACTATCAATGCACATTGACACACATACAGTATGTAACATGCAATGGTGTGTATTTTTAGTATGACTTTATACATTGCCACTGTAATCAGTAGGCCTTCGTGCATTGACACATCAAAATACAGATATAAACTTTTTATACCAACGCACATTGCACAAATATGAACACCATTAAAACAATGGCTAACCTGCGTATACACATTCATGTGCAATAAATCTCATAGAAATTAAATGAAACGATTCTTGGATCAAGGTGAAGGTTTGTATCTAACCGATTACCACTTGTCATCACATCTAACATGTACAAATAAGTCTCTAACTGGAAACTAGACAACCCAAGTGGCCATTATTACAGGTACCATGCAACTTTAGGGAACACTAGCTCATTAGCTGATCCCACAATGGAGTGCAAGGCCTCAGGAACCTAAAGAGGTACCCAACACTGCAATGTGGAATGCGTTGAGGGCAGGTCTGAGTGTCATCATTGTTAGAACATTAAATTCTGTGGGTCCCCCTAGGGCAAGCTATAAAAATGTATTCTATCAATGGGTACCCTGTAGGTAGAGACTTCTTTCTACCTGTCATGACAGGTTAGCTTAAAATCCATGCATCTAATTGTCCCTTACACTGAAAATTATGTGTATGTGCTGGGGTGGTCAAGTATGTATTGCTAAATACAGAAATAACAATCTTGTCTAGATCCACAGTTTGTGGCTATAGGTACAAGATAGCCCCGAAAGGAATTTTTTTCCTTACAAACAGTAGAGATATGCCTGTGTGCACTACAGTATTTGTAGCTGCTGACTTTAATTTTTTTTTTGGGGGGGGGGGGGATAGGAAGCCTGGAGCTCCACTTTAAGTGTTCATTTTGAAGGAAACTTAAAGCAGACTTTTTACAATAACATACAGTCAAAAACTACCCCCCCCCCCCCATTTGTCATAGAGGACACCAGCTATTACCTTAATTGTTTCTGCCAGTTGAACCCTTCTGCCATTGAATTGCACAATAAATTGATCTTCAAGACCCTAAACCAACAGTTGATCCATAAAAAGGCTAAGGACATCATGCAATTTGGTCTGACAGGGAAGGAAATCCTTCCTGATCCCCAAAGGCAATCAGATATTCCCTGGATTCACAATTAGCAGTGTTACTTCTTAATAAAACAATGCCTTTAGGCCCCATTTACATGTCACATAGTGGGAACAATTTCCGCTCTCAATTTGTTTAGAGAGATTTAAACACATTTCTGCTTGTCCCACACAGGGCAGCAAATGAACTGCCCTATGCACGTTTGTCACAGCAAAGAAACTAAGGACCAAATTTTGGCCCTGAGCCAGGCGCAATTTTTGCACATGTTGGGGTGCCATTAAGAATGAATGGCACCCAAATGAGCATTTCACATTTTGTAGCGATTCTAGCAGGATTTGTAAACATGGGCAGAATTGAGCCAATTCTGCTTGAGATTACAACTCACTAGATGTAAACAGGGCCTTAGATTTTTGGGGAGCTTCATGCAGGAATTCTCAACATAAGGGCAGGTCCCAGACAGTGGTAGGAAGAATCGAGGGGTTATTATGGTTTGCATGCTAAGGTGATGAGTATAAGATAAATAGGTTTGTTATAAAAAGATAGAAATCTTATCTGTCCAGATTATTGTATCATTATACTGCTATTACATGTTTAATGCAAATTTAACAACAAATGATTGTGCAAATTGAACAATGTTGTAATAGTAGGTTTAATGATGTACAGATTAATATAATCATACTGTACATGGGTAATAATATCTATAATATCTATAAAAATACAAATAAATGCAATAGCACTGGATGCATACAATTCTGTCATGTAGGAGAATTTCTAATCTATGACTCTTAGAAAGACATATTTCAAACTGAAGTATATCTGGTGCTCAGTGAAGATTCTGGGAATGGGTAATTTTCAGAAAATTTTCAAAAAATCTAAACGGTCCCTCATTCCAATGGTCTGCTAGGCAGAGGGCCTAATACCTCGTACACACGACCGGACTTTCTGCCAACAAAACCGTGGAATTTTGTCCGAAGGGTGTTGGCTCAAACTTGTCTTGCATACACATGGTCACACAAATGTTAGCCAACAATTACGAAAGTAGTGACATACTAGACGTACCCTGTTTGCCCGAAAATAAGACCTAGCGTGATTGTCGGTGAAGGCTGCAATATAAGTCCTACCCCCCAAATAAGCCCTAGTTAAAGTCCTTGTAGGTCTTATTTTCAGGCTAGGGCTTATTTTCGGGGAAACAGGGTAGGGCTTATTTGGGGGGTAGGGCTTATATTGCAGCCATCACTGACAATCACGCTAGGTCTTATTTTTGGGGAAACAGGATACTACGTGGTTTTTCAGCTCTTTAGCGCCACCCTTTGGGCTCCTTCTGCTAATTTCGTGTTAGTAGAAGTTTGGTGAGTGTTGATTCGCGCTTTTCTTTTCACGTTTCTCATTTAGCGATTTTCTGTTTGAGCTTCTCATTTCGTGCTTTTCAGTTCATTTCTGAATGGCCGTTCGTCAACCAGACATGTTGCGGAATCAGAGGAGATAACGTGTTATTTATTATTGGCCTTGGAGTTATTGCTTTGACTTTTTTTTTTTTTTGGTTGAATAATGATTTGATTCGGTATATTTTCTATATTTTTGGATGCATAGAATGGACTTTTGGTTAAGTTCTATTGGCAGATAGCATGTCTAAATTTATTTTTTACATTTTTTAATGCACAATAAAAAAAATTGTGTAGAATAATACTTGGCTATGGTGTCCGTTTATGAAGCAGTGAAATCTATTCACTGCTTCATTCTCCGGCATTCACAGTGAAGATTTTTCTCCTCTGTGTGCCAGTTTATGAAGCTTTGTAGATCGCTTCACCTTTGGAGGAGTGAAGAGATCTACAAATGCTTTCAACAGTGGAGAAAGGCTCCTGATACTGGAATCTCGTGAGACTTTACGAGATTACAGCACCAGAAATACAGAGATGTCAGTTTATTAAGCAGTGATAAATTATCACCGCTCAATACACGGACAGACGGCGTGAATTACTGTTAATAAAATAATGAGTCCCCCTACATTATATACATATGTATACACACACACACATTATATATACATGTATATACACATACATTATATATATATACATATACACATTATATGTATATATGTATATATATGTATACACATAAATATGACAGGGGGACATGCTTACAGTGTTGGGGGGTCTGAACAAGGCATAAGGAAGTTAAAAATCTTCCTCCTTCCCCCTCAGATCCCCCCAGATTTCCTCTTCACTCCCAGATTCACCACCTCTGAGCTGGTGAACCTGGGAGTGTGAATTCTGACTCAGATCACCAGTGAAGCGGTGAGATCACCGCTTCATAAACTGGCCCTTTCTGTGTCATTCAATGAGGATTCTCCGTGTGTAGAGATAATCGGAGGGAGAACAAGTTCAAACATGTTCTCCCCCGATTATCACTGTTTCATAAACTGTTTATGGACTGTGATCAGCGGTGATCCTCGGGATCACCGCTGATCACTGCTTCATAAACGGACACCTATGTGTTTTACTTCAAATGACAGTTTGGGAGTAGGCAGTTACATTTTAAAAAATACAATGTAAAATTGACAAATGACACCAACATAGTTGTATCTTTGTTCTTAAAAACTACGAGATAATGGTGTTGTGGTAACTCGCACAAATAAAAAAAAAAAAACATAATAATATTATTCTTGATATCACTAGAAAAAAAAAGCCTTTGAAAATGTGTTTGCAATAACTCCATCAGTATCACCAGCAAAGCAGCTTCATTATTATCCCATTAAATAAGAAGAGAATTGTGCACTGCATTTGGAGATTTCATAATTTGCCACGTCACGAATGTTTATTCTCCATTACGAACGCTAGTTTACAAGACCGACCGCTTCTGGCTTGTCCTTGCTTCCGAGCATGCGTGTTTGTACTTTGGACTTTTGTCCGACTGACTTGTGTACACATGATCAGAAAATCCGACAACACACATTTGTTGGGGGAAAATTTGAAAACCTGCTATCCAACATTTGTTGGTGGAAAGTCCGACAACAATTATCCGATGGAGCATACACACGGTTGGATTGTCCGCCAACAGCCTAACATTCAACATTTCCCATCGAAAAGTCAGATCGTGTGTACGGGCTTTACACTTACCTAACTTCCAAAATAATTTGTATTGTTTAAATGGGTCACCCAGTAGTTCCCCATTTTCTGGATGATTTTAAGTATCTATTTTTTTCCTTTTTTAAAGTGTATGCGAATCAATGAGGGGTTGGAGCCCCTGTCTGGTTTTCCTGACAAACATTGGCAACCGAACTGGAAGTTGAAAAAATCCAACAAATATGGACACAAATATGTGCATGAATAAACATCATATACTATATATAGGACAATAGAAACATCCATATTGGGGCAATATACACATGCTCAAGTGGCCCTTAGTGAACTGTAACTATGTTATACAAAAGATAGATCTATCTTTCTCAACCTTTTTAACTATTCAGGTCTCAGGGAACCCCTGCTAATAATTATTATGGTCACTGAGAAGATTGCCCCTTAAACTGGCCATAGATGGATATAAAATCCAGCCTTTTCAGCAGGGACCAGCTGAATTTCAACCCTTCTATGGCCATTTTCACTTGACAGACATCTATCTTACAATCGACTTCTTTCAAATGGGAATGTTGGAAAAATTTTGCTTGATCAGCAGCTGAAGCCAATCGGCTACAGCTGCTTATCAGTGTATTTTGACAGTTGAGGAGTCTCCACTGTCAGAAAACAATACTACAGCAAGGATTCCACCATCCACCTCGCTTGTGTGGATAGGTGAATCTATTTTTTTTTTTTATCAGCCGTCTGGATGATTGAAAAAAAAAGATCAATCTATGGTTAGCCTTACACTAAAGCAGCCTATAGATGAGTCTTTTTTTTGTTTTATTCAACAAGAGGGTTGAATGAAAAAAACGGACTTGATTCCCCCATCCACACACTCAATGTGGGTGGGGGAATTTGCCCCGCTGAGCTATTGTATTCTGCCAGCAGGAAGACTTCCCTGGTGTCAGAATACACTGATCATTATTGCAGGCTATAATCTTTAGCAGGGGTTCCCTGAGACTAGAAAGTTATTTAAGGGTTCCTCTGTGTTGTATAGGTTGGGGAAGGCTGCTCTATAGCAGGGGTCTCCAAACTTTCTAAACAAAGGGCCAGTTTACTGTCCTTTAGACTTTAGGGGGACTGTGGTCATCAGGAGTACAAAATGTTCCAGCATCAGTGTGAATAAACAATCCCACATCATCAGTGTCAGTGGGAGGAATTGTTCCCCATCGTTGGTGTCATTGGGAGGAATTGCGCCCCATCGTTTATGTCATTGGTAGGAATTGTGCCCCATCAATGAGAGGAATTATGCCCCATCATTAGGAGGAATTGTGCCCCATCATTGATGATATTGGGAGTAATTGTGCATCATCATTGTTGTCATTGAGCCCTATTGTTGGTGTCCTTGGGAGGTACTGTGCTCCATCATTGAGGTCATTGTTGGGAATTGCACCCCATCTTTGGTGTCAGTAAATAAAAGTACCCAGTATCCAGTACCCCAAGGGCTGGATAAAAGCAAGCAAAGGGCCACATCTGGCCCTGGACCGCAGCTTGGAGACCACTGTTCTAGAGGAACCCTGGTTGACAAAGGCTGGAGTAGATATCTGTTGGCTATAAATGTTGGTGGTGGTCAATATGCATGTTGATTGTTCACATAGTAGTCCTAATGATGGCAATAAGTGGCCCAAAAAAAACATGGATTTCAGTCCTAGGGGACAATGATAAGAGCATTGTGCAGTTCCAGTGTTTGGAACGACTCTCTGAGAACAACAGCAACAATCTTCTCCTTTGCACTGGTGTGATGGTGCAAATCAGGAGAGAGTGTAATAGACTCAAGTGGATATTGTTGCACAGCCTTGCTGCCCTCTAGGACTGGGGTTGTCCTTAGAAAAATATAGAAAATAAAAACAGAGGGCCCACTGGCCTAGTGCATTATCCAACGAGAATGTATTAAAACTGATAAGATAAAATAGAACTACTCACAAATGTAGGTAGTATCCTCGCCCATCAAGCCACTGCAAGTTGCCACAAACTCTGAACTTTATCGAAGCCTCCAGCTTTACCTGGACATCACCAGTGTCCCTACTGGCTAACTCATTTAGAAGGTAAGCCTTCTTCAGAGCCAAATAGCCTAGTGTCTTGATGTGTGAGTAGTTCTATTTTATCTTATCAATTTTAATAAATTCTTCTTGGATAATGTACTAAGCCAGTGCGCCCTCTGTTTTTTCTTTTTCTACAACTCTTTGAGAACCGTCAGACATTTCTCAGTCTGTTGCTGTCAGGAACATGTCTGCTTGTCTATGGCCACACTTTATCTGCAGATAATCAGTACTTCGGAGTGCAATATATAAAGCTGTATCACTAGGATATTATAAAGATCGCATGGCTGCTCTTGATAACGACACTGAATTGTTGCTGTGTTGTATTTGGTAGTTATGCGGCGTTATGTACTTAAAATTCCAGGGGAGCCAGTTTGCAGGAAAGCCCACCCATTATGTCCTCACCAATCAAGATAACTCAGTCTAGGTAAATTTAGTACACAAATCTGTCTTATCTGCAGCTTAAACATTGACTCTGAGTAGACAGTTTAAGCAATATTTACTAAAGTCTATTCTCCTTCCTAGAGAACAGCCCTGGGCTACAGATAGGAGCAGTTGCTTATTTTTGTAAACCTCGGCTAAGCTACACACACCCACACACAACAAGCCAGCAGACCAGAGCCTCCCAAGCTGAAAGCTCAATTTGCAACCAGTAAACTCACTATAAACTTTTCAGTCTGCGTTACGGAGAGATAAGATTTTTTACTGTCTGCTGCTGGAAGCTTGTTAATGGGAAGGGAGCATTTACCTAATTATCCTGTGCATTAAATCTGCAGAGACAGTGTGACTGTAATGGGGCAATGTTTAAAGTGAAATTGTCTTTAACTGTATCTTAGAGTGCCATACACTAGCTGCTATTAGTGAGAGATGATGCGATTAGCAGTAGGGTGGGGAGCCCTTGTGAGTGATATGAAGAATATTGTATTGAAAGGTATCATTTGCAGACATGTTACATTCTGGGAATTGTTTTTGACCAATGAGATTTTACATTTACTGCATGCATCCCCGGCTCCAAGTAGACTGATTCACACAGAAAAACTAGGGCACTCGTTCACACAAGCTTTGGTCTCTGAAGAGTGATCCACATTTGTCAGAGGGCGAGGAGGTATTGTATCGCCTCCTCACCACCTGCTTTAAATGATATTTTTTTCTTCACAATCATACTTACCTAGGTGGCAGGGTTGCCAACCTCCTGCAGCATTTTTTACTGACAAAACATGGAACTTTTACTGGCGGAGCACATTTTTTTACTGACAACCTGAAAACTGACAGAATTCCTATTGAAAACTAACACAGTGAATATTTGAACAGTATAAACATGATATGGAAACACTGACAATACCTAAAACAAAGTAATTTGCTTGATTTACACTTGAAAAGTCAACACAGCATGAAATCATCAGCCTCTGATATTTACTGGCAGTTGTAAAAAAAAATCACTGATTTTTACAAACTGTCAGTAAATTTACTGGCGGTTGGCAACCCTGCTAGGTGGATGCAGCATTGGTCCAATGCTGCATCTGTCCCCCGCCAGCTCTAACACTGAGAACCGAGTGATCTAACACCGCTGATCGCTCAGTTCTCAGCGCTCCTTGAGCAGAGAGCTGGTGACTGTCAGTCACGCTCTCTGCTCTGCCCCCCCCCCCCACACACACACTCACTGGAGAGCTGGGCTTCGGAGGGGGTAGGAACGGCTGGCTTAGGCTCTCAGCAGCTCGCTGAGAGGCTGAGCTGGTCCAGACATGTGGGCGGACCCTGACTCCATTGTTGCGATCTTTCCCGAGCCTGTACCAGCTCTTTGACATCAGCAGGCAGCAGACTTCAGCCAGCTGTCTGCTCAAAACAGGCCACAGGAGTGCAGAATGAACTGCACTCCTGTGATCCATAGGAGGAGTACAGCCAAACAAGCTTTGGCTGTACTTCTCCTTTAACTCCATGATCACCACACTAGCATGCCGCAACCAAATGCATTCAACGCAGTTGCAGAGTGCTTGCAGAGGGGCCCAATTCGCTTGAATGGGTCACGTTTGCCGACCGAAAGCGACGGGGGGGGGGGGTTAATTCCTGTCACTGCATTTTAAACCCCTGGCCGCCGCAGCTAAAGGGGGTAGCAGTTGGGGGGGTTTGGGGAGGTAAGAGTGCGGCTCAACCATGGGGTTTTATCACCCCCCAAACTGCTAATGTGAACAAGCACTTACAGTGGACCTTCACCCTCACTCTCCTCTCACAATCAGACATGTATTTATTGTTTTTATCAAATACCATTTTTTCACAACCCCTCCTGGCGCTTGTGGGATTGTCACTTTGGTGAGAATGGCATACCAGTAACTTGTAGCCTCTTGGAATAGTGACTTCATGTATCACAGGAGGCCTTGAACTTGTCTATAGCACATGTGCTGCTGTGCATTCACCTGCTACCGCCACTTCCCTCACCGTGTTTGTTGTATCATTGCCGCATCACCAGCCGTCCCAATAAAGTGAATGGGACTGTCGGCGAGTCAACAGCGGGTCAGAGGAGGAGCCGCTGCGGGACAGAGATGACAGTCGCTCTTTAAAAATTATGATTAAAATCGACTTGATTTAAATCAAGCCTTTTCTACTAGTGATTTAAATCAAATCCACCCTGAACCTACGGTAACTGTCAAAAGGTTTTTGTAACAAAATGTTTAAGGAAAGAAATATTTTTTCTAATCTTGCACACTGGGATGCTGCCAGAATAGTTGTTCAGAAGAATCAGAAGAGGTCAAGGAAAACCCATAGACATACAATTTTCCAATTCGACGGGTTGAATTGGGAAAGATCAGGATATATTTGTGGGCCTCTCAATCAATGTATAAAAAATATACTGAAGATCATTTCACAGATGCTCACTATAAAGATACACTAAGGCCCTGTTCACATTATTGCGTAGCAGGAAAGCTTGTTCTCATTATGCGATTATGACAGTGTGATTTTCACACGATTCTGCATGTCGCATAGGGCAGCCCATTCACTTGAAGGGTTGTCGCCCGAAAAAAAAAAGCTCCTGCTCCTTTTCAGGCAACAAGCTTCACAAGATTTTTTAAAGGCGTGTTTTGCTGCGATTGCCACCCCATCCTGTCGTGAGACAATCGTAACAGAATCGCAATGTGTTTGGGGTGCCCAAATGCGTGCTGTACTGTGATTACCAAATTGGATTCCAGTTCGCAAAGAGTGAATGGAGCCCCAGTCTGAGGATATATTAATCAAATACAAAGTCTGATTAATCTGATTGGATATTTCAAATATACACATTACCTGAGTTTTATGGAAACTTTATTCAGCCATACAGGTAGCAGCTGTTCCACGTCAGGAAGGGTTTCAATACAACTGTATGATGTCATTATGTATGTGGTACCCAGCAATTGTAACAGAGGGCTGGAACCTATCAAGTTAGAAATATGGGAGCTGCCAGTGCTAACTTCTTTTTTTTTTAATATGCAAGCTCCAGGGCTGTCATCTTTATCCTTTGTTACTTAGTGATTACACAGCCTGGCTGTATGGGGTCAAGCAAACATCAAATGAAAGTTGGAGAAAAGTTAGAATTCCCATATGCTCAATTAGTAAAGTCGGCCATAGATGATGCGACTTTTTGTCCTGCAACCATGGGTTGCAAGGCAGAAAATCGCTCACCCTATCAACACCATCTGCGAATCCCTCCCACAAAGGTATTGTGTTCTCCTGGCGGGAAGGTGGGGGAGCCGTCCTTGCTGGGAGAACACAGCGATTATTGTTAGTGGCTACAAATGTAAAAATCTAGCATGTCGATTGTACTCAAGTCTATCGATGGATCCACAGCCTGCCCATAGATGGCTCAGTTCTCAGCCAGTCCCTGCTGAGATTCAAACCATCTATAGCCAGCTTAACACAGAAAATAATAAAACAAAAAAACTAGCCTGGCAGGCAACCATCATTCTTAAGTCCTCGTTTAGACTAGTTGTGGGGGGAGTTAAAACCGCATAGTTGAGCTGCATTTTTTACGCCCCCCCCCCCCACTAAACCACCTCCCTGTTTAAGCTGCAATGGCCGCAGTCGCATTGCTTATATCTGACACATTGCTATCAGTGGGCAACAAGCCCGCCAAGCGCATAACCCATTCAGGTGAATTTGGAAGCCCCACAAATGTCCAACAACCTTGTGCAATGCATGCGGTTGCAGCTCATTTGTTCAGCAAAAATGGGGTTAAAACAGCTGGTGAGAAGGCGTTATATGGCCTTTTCACAGCTGTCAATCACCTCTGAAAAGTGGTTTGAATGTGGATTGCTTTTCGGAGAAGCGACAGTTTAGACACTTTGAAACCTAGCCTAAGGAAAAGTCTGCAACAGAACAACCCCCCCCCCCCCCCCCAGCAACTAACACTATCCTTTCCTGGTACTCATCCTAACCATTTCTGGTACTGTGGACCTAGGCTAGCATGATGAATAACCAGGACAGGAAAATCACCGCAAGTATGGGTTACAATTTCCCATATTCCTGGTACTCTTCATTTCATCTTAGTAGGCTGACAAAATTAGCACACAGGAAAGGAAAATTAGGGTAAGTATGGATAACAACTTTCCATATTCCCCTCTCCTGTGCAATTCAGCTGCCAAGGAGAAGGAAAACAATATCTGCGAGGGGTCCAAATGACTTTTCTGAGCGGATACAAGTCTATGGACCCCAACAGGGCCCCCATGTGACAGTGCTGAGCCAATCATGAGGCACCAGAGCTGTCACAGATGTGGGAAAGGGTGTGATATGCTCATCTATACCTGAAGGTATGCCAGGTATATATATCACTTTGGAAGGGGATGGAAAGGTGAGGGGAATTGGCTCTCTGGGGATGATTTACTAAAACTGGAGAGTGCAAAATCTCGTGCACGTGTGCTTGGTAGCCAATCATCTTCTAACTTCAGCTTGTTCAATTAAAGTGGTAGAAAACTGGGCTTTAGGTCTTGTACCTACAGGTAAGCCTATAATTAAGGGTTACCTATAGGTACTGTGAATATCTCCTTAACTTGCACTGTTTAGGAGACATTCACACTGCATGCAGCCGGTGACGTCAATGGCGCATGCGCTGTAGAGTCCATGCTGTAAACGGCGGTTCCCGCGCGCATGCACGGAAGTGACATCATCGCGGCCCCAGCCACTCATGTAGCCGGAGGCTGCGAACCCGGAAGGATGACCAGATGAGAAGATGGAAGCCCGGTCAGCAGTGACAGCGTACCGCTGGAGGGCTTCATTTTAACGTCTCTTACCTTAAAACGATGCATATTAGCACATTATGACAATGGGGGTTATTTACAAAAGGCAAATCCACTTTGCACTACAAGTGCACTGCTAGTGCACTTGGGAGTGCAGTCGCTGTAAATCTGAGGGGTAGATCTGAAATGAGGGGAAGCTCTGCTGATTTTATCATCCATCACGTGCAAGCTAAAATGCTGTTTTTTATTTTCCTTGCATGTCCCCCTCGGATTTACAGCGACTGCACTAGCAGTGCACTTGTAGTGCAAAGTGGATTTGCCTTTCGTAAATAACACCCATTGCCTTGCAGGGGAAGTTTTTTTTACAACTGCAGTTTACTACCACTTTAAGTTATGACAAAAAAAACCCTGGAAGCTGATTGGTTTATATGCACAGCTGCACCAGATTTAGAACTCTCCAGTTTTAGTAAATCAAACTGTATGAGCAAAGGACTGGGCGCACATTATACTCAATTGATGAATTTTTATTTTGAATACATGCGGTTAGGATTAAAGTAGTCTTTTTTTGCTATCTGAGTTAGCCACTTAAATTACCGCATTGGGGTTGATTTACTAAAACCGGAGAGGGCAAAATCTAGGGAAGCTCTGCATGAAAACCAATCAGCTTTAATTTTTTTTTCTGTCAAATCTCAATGAATCTAATCGAACAAGCTGATTGGCCACCATACACAGCAGCGCCACATTTTTCACCCTCCAGTTTTAGTAAATTAATACCAATGCTTCTGTCTTCCAGGTGAAAAATATAACTCAGTATTGCCATTTTTCTTATGCAATGTTTAAAGGATTTAAAATAAATTCAGATGTAAATAAAATGTATACACACGGGCGGCACAGTGGTGTAGTGGGTAGCACTCTCGCCTAGCAGTAAGAAAAGTCACTGGTTCGAATCCCGACCAAGACACTACCTGCCTGGAGTTTGCATGTTCTCCCTGTGCCTGCGTGGGTTTCCTCCGGGTACTCCGGTTTCCTCCCACACTCCAAAGACATGCTGGTAGGTTAATTGGATCCTGTCTAAATTGTCCCTAGTATGTATGAATGTGAGTTAGGGACCTTAGATTGTAAGCTCCTTGAGGGTAGGGACCGATGTGAATGTACAATGTATATGTAAAGCGCTGCGTAAATTGACGGTGCTATATAAGTACCTGAAATAAATAAAAAATAAATAAAATATATATAGATCTCTCTCTCTCTCTCTATATGGAATGCAGTTGATAAGTCAGTGTTGCAGGAAGGAAAGAGTCACATTGTAGAATCTCTTATCCCAGTAAAGGCCTCTGCCACCACGAATGACGGATGTCATTAACGAGCTAGCTGCCATGTCTGATCCTGAATGACAGGCTAATAGGGGTCCCCGGGGCATATATACACTCCAGCACATATCCTCCCTGCCATTCTTCTTAAAGCGTGGCCAAACCACCAGGGAACGAGTACCAGGAACTTAAAAAGTCTGTAGAAAAGCATCACTGCTCTCCTGGACTTTTTCCCCAGGTCCTCTCCAATTTATTGAAGTCCCAGAGCCTAGCGGTGCAGCCTTTCTAAAGAAGCCCTGTTTGATAATGGCTGTGCAATTGGTTCAATTAGGGAAAAAGGAGGAGAGAGGGGAGTTTTCGTAATGAAATTGTCTTGCAAAAGGAAAACTCTGCAAATTGGGGGATTATGTCAGCAGACCACCTGTAGGGCATTCTTAGTCTAGAGCTTAGGCATTACTGCCTGCAGCCTGGCTAACAATGTAGGCAAGGCTAATAGGAGCAGCTCTCTCCTTCCCTCTCTCTCCTCTTTTCCCTCCGGTGTCTACTAACTGTTACAAGTAGAGCTAAAAATGAAATAAAAGATGCCAAAAAAAAAAAAAATCCCACATGTCTTCAACTGAAAAACATTTAAGGCACTGCGGTGGTCAATTGGTGCTGAAAACTAAAATAAAGGGGAACAGGGAGCTGGGAACAGACTTTAGACTATAGATCACGTATGGAGAACAGAAAAGATCAAAGAATGGCAGGCTGAAAGGGCCAAGTTCCCTACAGATTAACCCCATTCACTCGGCCCCTCTTTAAGGGGGGACTCGTGCTGTTCCACTAGACAGACAGGTAAAAAGTTCACCCTCTAGCAAAAAAGCATATTGCAACTAATTCAGCGCCCCTTCCACTCAATAAATGGAATGTGACTTGACAGACACATAATGCGCTCCATGCTGACAAAAGAAGCACGTTTTATAGGCACAAGTTAAGTATAAAAGGTTACTATGATGTTAACCTGTTAAATTAGTTTAGCAAATGGAACAAGCTGACATCTATGCTGAAAAAAAAAGTTCTTTAAACGTGCAGCCAGAATTAAAGGGATTTTTTTTTTTTTTAATATTAAAATTACCCTCTAAAATAAATAAACAATTAAATAAAAAACACACACACAAACCTAAAAAGCTTATTTTCTAAAATAATACACAGCAAAAGGACCTGCAGCTATCTTCTTATATTTAAACCCAATCAAATTGCAGTAGTTTATAGCAGTCAGAACTTCTGATTGGTGGCAGAACGTTTCTAAATAAACAACATTACACATAGGGGTTGATTTACTAAAGGCAAATAGACTTCACTCTGCAAGTGCAGTTGTTCCAGAGCTTAGTAAATAAGGTAAAGCTTAACTTTGCAAAGCATACCCAATCACATGCAAGGAAGATAAAAACAACAGAATTGTTGCTTGCACATGATTGGATGATGAAAGTCAGCAGAGCTTCTGCTCATTTACTCAGCTCTGGAGCAACTGCTCTTGCAGAATGCAACTGTACTGCATGTCAATTTGCCTTTAGTAAATCAACCCCATAGTCTTAGAAATTAGGAATATTGCTTTAGTAAATAAAAATACATTAGATCTATTTAAAACCAGTGCAACATCTACTGATAACATGCAAATTGATAGGGATTGGTTAACTAAAGGCAAATACATGGTGCACTTTGCAAGTGCAGTTGCTCCAGAGCTTAGTCAATCACATGAAAGGAAGATAAAAACAGAATTGTTGCTTACACATGATTGGATGATGGAAGTCAGCAGAGCTTCTGTTCATTTACTAAGCTCTGGAGGAACTGCATTTTGCAAAGTGCGCAGTCTATTTGCCTTTAGTAAATCAACCCCATAGTCTTAGAAATTATGAATATTGCTTTAGTAAATACAAAATACATTAGATCTGTTTAAAAACAGTGCAACTGGTATGCATAACATGCAAATTAATAGGGTTTGGTTAACTAAAGGCAAATACACTGTGCACTTTGCAACTGCAGTTGCTCTAGAGCTTAGTAAATGAGGTGAAGCTTCACTATGCAAAAAAAATATCCAACCACATGCAAGGAGAAAAAAAAAAAAAAAAAAACACAACCACAAAAGAACAGTATTTTCATTTGCACATGATTAGATAATGGAAGTTGGAGCTTCCACACATTTACTAAACTCTGGAGCAGCTATACTTGAAAAGTGCATTGGGGTTGATTTACTGAAACTTGAGAGTGCAAAATCTGGTACAGCTGTGTATGGTAGCCAATCATTTTCTAACTTCAGCGTGTTCAGTTAAGCGTTGACAAAAAAAACTGGAAGCTGATTGGTTTCTATGCAGAGCTGCACCAGATTTTGCCCTCTCCAGCTTTAGTATCAGTCCTGAAGTCTAATTAAAGCAAAAAAACAACAGCAACTTGTTTGCCTAAGTTTCTACCCTTTACCTTATAAATAGGTTTGTTTGTCTATATTGCAACCTTTTACCTTATAAATATGCTTTATAAACACATTCATGGCCACCTGACCCTTTTACTTTGTGCAATTTCTCATTACATAAAATATAAGCTTTCAAAAGGAAAAAACAGCAACTGGCGGTATAATTTATAAAAATTAATTTTATTGACAAAATAAAATAATCCATTAATTTTTTGTTCTTATGAAGAATCCTCTAAACTTTATACAGCTATTTACAAGGTGTTATAACTTTGCATATGTACATATTTTACACATATTACAAATTGAAAGCAAAATATTTATATAAATACATCTCTAGTGTAAAGAACCCGTATTTTCTTGGGATGATTTGTTTTATAGATTTCTTAAGACAAAAGTTTAAGGCAGGGATAGGCAACTGATGGTGCTCTAGCTGTGGAAAAACTATAAGTCTCAGCATGCCGTGTTGGCCAAGAGTTGACAAGACATGCTGAGACTTGTAGTTTACATCTGCAGCTAAATGCCCCCCTCTGTTGTCCATACCTGGAAGGCATTTGCTTGGCTAATTAAGAGATCCCATCCCCCTGACCCTGGAGTGCCACAGAAAGGCATATTTCAGATTGTGGTAAGGTAGGGTGAGTGGGCATTGATGAGGGGTCACTCCAGCAACTGTAGGAAAGAAATGTTGAGGACCGACAGACATACAACATACATATAAAAAAAAAAGTAAAACACATAATAATAAGATTGCTCCAACACGCAAATGAAGTTATTGCCTCCAGTGGTGGAAACGCAGGGACAATCTCCTGCCTGGACCAGTTAATATAAGGTCTTAGCAAAGCTCCTTGCATATAAATGGAGACAAATCAGGGAGGCTTCAATACCAGGTACATTGTTCTGACCAGTCATTCAAGTCCCTACTAATGGATACCATTAAGAGTTCATTATCATGCTAATAGCAAGAAACTAAAAGAATGGAAAGGGGCTTGCTTTCGGGTTAGGTTGGAAGATCTCAAACCCTCATGTGTCTCAGGTCCCTTCCCCCAGACCCTTTTTTTCCCCTCTGATTTGTTAGACCTGAGATAAGGGCATCTGCTTTGGGTAAGACACAGAACTGGCAGTGCCAGACCTCCATGTCAAGCCGGTGCTGACATCACTGTACATAGAGCCACCAGTTGCTTTGCTGCCCCAGCAGCAGCGTGTGCAGAAAGCCCTCCAGGACTCCAAGGTCTTCCCTGACCAAATCCATACCCCAGAGGTGATGCCAACCACCAGGCACATAAAGTACTTTAGCATGAAGACGGCATAGTCCGGCCTGCGAGGCTGTGCCAACTCGGGGAGGCAAGAGTTACAGTTATGAGCCATCTCCCAACCCTGGCGGTTGTGCTGTTCATAGAAAAAGCATGCCACCACAATGGTAGCCGGCACGGTGTAAAGTACGCTGAATATCCCAATGCGGATCATTAGTTTCTCCAGTTTGTCAGTTTTGGTGCCACCTTGTTTGATGACACTACGAATCCTGAAAAGGGACACAAACCCGGCTAGCAGGAACATGCTGCCAATGAAGAGGTAGATGACCAAGGGGGCCAGGACGAAGCCCCTCAGATTGTCTAAGTTCTGGTTGCCCACATAGCAGATGCCAGCCACTGGGTCTCCGTCCACCGAGCTGAGGGCCAGCACAGCGATGGACTTGATGCTGGGCACCAACCAGGCGGCCAAGTGGAAGTACTGGGAGTAGCCGGCGATGGCCTCGTTGCCCCATTTCATGCCGGCCGCCAGGAACCAGGTGAGGGACAGGATGACCCACCAGATGGAGCTGGCCATGCCGAAGAAGTAGATGAGCAGGAAGACCAGGGTGCAAAGCGCCGGTCCGGTGGTCTCGTAGTGGATGTGCTCCAGGTCGTGCTCCCGGCTACACGCCACCTTCTCGTGGCCGGCAATCAGACGCACCAGGTAGCCGGCGGACACCAACAGGTAGCAGGCGGACAGGAAGATAATGGGTCTCTCGGGGTACTTGAACCTCTCCATGTCAATGAGGAAGGTGGAGACTGTGGCAAAGGTGGAGGCAAAGCAGAGGACGGACCACAGGCCGATCCAGAAGGTGGTGAAGGTCCTCTCCTCTGGGGAGAAGTAGGGGTTGTGGCAGGGCATGGCACAATTGGGGATCTGACCAGTCCTCACCCTGTTGTAGAGAGGGTGCCTCTCATTGGACACCAGCACCATGGGCTCCCTGCACTGGCAGCCAGGCTCGCACCCTGCGGGGACCCTGGGCTTGCTCCGCGGAGGTTCCGCGCGGGGTTTGCTGATTGTTCCGCCCTTGTGCGGGTGGCTGGGAGCCTTGGGCGGGCGTTGGTCGGGCAGGCTGGGCGCTGCGGTGGTCAGATCGGTGCGGTTGTAGTCCATACACAGCGTGTCCGGGTTCCCCAGCTCCGGTAACCGATCACAGCGCATCCGATCCGGCCAGGCGAAGCCGTATTGGCGCATGAGAGGGGCGCAGCCGGCCCGGGCCCGCTCACACACACTCCGACATGGGGGGAGCGGCTTCTTGTAGTCCTCCAGGCAGATCGGTGTGTACATGCTGCAGAGGAAGAACTTCAGATCGGCCGAGCAATGGATCTCCACCAGCGGCCAGAACTGGTGAACCTCCAGGCCGGCCTCGTCCTGCGTGTCATGATTGAACTGGTTGGGCATGTAGGTGTGATTGTAGCCGATCCCCTTACACAGGGGCACCGTGATCTCCTGGCATGTCAGGTCCTTGGCAGCGGCGCCCAGTGCCGGGGAGGGGAGCCAACAAGAGACCAGCGAGAGCAGCGAGAGCGGCAGGTACAACATGGCCAGATCTCCCATCATCTCCCCGCCATAAGTTCCAGCAAGTCCGACTAAACTTCTCCCCAACCAGCCGATAAATCCACACTGACAGCCCCGGGATCGCACCGATCTCTCCGATCACCACCGGCACCTGAACCCTCCGCACTTTACTCCGAGCTCTGCACTCTGCTGGGATACACGCCGACCTCATGAATATTTATAGAGCGACCGGCCAGGGCCCGCCCCCCGACCAATCCCATTATCCCCTCTGGAGGGGGGCGGGGCCCGGCTGTCTGATTCCAACAACCCTTTATTTTCTAAACGTGGACCGAGCGTGTGGATGAGCCGCCTATTGTTATTAATGAGGAGCCAGAGCTTCATTCATCATCATCATCATCATCATCATCATCATCATCATTATCATCATCATTATCCATTCATTATTTACAGCACCCCTCCATCACACTTAATCACCGGGATATACACCTCACCCACCCACCCATATCTCTACACCCCATCATCACCCCATCATCACTCCTCATCACCCCTCATCACCCCACCATCACCCCTCATCACCCCATCATCACTCCTCATCACCCCTCATCACCCATCATCACCCCATCATGACTCCTCATCACCCCTCATCACCCCACCATCACTCCTCATCACCCCTCATCACCCCATCATCACTCCTCATCACCCCCTCATCACTCCTCATCACCCCTCATCACCCCCTCATCACTCCTCATCACCCCATCATCACTCCTCATCACCCCCTCATCACCCCAACATCACCCCATCATCACTCCTCATCACCCCTCATCACCCCCTCATCACTCCTCATCACCCCATCATCACTCCTCATCACCCCCTCATCACCCCAACATCACCCCATCATCACTCCTCATCACCCCTCATCACCCCATCATCACTCCTCATCACCCCTCATCACCCCACCATCACTCCTCATCACCCCTCATCACCCCATCATCACTCCTCATCACCCCTCATCACCCCCTCATCACTCCTCATCACCCCATCATCACTCCTCATCACCCCTCATCACCCCATCATCACTCCTCATCACCCCTCATCACCCCATCATCACTCCTCATCACCCCTCATCACCCCATCATCACTCCTCATCACCCCATCATCACTCCTCATCACCCCATCATCACTCCTCATCACCCCTCATCTACTGCACAAAGTTGGCATTAACTTCTTCTTACTACACACTATATATATATATATATATTTCTTCTATTATTATTATTATTATTATTATTTATTTTTGTAAAAGGGCAAATTAAGTATTATTTCATGATGGACTATTAACATGCTCTATGTTCTATATAAATAAATGTGTGTATATACAGAGTATATATATATATATATATATATATATATATATATATATATATATATATATATATATATATATAATTTATTTATTATATTAGTATTTATCATTATTATTAGCATTTATAAAGCATTGCACAATAATATTTTTTATTATTATTATCTCTGAAGTATTATCTATCTATCTATCTATCTATCTATCTATCTATCTATCTATCTATCTACCTACCTATCGCTCTCTTTTCTGTCTCTCTCTTCTCTCCATCTCTCTATTCGCTCTCTCTTTTCCCTTCTCTCCCTCTTCTCTCTTACTCTCCAGCCTTCTCTCTTTTCTCTCTCCATCCTCTCCTCTCCTCTCCTCTCCTCTTCTCTTCTCTTCTCTTCTCTTCTCTTCTCTTCTCTTCTCTTCTCTTCTCTTCTCTTCTCTTCTCTTTCCATCTCTCTATTTTCTCTTTTCTTCTCTTTTCTTCTCTCCATATTTCTATTTTCTCTCCATCTCTCTATTCTTTCTCACTCTTTTCTCTTCTCTCTCTCCATCTCTCTCTCTTTTCTCTCTCTCTCTCCCTCTCCCTACCTCCCTCCCTCCCCCTCTCTCTTTCTTCTCTTCTCTCTCCCTCCCTCTCTTCTCTTCTCTCTCACCATCTCTCTTCTCTCCTTTCTCTCTCTCTTCTCAGCTCTCTTCTCTCTCTCTCTCTCTCTCTCTCTCTCTCTCTCTCTCTCTTTCCACCTCTCTTCTTTCTCTCTCCTCTTCTCTCCCCCCCTCTCCATCTCTCTTCTCTCTCTCTCCCCCCCCCTCTCTCTCCATCTCCCTCTTCTCTCTCTCTTTCCATCTAACTTCTCTTCTCTTCTCTTCTCTTCTCTTCTCTTCTCTTCTCTTCTCTTCTCTTCTCTTCTCTTCTCTTCTCTTCTCTTCTCTTCTCTTCTCTTCTCTCCTCTCCTCTCCTCTCCTCTCCTCTCCTCTCCTCTCCTCTCCTCTTCTCTTCTCTTCTCTTCTCTTCTCTTCTCTTCTCTTCTCTTCTTGAGAGGGTGCCTCTCATTGGACACCAGCACCATGGGAGAACACCAAAGAACAGTCCTTGAAGCAATATCGGTAATATCGGGTATGTTTGTGCCCTGGACCGATACTTCAAAAAAAGCGAATATTGGCCTCACCGATAATTGGTTGATCCCTACCCAATAGTACAAGCTGTGCATTGGGTGTTAGAATTCCTATTTGTCATCCCGGATCTCTATGGACCATCATCTTATCCCCACACACTAATTGTGGCCCCGCTACCCACCCTTATATCCCTTCCCTACTAATGGACACTTTAAGAAGTGAACCTCAGATGTTCTGGGTACAGTCCTCCAAGATCCATTGTCCCATCTTTTTCTCTCTCCACCACAGGGATAAAGCACTTTGCATGTAGGAATGCCGGAATACACATCTGTATTTCTGCTTTATAGTTTAACTCACTGATCTCTGCTAAATAACGTAATGTAATGATTTTTACAACGTTATATAGGAGATATTCTGCCTGTGTTTGTACCTGCGATGGGTTTTTAAATAAAGAATTAAAAAAATCCTCTTTGTATTGTATTTAAAAAACAATGGAGAACCAGTCATAAAATTCCAACTTGGTGAATACGTTTTTGCCCGATCTCGCTGTGCTGAAGCAAATTATTGAATGTTTCCATTGTTGCTTCCTAAAAAAAATGAGCACTGATTGCTCCTGCAGTGGAGGAATGTGAATACTTCTCTCTGTGGAAGGAACTCCGCTGTCTTCAGTCTGTACAGCCTCCGGCAAAGTCTTCAGCATTTTGACACTTTCAGGAGTATTGGATGCCTGTGTTCCCATCTGTGCTCAATG
The DNA here is from genome assembly GCF_042186555.1 of Aquarana catesbeiana. Taxonomy (NCBI): domain Eukaryota; kingdom Metazoa; phylum Chordata; class Amphibia; order Anura; family Ranidae; genus Aquarana; species Aquarana catesbeiana. The sequence goes on from NC_133328.1 coordinate 74,134,816, forward strand.
ACTTCTCCTGCCAGACTCTATGTACTGTGTCTGCTAGTGACATAGGGGTGAACCCCAGGGTTCAGCGGGGGGCACAGGCATCTGTTACTTCTGGAAGTGCCCAATGCAGGAGACTCTCTAGGATCCTGTACTGCTTCAATACAACAAAGTTTGGACTCACCTCCTGCCGGAGAGGTAAGTATATTGTGTTCCTATTGGAACAATGCTTTCATTTTTTGGGGAGTAACAGAGTTCTTTTAAAGGGTTAGTTCACCTTTTCAGAAAATATTAAAAGGTGAACTAACACCATACAATATCCCCATCTACCCCCCCCCCCCCACTGCACTTACCTCCATTGGTGATACAGCAGTCCGGGGGTTTGAAAACTATGCTGTTCTTTCTCTTCTTTGGCTAGGGACACCAGGAGGGATCAGAGAGGTTCTGATTGGTCATGTGCAGGGGCATGACCATGCTGACCAATCAGAACCACTCAGATCCGCTGCACCGGTCTGCGTGGACTGTGAAACGGTATCACCCAGGGAGGAAGGTGCAATGGGAACTGGGGGGGGAGGGGATGTGTGGTGTTAGTTCACCTTTTCATTTCACTTAAAGCCCAACTCCGGGCAAACAAAATGTAGGGCTGTGCCCGCACAGCATGGGCTAACTGCTTTTTCTAGGGGGAGAGGCAAGCAAAGATATACTTACCTGATCCTCAGATCCTCCCAGCACAAGCCTGGTCCCTGTGGCACCCCCCCCCTCCCAGTGGACTGTTCCTGATGTCATCACGCCCAGAGCAGGCTCCATAGTCCAGGAACAGTCTACCTCTGGACTGTGGGGGAGCACTGTTTTCTGAAGGATCGGGTGAGTATAAGCTTTCTGCTCACTCCTAGATAAAAGGAGTAGTTGGCCCGTGCAGTGCGGCCACAGCCCCACTGCATGGGAAAATGTTTTAGTTTTTTTTTTGCCTGGAGTTGTGCTTTAACCCTAAACCAGGAAGATAGCATGCAACATTTCTGACAGGATCAACAAGTAACTTTGCACTCATTGTGCAGATATAACAAAACACTTCCAATGATATACTGAACAAACCAAAATGAGGTAAAAAAGTTTATTGTTACTGTTGATATACACTTAAAAACTTTAAATTCAGATGTTTTTTTTATAGCTAGATTCTGAGTTAGAATATATGTGTCCCCTGTTCCTTCTAACACTGGATACTAGTTTTTTTTTGTACATTTTTTTTGCTTCTTCTCCTCTGGAGGATGCGAAGTGTAGTTTGTGTTTATTTATGACCAGTGAGACTCTGTCAGTGTAGACAGTCTGGGAGCTCAGGAAATTGATACATGGATTGGTATGTCAAGAAGCTGTATGCAGAACTTGCATGTGTTGAGGAAAATATATACTGAAATATGAATGCAGCAAGCCAAAGGTGCCCAGATCCCGAGGGGAGCGGTTGCCACTTGCAGTAATTCCAAGTGGCTTCTATTCATTATGTATTTGTTGGGGAGGAATTTTTGAGCTGCAGAATGCTATTGCTGCTTGTACCGCACCAGCCCAAGAAATGTTACCTATAAAACTATTTCTGTAATAAAGCTCAGTTATTTTTAGAATGTCAGTACTAGCGTCATGTGAAAGTTTACACTTCTTAAAGGGTCAGTCCATCCAACAGTAATAATTAAGGTTTGCTAGATCCTGTAAAGTTAAACCACATAATAAATGCTTATGTTTCCCTGATACTCTGTTAATGAGATCAGCACTGAATAGGGTCCATCCAGCGCTCAGCGCAAGAAGGTGGAGCTACATCCCATCAAACACATGGCGTAGAATGGGTGTACCGCTTTGCGTCTGTTCTCTGCCTCCTTGCTCCGTCTGCACATGCTTAGCATTGAAAGCGAACTGTGCAAATGCTTTTTTTGTTGGAACAGTTGGAAGGCGGTTGCACATGCGTGGTATGATTTTAATGTCAGGTAGGGGCAGAGAGCATAGTGTGACAACAGTAGCTATCAGAGGAGACATGAAGATGCAGCCCACTGAATGCTAGACACTGATTTGTAGCTTGCATGCAGTGAAGAAAGCGCGGCCCACCGTGTGTTGACCCCCCTCCCGTGTAACAGCACTGAACCCAGGGTGGGGGCTCCTCCTGCCCCTCTCCCTTGCCCCAGACCTGAATGAGACAGATCTCTGCACACCTGACCATTATAAATGGAATGTAGACAAATGTGGATAGATTCACATAATATAGAGCAGTGGTCATCAACCCTGTCCTCAGGGCCCACTAACAGGCCAGGTTTTATGTATTACCTTGGGGAGATGCAGACTAGAATACTGCAATCACTGAGCAGCAAATGATATCACCTGTGATGTATTTCAGTTATCTTGCAAACCTGGCCTGTTAGTGGGCCCTGAGGACAGGGTTGATGACCACTGATATAGAGCACCTCTTCCCGGGGTTATTAGAGCAAATAGGACAAAGGATGGGACTATAGCGGTGCAAGAAGAAAACCAAAGAAAAATATGTTGAGATAAAATTTACAAAATTTATTATAAATCTAAAACAGAGTCATACTTTTAAAAGACATAAGCTTAAACCCAAGGATATGGTTCATAAACTTGTTTAAAGTGACATAGTGTTGAGTCCCAACATGTTTCACCCTGTATATTGGGCTTCCTAAGACTAGGATATCAGCCTTCCTGTATTTCTGAAATAGCACTTAGAATGAAGTTATACATTTATTAAAAAAACTTGAAGTGCTAAATCCACTGAATAGCCTACAGGTGGCCACAGGAGGCAGATACGGACCAGATTAGGTTAAGCTGTATATATGAATGACAGCGGGGGCAGGGATCACAAAGCAGGTTGGTTCAGATATTATGCTGCGACAGACCCCGTAAGCTGCATGTCTCCCTGCATGTCTCCGGCAAGTTTTTGACTAAATTTATGACTTCATTCTAAGTGCTATTTCAGAAATACAGAAAGGCTGATACCCCATGTGGATAGCATCCCCTGAGGAAGCCCAATATACAGGGCGAAACATGTCGGGACTCAACACTATGAACCATATCCTTGGGTTTAAGCATATTTCTTTTAAAAATATGACTGTTTTAAATTTATAATACATTTTGTAAATTTTATCTCAACATATTTTGCTTTGGTTTTCTTCTTTCACCGCTATAGTCCCATCCTTTGTTCTATTTGGCAATTATAAATGATTATGAGGGCTCTTTAGTCTCATTCTTAGATTTATTTTATATTATTTAGGATACAAGGGTAAGAAGCTGAAACATGCCAAGGTGTGTGGGAACATCAGAAACTTCAAAGTAGAGAGGAACAGAATGGGCAATTATTGCAGGGAGATCACACATTGGTGCATATAAAGCTCACAAGCTATAGAACCTTGTATTTGGGACACTAGCAGACTCAGCCCCCCTCTGAAAATGCTGAATGCCTGGCTGTCTCTAGGTCGATACTATTTAAGACACTAATGTGGAACAAGGGCAAATTAGAAAGTCAAAGCAAATTTATATCCTAATCTGCTTTCTTGTTCCAGGTCCGAGACTAAAGCTGGATACACACAAATAGACATATTTTGATAAAGATGTGGGCTGAACAAAAATAATACAGCCCAGATGAAGGAATCTTCCACTGCAGCTAATGCATGCTGACAGCCGCAGTTGGTGGCTGTCAGAATACCCGAGAACAGCAACTGTGTCTAATTGGCTGCAAGCTGCTGTTTGGCTCCTTCGAATTTTTCAATCAAAGGATGTTGAGTTGAGGTGGCCAACAGGATCACCCATGTAATGACTTTTGTCTGGTTCCTCAGGAACCAGCTGAAATTCAAATAATGTGTACCCAGCATAAATCTGGCCATACTCCAGTAGAATTTCGTTGTTCATACTGAAATTTGAAAAATCATTGGTCAAAGCATTCAAAAAAACTGAAAGATTTTGTTTCATTGCTACGAAAACCACATTCCCAGTTACAATTTTGTTTATTCGAGAAAATTGAGCATTCCCAAAGCATTTTTTTAAAACAAAATTCTGTTGGTGTTTGGTCAGCTTTAGAAAGTACAGAATAATTGCGGTGGTCATGTCAGCAGCAAGGGATACAGTATTTTCCAGGGGGATGGGGTGAGCAGTCAGCAATGGCAACCTGCATACCTCCTTAAAAAGGAACAGGTGTCTACCCACCCATTGTTCTTGGAGGTACAATTGTCTGTCTGTGGCTTGCTTGTGTTGAACCAAAATAACTCAGTAGGAGGTAAACGCAGTACTCTTTTCTATTAAACAAATCAGTAGTGGCGGCCCGTCCATTAGGGACGCACGGACACCCCCCCCCCATCCATGCATCCGGCCCCCTAAGCTACATTCAGGGTGCCTGATGCATGGATTCCAATGGGGGGGGGGGGGGGGTTTGAAGCACATGATTAGATCCAGAGGCTCTAATAGGCTTCAAAATAGGGTGGGCTTGGGGTGCAGAGCTCTGAGCCCACCCAGTTGTGTGACACTAGCAAATGAATATTTGCTAGTGTCACACTAATTCTCCTCCTGGCCAATCAGGAAGCGTTTCCCGATTGGCCAAAAGGAGAAGCTATGCTGGCAGCTGGGAGGAGGTGGGAGGTGACGCGACACAGGGAAAGCTAGACGGCCACCCGATCGTCACCCGGAGGGTAGGCCGGGTAAGTGTTTCGGCCGTGTGACTGACGGACCGACGGGGGGGGGCGTGGAGGTGCGGAGGTGCAGGTATCCTGAAAGGGGGGGGGGGTTGGAGGGTGTTTGCCGCCTCCCCCTCCCAAAAAAAAAAAAAAAACACATGCTGTCACTGCAAATTAGCATTGCACTTTATAAGTTAAAGTAATAGTAAACCACATCATTTTATAAAAAAAATCCCCTGCAAGGCAATGGCATAATGTGCTAGTATGCATCACATACTAGCACATTATGAACTACTTACCTTAGATTGACTGACAGGGCTTCTGTTCTTCCCCAGTCTTCCTTCAGGGATCGTGGGCTCCGGCAGTATGGGCTACGATAATGTCACTCCTGCGCCTTCGGCTCTGGCGTGGAGCTCTGAAGGTCTGGCAAGGTATGCCGTCCCTCCAGAGCGCATGCGCCAGTGTCGTCACTGGCTGCATCCAGCGTGAATAGCTCCTAAATAATGCAACTTCAAAAAAATGAGTTTACTACCACTTTAATGCTTATCCTATCCTCTCTCTCCCTATCTCTCTCTCTCTCTCTCTCTCTCTCTCTATTTATATTTATTATTTATATATATTATATTATATATATAGTGGATAAGCATTAACTTACAAATTACATTTATTTGTATTTATATTGCACTAACCTAATCTTGTGTTTATTACAATACTATTTAGTTGAGTTGTTAGATAAGTGGTAGAGTAATTAAGGCTGGAGATCTAATCATATGTAAATCAGGTGAAAACAAGGTGCTGTGTACAGTGTGTATTGGCCCTTATTGGTACATGGGCTATATTGCTTCCAATACACTACTGCACATTTTAAAGTACGGTGTAAACTCTATCTAAATGGCATTTTGTTTGCTAAATCACTGTATCATAAAGAATTGCAATTGCTTTAAGATAAAATACTTTTCACCCTTTTTATGTCCTTTGCTGTATCTCATTACTGCTGATCTCCTGCAGAGTGACCCTGAGTCCCAGACCCAGAGTGGCTGCACGCAGGGCCGGTGCTACCACTAGACAAACTAGGAAGCCGCCTAGGGCACACTGCTGCCTAGGGTGCCTGGCCGCTGGTTTCCCTACTCTCCGTCTCCGTGCTGTGTACGTTTTCGGTGCTGTATTATAAATACCTCTGTAATAAATGTTATAACCTCTAGTGGGCACTGCTGGGATAAAGCGTGCGCATCTAGGGGGATATAGGGGATGCCTCTGCTGCCTGTTCCTCAGGCAGATGCTCTGTAGTGCCATTATAGAGGTGCAGCACTGGAGGACATGTCCTGATGGAACGGAAGCAAACACCCCCTGCACTCCTCTATGATCAGCGCTCTCTACTGCAGCTGCATGCGTTCTCTAGCGCCAGCTTCTGTCACACTGATGATTTGATAATAGGGATGGATTCAGGGGCGGAGCCGGGAGGGGGGGGGGGCAAAATTAGATTTCGCCTGGGGTGTCAAAAATCCTTGCACCAGCCCTGGCTGCATGGCATTTCTCAGGACTGGTTTTCTGGTGGTGACACTAGACTGTACCCGTGTAATATGTTTTAAAAAATCAGCCACCTGTACCATCCATCGGTAGCCCATTTAAACTAGATGTAAACCCTAACCGATAGACATTTATTTTGCTAAAGTATATAATAAACTATAGGCATTATTTTTTAAATAAAGCACTGATTTTCTAATTTTTTTCATCCTTTGATGTATCTCAGTGTCTTTACTCTCCCCCAGTCTATTTGCAGCCACTTCCTGCATTCACTTCAGCAATGGACCCAATGAATTTCCTAGGGAGGGTTTCCTGCTGGTGACAATTGTGGACCATTCCTGCATAGCATTGAACTGGCCTATTATAGTCTTTATTAGAAGATGTGACAGGGTGACAACACAAGAGCACAGTTGGAAGACAGAAGCAGAACGTTGTGACCCTATAACAGGAAGTACCTGAACAAGGAATTTCATGGCAGGATTCCCAGGTCTTATTTTGGTAAAGGCTGTAGATGTATTATATTGAAAATTACTTTTGAAATTAAATTTTGTATTAAAAGGGGGATCAACTTCAGAGATAAAACGATAATTCTCCCGCTCTACAAGACTCTGGTCCGGCCGCACCTGGAGTATGCTGTCCAGTTCTGGGCACCAGTCCTCAGGAAGGATGTACTGGAAATGGAGCGAGTACAAAGAAGGGCAACAAAGCTAATAAAGGGTCTGGAGGATCTTAGTTATGAGGAAAGGTTGCGAGCGTTGAACTTATTCTCTCTGGAGAAGAGATGCTTGAGAGGGGATATGATTTCAATTTACAAATACTGTACTGGTGACCCCACAATAGGGATAAAACTTTTTCGCAGAAGAGAGTTTAATAAGACTCAGGGCCACTCATTACAATTAGAAGAAAAGAGGTTTAACCTTAAACTACGTAGAGGGTTCTTTACTGTAAGAGCGGCAAGGATGTGGAATTCCCTTCCACAGGCGGTGGTCTCAGCGGGGATCATTGATAGCTTCAAGAAACTATTAGATAATCACCTGAATGACCGCAACATACAGGGATATACAATGTAATACTGACACATAATCACACACATAGGTTGGACTTGATGGACGTGTGTCTTTTTTCAACCTCACCTACTATGTAACTATGTAAATAATATTAACATGTTAGAGCTTTTATGAGATTTTAGTGAATTGGTTTTCATGTACTTTAAGCCAGCCTTTGCATGGAATGATTAAGTTTCTGATTGCTGAAAATCCTCCAGTGATAACATTTGTGTCTTCAAAATATATATTTAGCATTTATTTATATTCTTTTGTGTGTGTGTTTTTTAAAGCATCCCCTCAAAGAGGCGGGCAGCAAGGAGATTTATGTGGTTTTGGAAAACAGCTGGATTTGTAACCGAATACCCGAGTTCCGTACAATACACCACAAGTCTTTCAAAACCCCGGTCTATGAAAATAACACCCGAGCAGGAAGTGTGCAATATGGTGAGTTAGAAAAAAAAAGTCAAACAATACAACTGCAAGAGAGCTTTGCTGGCCAATGTAATGTTCTAAAAAGTCCACCAAAAATTTATGATGAAGACTTTGCATGGAAGACAACGGGCTGAACCATGACCTGGAACCGAACTAATCCGAACCTAACCTCCAGGGTATGATTCAGCCTTAGACATCCATATAATGTCTACATTTAGGTGGACTTTTTTGAACAGCCATTCTCAACCAGATTTCCTCCAGAGCAGTGATTCTCAACCAGGGTTCCTTCAGAGGTTGCTAGGGGTTCCTTTAGCATTGGGCCATTTCTGCCTCTCGGATAAGTTCCCACCGACACCATTGGTCTTTTTAGGTATCTGTAAGGAGGTAATTCTTCCCAGTGACCACAAGTGTAAGGACCATTCTTCCCACTCACCATCACACTAATGTATCATGAGTTGTAGATTTCTAATTTTTACCAGTGGTTCCCTGAGACTGGAGAACTATTTCAAGGGTTCCTCTGTGTTGAAAAGGTTGAGAAAGGCTTCTCCAGAGGTTGCTTGGGGTTATTTGAGCTGTAGCTCACTGGTCTCCAATTGGATGGTCCCTGCGTATTTCCAGGTCCACTTTTTTCTTTAACTGTCTGGCAGGGTGGCATTCTACCCCATCACACTAAGGGGGACATTCTTCCCACTGACCATCGATGTAAAGGACATTTTCCTAATGACCCCTAGGAATGCAACTTAGTAGGGCAGCCTTTCTCAATCTTTTCAATACAGAGGAACCCTTGAAATATACTATATTGCCAAAAAATATTGGGACGCCTGCCTTTACACACACATGAACTTTAATGGCATCCCAGTCTTAGTCCGTAGGGTTCACTATTGAGTTGGCCCACCCTTTGCAACTATAACAGCTTCAACTATTCTGGGAAGGCTTTCCACAAGGTTAGGAGCGTGTCTACGGAAATATTTGAGCATTTTTTCAGAAGCGCATTTTTGAGGTCAGGCACTGATATTGGATGAGAAGGCCTGGCTCACAGTCTTCGCTCTAATTCATCCCAAAGGTGTTCTGTCGTTTTAAGGTCAGGACTCTGTGCAGGCCAGTCAAGTTCCTCCACCCCAAACTCACCCATCCATGTCTTTATGAACCTTGCTTTGTGCACTGGTGCTCATTCATGTTGGAACAGGAAGGGGCCATCCCCAAACTGTTCCCACAAAGTTGGGAGCATGAAATTGTTCAAAATGTTGGTATGATGACACCTTCAGAGTTCCCTTCACTGGAACTAAGGGGCTAAGCCCAACTCCTGAAAAGCAACCCCACACCATAATCCCCCCTCCACCAATCTTTACACTTGCCACAATGCAGTCAGGCAAATACCGTTCTCCTGGCAACCGCCAAACCTAGACACGCCCATCAGATTGCCAGACAGAGAAGCGTGATTCGTCACTCCAGAGAACATGTCTCTACTGCTATGGAGTCCCGTGGTGGCGTGCTTTACACCACTGGATCCGATGCTTTGCATTGCACTTGGTGATGTAAGGCTTGGATGCAGCTGCTCGGCCATGGAAACCAATTCCATGAAGCGCTCTATGCACTGTTGTGATAATCTGAAGGCCACACAAAGTTTGGAGATCTCTAGCTATTGACTCTGCAGACAGTTGGCGACTTCTGTCCACAGTGCGCTTCAGCATGCGCTGACCCCGCTCTATCATTTTATGTGGCCTACCAAATCGTGGCTGAGTGGCTGCTGTTCCCAGTTGCTTCCACTTTGTTAGAATACTACTAACAGTTGACCATGGAATATTTAGTAGCAAATAAATTCACAGATCAACTTATTGCACCAGTGGCAACCGTTACCACGCTTAAATTCACTGAGCTCCTGAGAGCAACCCATTCTTTCACAAATGTTTGTAGAAGCAGTCTGCATGTGTAGGTGCTTGATTTTATACACCTGAGGCCATGGTAGGGTTGCCACCTCATCCCTTGAAAACTGAACACATATTAATTACACAGGTTCTGTGGCTGATTAAGGCGGTAATTAAATTCACTTAGTGCCTTTCCTGCATTCAATTAGCCCCAGAACCCCTGTAATTAATATGTGTTCGGTTTTAAAGGAATGAGGTGGCAACCCTAGGCCATGGAGGTGATTGGAACACCTGAATCCAATGATTTGGAGGGGTATCCTTTTGTACTTTTGGCAATATAGTGTAACTTTCCAGTCTCAGGAAACTCCTGCTAAAAATTAATATTTCTATAACTCATGATACATTAGCGTGATGGTCATTGGGAAGAATGCTCCTTACAGTTGAGGTCATTGGGAAGAACTACCCCTTTACAGATAGCTAAAAAAAATATGATTGGTGTCAATGGGAACTTATCTGAGAGGCAGAAATTGTTCATTGCTCAAGGAACCCCTACCAACCTTTGGAGGAACCCTGGTTGAGAAACCCTGTAGTAGGGGTTCCCTGAGATCCTAAATTATTTCAAGGGTTCGTCACTCAGTGATAAAAAGTTAAAAAGGGCTGTTTTTGAACATAACTGCAACCATGAAGCTGGCTTATGTGATTGTCTTTTGTAAGCCATTTTTTTTAATCACCTTACTGGTATGTAGAAAAATACATATACATAATCAAGACACTTTGTATATTGGATTGATCGGATAATTTACACTGTATTCAATACCACTGCTTGGCTTTGGCAGATATAACACAAATCCTATGGCTGATAAGAACTTGAGTTAATTAGGGAATATAAGACACATTATTTTGTTTTTACGTTATTTTTTAGCTGCTACTTGGAGACCTTGCCTGAGGCATAACACTCGCTTGATAAGAGGTAGTGACATTTCTGGCCTAATCACCCGATTAATCATTAAACTAATCAATCAATCATTGACAGATAAGCTAAGAAGCCGTGATAAATTAATCTTCTATACACAAGGTCAGATTTTATTTTCTCTGCAGGTTGTCAATACTTTACAAGAAAATCAATCACAGAAACGTATTGACAGTGCTCATGTTGTGTATTGAAATGTATTGAGACTTGTTCATTCATGATCCAGTAGAAATGGTATTTTAGGTATTTTTATGTTTGTATACACCACTAGCATGTTTTCAGAACTTATTAACAAGAAGGAAAAATTGGATACAAATATAGGAATAAAAAAAAAAAAATTTTACTATAAAAGTTGTAATGCTTATAGAACCATGTAGCCTGGAAGAGATGTTAAAGTTTATGTCTAGCCAAAACGTTTTTTCTTAGTTAGGCCCCTTTCACACTGGGGCAGTTTGCAGGCGTTATTGCTCTAAAAATAGCGCCTGCAAACCGCCCCTAAACAGCCTCCGCTGTTTGTTCAGTGTGAAAGCCCGAGGGCTTTCACACTGAAGCGGTGCGCTGGCAGGAGAAGAAAAAATCTCCTGTCAGCCACATCTTTGGAGCGGTGAAGGAGCGGTTTATTCACCGCCCCTAAACCGCTCCTGCCCATTGAAATCAATGGGACAGCGCGGCTATACCGCGGTAATACCGCGGCTATAGCCGCGCTATACGAGGGGTTTTAACCCTTTTTCGGCCGCCAGCGGGGGGTTAAAACCGCACCGCTAGCGGCCGAATACCGCGGTAAAACAGCGCTAAAAATAGCGATGTTTTATCGCTGACGCCCCCTACCGCCCCAGTGTGAAAGGGGCCTTAGAGACAGAATGGGCAGAAATTAGAACCCCTGTTGGTTTTCTAGATTGTAAGCTCTAACAAGCAGGGCCCTCTGATCCCTAGTGTACTGTCTGCCCCATGTTGTAAAGCGCTGCGCAAACTGTTGGCGCTATATAAATCCTGTATAATAATAATAGTGCTATCCAGGGGTTTCGTTATGCAATTGGCGTGCACAGCCTTTTGCATTAGGGTGTGCACTTCAAAGTTCCAACACATATGCATGTGTGACATACAGTATTTGCCGGCCTCTTCCCCGCTCTCCATCCTGAAACAATGGAGGGGGGGGGGGGGGCAATGGAATACACAGGGGGACTCGGACAGCAGAAAGAAGAGGAATAGGGACAGGAGGGGTGGAATATATTGGTACCGATCCCCTGTATTTTCCTTTTGTGACGGCAAGAGGGAGAGGAGGAGAAGCCTACTTTCAGCTGCTGCAGGAGGACAATACAGATCGGTTCTACTAAATTCCACCGCCACCACCCCTCCTGTCCAGGTTCTGGGGGTCGACAAGGAAGGATTGCGGTTTACCTGTCATCTGCCTACGATCGATTGCGATTGACGGGTTGCCAACCCCAGGATTAGTGTGTGCCCTGGCACATCCCTTGCGCACACCTATGATGGATAGATAGATTTAAGGTCCTTTCACACTTGTGCGACTTAGGATTCTACTTGTGACACCCCAAGTCGCAGGACATATGAAATGCCATGTATCTCTATGCTAGCCATTCCAATTGACACTACTGAAGTTGTTGCGTCTTCAGAAAATGTTCCTGGGCTACTTTGATCCGACTTTAACACGACTTCAAAGCCAGAGAGCAGGGTGGATTTGATTTAAATCAAGTTAATTTAAATCATAATTTTTAAAGAGCAACTGTCATCTCTGTCCCGCAGCGGCTCCTCTTCTGACCCGATGTTGACTTATCGACAGTCCCATTCACTTTAATGGGACGGCTGGTGATGCAGCAGTGACACAACAAGGTGAGGGACGTGGCGGAAGCAGGTGAGTGGATGCTAACAGGCGCTGCCATGATGGATCTAAAATGACAGGTGCTCTTTAAATGTAAGGACTTATTCTCGCTGGTAGTTAGAATCCTTAATGTTTGCAAACAAAATAAAGGTTTCCTATTTAGAATAATAAGCTGTCAGGTTAGTAAAACAGCGATATCAGAACCGATTTTAGGTTAATAGGTTAATCACACATAATTGGAGAACTACTCAAATTCTTTTATTTAATTTAAAACAATAACATTGCCAGTGCACGTTATCACAGCTTGCAGAGCTTCAATTCATTTAATGAGTTTACCAAAAATTTAAATATTGCAGACTATACAGCCTCATACTACATAACTAAACTCCATTTCATGCTGAATAAACTAAATGAATATTGTATCTTAAATAGAAAACTATTTTTAGATAGATTTTTACTCCAAAAGCATTTTTTTTAAATAAATTTGATAAAAATAAAATAAAATTTAAAAAATCTGAGTTTTTTAATATTTTTAAGAAAAAAAATCATTGATTTTTATACACCCTGCCAGAGAGTATAAAAGTCTTATCAAAGTCACTTCAAAGTCGGACTCCAAAGGCTGGCCATACATGGTGCAAATTTCTTTCCTGCAGCCATGTGTTTCAGCAAAATAATTTGCATGATTGCATGATTGCCCCATCAACGCAGACAGCGCTGACAGAGGAATCAACAATTGTCTTCCTCCCGGGGGGGGGGGGAGCAGACAGGGGAAGCCATCCTTGCCGGGAGAAGACAGTGATTATCGCCAACAGTATAAACATGATATGGAAACACTGACAATACCTATAACAAAGTAAATAGCTTGATTTACACTTAAAAAGTCAACACAGCATGAAATGATCAGCCCCTGGTATTTACTGGGAGTTGTAAAAAAAATCACAGATTTTTACAAACTGTCAGTAAATTTACTGGTGTCTGGCAACCCTGCATACTGGGCACTGCCATCGATGGCGCCACCGCCTCTTTTCATTGCTGGGGTATGCCATCTGATATGTCCACTTGTAGCAAGAGGAACCGGGCTACCTGGATTGGTCTTCCCCTTTTTCCGTTTGCTGATTTACGAATGGCAATGGAGCATTTGAAATATCAAAGCCTTCTTTGACCCCCCCGTAATAGGTGGTCAATGCCCTCTGGTAAGAGTACATCCTCTATTGGTGGTGGTTATCACATGGTAAAAGATTTCAGTTGGTGTATCAACAATCAAGACACCTATCTATGTCACTTTGGTGACTCACAGACTCACTATTTTTGCTTTTTTTGGTAACACATAGAGCAACATTATTTTATTTATTTCTATTTTTGTGACGATATCTCACTAGAGTGCTGCGGCTTTATTCACGTTGTTATCATAAGCGCAGTTTATTTCTGACTTTTATACCATTGTGTGCAATGGCTGGTTGCCGGCAACCTACAGAAACGGGATGCCATTGAAGACAAACCTCATTTCTTGCCGAAGGTTCCAACATAATTCATGCTTTATTTATTGTTCCAAACAGAAAAAAAAGAAGGAAAACAGAGAACCTACACAAAGTAAACCGCTATTCGCTTTGCATATTTCTGTCTGAATTTTGTGCTTTGGCTGCGTTGTATGGGATTTCTGCGAAGGCATGATAAGTACAACATAAACTGTCAGCACATTTGGTTGGAAGCATTCCCCTTGAAGATTCTTCTTTAATATTTTTGGGACTTGTAATGATCACTCCCCCCCAATACATGTTAGTAATCATTCTTTTGCTTCTTGATTGAACGGAAAGCAGATTGGTGATAATACACTCCATTAATTGCCTACACCACCTTCAACGTGTTTAGGCCAGGCAGATAAACAAGGAGCTTGGCAGTTCCATTCACGCTTGTTAGGACATCCCAGGGGTCTGTCTTACCGTAAGAATGGACTGTTTACTTTTTAATTGATGTGCTGATGTTTCATTTAACTTGTATGGCACCCATGCTGAGGATGTAATTACTGTAATCTCAGGAACAAGTATTTGAGAATCATGCAGGGTGGCAGCACTTTTTTTTTCTTTGTACAACTTTTCGAGATTCATCCATTTTGAGGCTCAGCAAACAATTTGGAATTGTCCAACAGCCCCCCCCCCTCCCCCAACCCAAATCTCCCAACTCCGAGGAGGGTCAGAGAGGAATGGTAAATAACCATTGTGTAAGAGCGCCATTGTCTGTTTTGTATTAGTTTACTTACAAGACCCTGTCGTTATGATGACATGATGGAAGAACAACAATCATTAGCCGTGCTAATTATCTGCTACAACTAATCATTTTATAAGTGAGATGAAATCACCCTCATTTGCATCACTGTTCCCTTGACGTCTAGTGTCAGACCTGCGAGGTGCTGAGGATGTTGTAATCGACGAAGGAGGTTAAAGTGGAACTTTAGTCCTGCTAGATGCAGTGGCGTCTCCAGCTTTCATATTTAGGCGGGGCACATGGGGGGACAGGGACAAAAGTAGGGGGGCAACTATAAAATGCTATTATATATATATATATATATATATATATATATATATATATATATCCTGGGGCCCTTTACTACGATCCCACAAGGGGCCCTTTCACATGTTCTGCAGTGAGCTCCCTTCCTACTGTATTGGGCCCCCCCCCAGGGTGGCAGAAAACAAGAGCTATATGTCACCAGCATACCAAGAAAATATAAGGGTCCAAAGCAGTGTGAGAACTATCAGGGTTGCAAAGGTTGTCTTGCCACCGGGCCCTGGTGTTCTGCCACTGTGGGGTTCCCCAGCCTCCTCTTGCTGTCCTGGTGCTGGTCTGGCATCTCTTGGAATTTACAGGCTGGTTCTCCTGTCCTAAGGATGGGAGAAATCAGTCTGCTTTTTCAGTAACTGAGAGTCCTGGTGTGGAGTCCTTCCTGCAACTCACTCTTCTCCCTGCCAATGAGGATGCAGGGGAAGGAGCAGATCGGGCAGCCATGGTTGTGTGAGCGCTCGCATTATGCAGTGTCAGCGAGCAGAGGGAGGGGGGAGGAATCACCCGCAGGAGCTGACTGGGGATGCTCTCCCTCTCAATAGAGACTGTATTACTCCAGCGGCGGCCCGAGTAAGATGTGGCACATCCGCTAAGTATGCAAACAAAAACATATTGCCATTTTGTATAAAAAAAAAAAAAAAAAATTTTAATGGGGGGGTTTACACGGTGGGGCACAGCATAATGTTGGGGGGTCAGGGCCCCCTCTGGCCCCCCCTAGGGATGCCATTGGCTAGATGACTTCAGGCTGGCCCCTATAAGTGTAGCTGTAAAACATTATAAATAAATGTCTATACTGTTTAAAATGTCGAATACGTAGAAGCCGACCTGTTAACATCCCTGAAGTGAAATTAAAGCCTCCTCTCCTTTACAGCCAAGGAAGCTGCTTCTGTTTGATCTGCAACTAGTGGCACGACATGGTCATCTAGAGCCCAGGGTGAACATGCCAGATTGCGCCCCCAAGATGTATGATTTGGTGTCAGCAAACCACCCCCCCCCAAAAAAAATTGAGCACTAATTTGCAAGCTCACCTCATCCTCTCTCTTCCCATATGTTCCCAGCACAAATCCCCCCCAGAAAAAAAACTTCCCACCTCCTAGCACAAACTTTTTACTCCTCAAAATTCCTCTACAAGCATAAATTCACCCCCCTCCTAGCACAAGTCCCCCCAAATTTCCTATCCCAGCACAAATCCCCCCCAATCACCCCTACTAGAACAAATCCCCTCCCCCACTCCATATTCCCTCCTCCTAGCACAACCCCCCCAATTTCCCATCCCAGCACAAATACCCCCCCAATCATCCCTACTAGCACAAATCCCCCCCACTCCATATCCCCCCCTCCTAGCACAAATCCCCCCCCCCAAATTTCCCATCCCAGCACAAATACCCCCCCAGTCATCCCTACTAGCACAAATCCCCCTCACTCCATATCCCCCCTCCTAGCACAAATTCCCCCCCAAATTTCCCATCCCAGCACAAATACCCCTCCCAATTACCCCTACTAGCACAACCCCCCCCACTCCAAATCCCGCCCTCCAAGCACAAACTCCCACCAAATTTTTTTCCCCTTCTAGCATAAATACCCCTCATCCCTCATCTATACTAGCACAAATCCGCGCCGCCACCCCCAAATTTCCCATCCCAGCACAAATACCTCCCCAATCATCCCTACTAGCACAAATCCTCCCCCCGCTCCATATCCCCCCCTCCTAGCACATACTCCCACCCAAATTTCCAATCCCAGCACAAACCCTCCCCCTCACTATAAATCCCCTCTCCTAGCACAAACCCCCCCCCCCCCCAAATTTCCCGTCCCAGCACAAATACCCCCCCCCAATCATCCCTACTAGCACAAATACTGCCCACTCTAAACCCCCCTCCTAGCACAAATTCCCCCCCACATTTCCCCAATTGCTGGGGGGGGGGGGGATGCTGGGGGGGGGGGGGGTCCTGCACACAGAAGTTTTTTTTTTACCTTCATGCATGAATGGTAAAATACCTTGTGCCTTTACAACCACTTTAAGCCTAATACAAACTATGAGAAAATCTGACGAAAAAGTCCATATTCAGAACGATCATTTGATTTCCTTATACAGAACTTTTGATAGCCGATTCTGACTGTGCAGACAACAAAAAAATCAGAAGCTTGAAAACTGTTCTGATCAGTTATCAGATCTAACGATTTTTGTACAATGTGGAATGCATTTGTGCAGGAAAAATTGACTATGAAAGACTGCATGTGATCGGAAAGAAGCTACAAACCAGAAGAAGGTGCAGCATAAATCATGTTTATAAACAGGAAAGATTAATCGTGTTATGCCTAGTGAAGGAGCTAATCAAAGCACATTTCTGTGAATGAATAGGAGTACAAATTTTAGATACAATATATTTTACCAAAAGATATTTGCTGATTATGATGTTAGGAAACCATGTTTAATGGTGACTGGAAGGGTCACACATTTTGCATCACTTCCTTTGTATGCCAGGACACGCAGTCTATGACATTTTTCTATCATCCAAAAAGTGAACATCATTCTTGGTTTCATAATGGTCCGTACTTTAGGAGAAAATCGTCAGATTTTTCCATAGTGTGTACTAGGCTTTAGAGGAAACAGCTGATAAAGAACGAACCCCTTTGTTCTTGTTTGACAAGTTTATTCTATTTGGAAAGAGGTAAGCGATTTAAGATGGCCATAGACGGATCTTGCTGAACCGGCCAAATTTTTGTTCCATCTATGGACAGGCTGGTTGTACTGAAGTCATTCTATCAATCGACTTTAGTTCAACTAGCTTGTCGTTTTTTTTTTCTGCCTGATCACTGCTGGCGGCTATAGTTGCCGGCAGTAATTATTGTATTCTCCCGATGGGTAAGGCTCCTCACACTCCCCACCAACAGAACAAAATAGCGCTAAGAGAGGGATTCCTCCATCGACACTGACTGTGTTCTTGGGGGACTCAAGCAATTTTCTTTTATTCAACCCACGGTTGAAGGAAAGAAAATTGCATAATGTATGGCCTGCCTTATTTCCTTCGTAAATTAGATGACAGAGCACACAGTTTATTTAGGTTACTGTTGGTTCACACTGCTGTCATCCAATTTTCAGTGCCATTATGTAGCGCAATTTGGAAGTGGTTTGCATATTCTATTGGGCTAAAATCAGACTAGAATTGCACTAGGTGCACATAGATGGTGTGATTTTCATCTCTGCAATCGCAGGCTGCAGGAAAGAAAATCGCCCACATGCCCCATCAACACAGTGTTGATTGGGGAATCCCCTCACATGGAACTATTGTGTCCTCCTAGTGGGCGTGGGGGGGTTGGGGGTGTCCTGAGAAACAGTCCCTGCTGGGAGAACACAATGATTATTGCCAGTGGCTATAGCTGGCAATAATTGCATGTCAAAAATCCGACATGCTGGTTGTACCCAAGTCGATCGTCTGCCTGCCCATAGATGGATCAAATCTCTACCAGTCCATGCTAAACCGGCTCAGCTTCAAACCATCTATGACCGGCTTAAAGTGAAAGTGATAAAGGAACCTTTTCCAAAATTGCATCCTGCTGAGCTGCATTGATGTGAATGGGTACTATTGAAAACAATGGGATTTCCAATGTCATGCGATTCGGTGCAACTCAAATCACATCTGAAATCACACTAATGTGCGTGGAGCCTAAAGTTGGCCATAGATGGAGCAATTTTCTTTCCTGCAACCATGGATCAGTGTTGATGAGGGAATCCCTCCTGCGGAGCACTGTATTCTCCTGGCAAGGAGGAGTAGTCACCAGGGTCACCAAAACTAGTGTCTCCATTGGAGGATTTTCCCTCTTGTCTTATTTTGGTGACAAACAAATATTTGGGATTTTCTTTCACTTTCACTCTAATTGATAATGGTAAACATGACAAATATTAAATATGCGAAAAGGTGTATCTTAATTTAAAAAAGCCACATCTTTTGGGGTTTTAGAGAAATCCATACATACACACACAGACACACTCTTAAAAATAAATTTAAATAAACATTTTAAAATGTATGATTTAAAAAAAAAATTATATAAACACATATTGCACATGCACAATTAGCATTGTTTTTTTTGATGGTGCCCCCCACCTCCCTTTCCATGGCAATGCTGAAACACTGCAGTTGTTCAAAACTAAGTTGCGCTAAAAATAAAAATGAAAAAAAAATTAAATAAAAAAAGTCCATCCAATGAAGTAATATCCAAGGTGATCCCACAATGATAATATATGAAAGTGCACCAAGAAATTAGTGATATTCAGAAAAGTGACTCCCACTTATAGAATGGCCGCTTATCGACTCCCTATGATCTCCTATAACGGGAGATCACACACGCTTTCGGCTCTATACCCTGCCAGGGCCTTTGGTAAATCCAGGGAAACTCGTACTTCAAGCGCTTTCACCACCCCGATTGGGCACGGTCGTGCAAGAACCCCAAAGAGGAATAGAAGCCTCCATAGCATAAAATTGTTGTGACATTTATTGGAATAAAAATGTAGTACACTTACAAGTATGCAAGTAGTTTCTGTCATAAAAACAAGTCGGCCTGCTCAAAGTTGCAGCCCGTCACTCCGGGACCTGCGCGAACGCGGTGACGTCAGCACGTCACTCCTCTCTATGCGTTTTGTCACAAATGACGTCGTCCTGGAACACTGCAATACTTGCTACCACTTTATTGATAATGATGCTGAGTGGATGGTGTCGGTATAGCAGTGGATGGTGTCAGTAGTTTTTTGTGTCTATTTATTTTGACAATTGCAAGAAATGCATTAAGGTAAAAAAATGTTTAGCCTTTAAAACCACTTTGAGTTTTTATAAACACCTACATATACCCAGTGAAGTGGTCTCAGGTTATAGAGTCCACAAGCTATGGTGCACTTTTGTGAGGCACTGTAGTGGCGTGGATGTGACACGGATGAGCATTTATGTGGCATGGATGTGGCAGGATGAGCACTGATGTGGCATGGATGTGGCACCGGTGAGTACTGATGTGGCAAGGATGAGCACTGATGTGGCACGGTTGGGAGTGGATGAGTATGAATGAGACATGGCTGGGCATGGATGAGCATGGCTGGGCATGGAAAAGCATGGATGAGGCATGGCTGGGCATGGATGAGCATGGCTGGGAATGGATGAGCATGGCTGGGCGTGGATGAGGCATGGCAGGGCATGGATGATCATGGATGAGACATGGCTGGGCATGGATAAGCATGGCTGGTCATGGCTGGGCATGGCGGGGCATGGCTGAGCATGGCTGGGCATGGATGAGCACGGCTGAGCAAGGCTGGGTATGGATGAGCACGGATGAGCATGGTTGAGCATGAATGAACATGGCTGGGCATGGCTGAGCATAGATGCGAGCATGGATACGCACGGCTGAGCATGGATGTGCATGGATGAGCGTGGCTGAGCACGGATGGGCATGGATGAAAACGGCTGGGCATGGCTGAGCATAGATGAGCACTGATGTGGCATGGATGTGGCACCGGTGAGTACTGATGTGGCAAGGATGAGCACTGATGTGGCACGGTTGGGAGTGGATGAGTATGAATGAGACATGGCTGGGCATGGATGAGGCATGGCTGGGCATGGATGACCATGGCTGGGAATGGATGAGCATGGCTGGGCATGGATGAGGCATGGCAGGGCATGGATGATCATGGATGAGACATGGCTGGGCATGGATATGCATGGCTGGTCATGGCTGGGCATGGCGGGGCATGGCTGAGCATGGCTGGGCATGGATGAGCACGGCTGAGCAAGGCTGGGTATGGATGAGCACGGATGAGCATGGTTGAGCATGAATGAACATGGCTGGGCATGGCTGAGCATAGATGTGAGCATGGATACGCACGGATGAGCATGGCTGAGCACGGATGGGCATGGATGAACACGGCTGGGAACGGATGAGCATGGCTGGGCACGGCTGGGCATGGATGAGCACAGATGAGCATGGCTGAGCACGGATGGGCATGGATGAGCACGGATGAGCATGGTTGAGCACGGAAGAACATAGCTGGGCATGGTTGAGCATAGATGTGAGCATGGCTGAGCACGGCTGAACATAGATGAGCATGGATGAGCACGGATGGGCACGGATGAACACGGCTGGGCATGGCTGAGCATAGATGAGCATGGCTGAGCACGGATGAGCATGGCTGAGCATGGATGAGCATGGCTGAGCACGGATGGGCATGGATGAGCACGGATGAGCATGGTTGAGCACGGAAGAACATAGCTGGGCATGGTTGAGCATAGATGTGAGCATGGCTGAGCATGGCTGAGCATGGCTGAGCATAGATGAGCATGGATGAGCACGGATGGGCACGGATGAACACAGCTGGGCATGGCTGAGCATAGATGAGCATGGCTGAGCACGGATGAGCATGGCTGAGCACGGATAAGCATGGCTGAGCATGGCTGGCTGGGCACGGATTGAGCACGGCTGGGAACGGATAAGCATGGCTGATCACGGCTGGGCATGGATAAGCACAGAGAAGCATGGCTGAGCACGGCTGGGCATGGTTGAGCATGGATGAACATGGCTGGGCATGGCTGAGCATAGATGTGAGCATGGCTGAGCACGGCTGAGCATGGATGTGCATGGATGAGCGTGGCTGAGCACGGATGGGCACGGATGAACACGGCTGGGCATGGCTGAGCATAGATGAGCATGGCTGAGCACGGATGAGCATGGCTGAGCATGGATGAGCATGGCTGAGCACGGATGGGCATGGATGAGCACGGATGAGCATGGTTGAGCACGGAAGAACATAGCTGGGCATGGTTGAGCATAGATGTGAGCATGGCTGAGCATGGCTGAGCACGGCTGAGCATAGATGAGCATGGATGAGCACGGATGGGCACGGATGAACACGGCTGGGCATGGCTGAGCATAGATGAGCATGGCTGAGCACGGATGAGCATGGCTGAGCACGGATAAGCATGGCTGAGCATGGCTGGCTGGGCACGGATGAGCACGGCTGGGAACGGATAAGCATGGCTGGTCACGGCTGGGCATGGATAAGCACAGAGGAGCATGGCTGAGCACGGCTGGGCATGGTTGAGCATGGATGAACATGGCTGGGCATGGCTGAGCATAGATGTGAGCATGGCTGAGCACGGCTGAGCATGGATGTGCATGGATGAGCGTGGCTGAGCACGGATGGGCATGGATGAAAACGGCTGGGCATGGCTGAGCATAGATGAGCATGGCTGAGCATGTCTGAGCACGGATGAGCATGGCTGGCTGGGCACGGATGAGCACGGCTGGGAACAGATGAGCATGGCTGGTCACGGCTGGGCATGGATAAGCACGGAGGAGCATGGCTGAGCACGGCTGGGCATGGTTGAGCATGGATTAACATGGCTGGGCATGGCTGAGCATAGATGTGAGCATGGCTGAGCACGGCTGAGCATGGCTGAGCATGGATGGGCATGGATGCGCATGGATGAGCGTGGCTGAGCACGGATGGGCATGGATGAACACGGCTGGGCATGGCTGAGCATAGATGAGCATGGATGAGCACGGATGAGCATCGCTGAGCATGGATGAACACAGCCGGGCATGGCTGACCATAGATTAGCATGGCTGAGCACGGCTGGGCATGGATGAGCATGGCTGAGCATGGCTGGGCATGGATGGAGCATGAATGAGGATGATGGGTGAGCCACGGATGGGCAGAGATCAGAGCTGTGGCCAATTCGCATCCAGCCCACAAGCGCTCCCTCCTCTCCTCGCACACTGTACCGATCGGTGCAAGGAGAGGAAGGAGCTGAACCGGACATGAGCCATTGGACGGAAAGATCAGGGGGTAAAGGGGCGCTGTCATTGGCCCTTTACCCCAATCCATGACGCACTGGGCCTGGAAGACCCGACGGTCACGGACATTCCCGGGTGCGTGTACCAGGGGGCGCGTGGGAGATCGATTCTTGGAGGATGTCATCTGATGGCCTCCCAGAGTTATCGATCACGCTGTAGCCGTCATTCAGCTATGGCCCGGTCGGCAACTGGTTAAAGTGCAGAATTTACACAGCTTTTCTGAGCTCTCAGAGGCAGGGGGCGGGCGTCTGATGTCACACAATGCATAGCCCAGAGAAGAAAGCTGAGTGTACTGGACCTGAGTGGAGGGAATGGACACCCCTCCCTCTATAAAATCTCATAGGGTAACATGCAGAGCTGAGGCTGTCAATCACAGGCTTTGTGCTGGAGACCTCCTCCCCCATCACCAGGGATTACATAGAGTCGGTAGAACCTGTCAGAAGTTACTATGCAGATAGCAAATAAAGGAGACAGCAGACAAAAATCGCACAAGGTGCTTTGGATTGAGGCAAATATACACTATAGAAGAATATGCTTAGTTCATTTTATATGTTGGAGGTTTACAACCACTTTACGCTAAAACATTCAGTATTGCCATTCAATCCTTGCCTTTTCACTTTTAGGAACCCACTGAGCAACATGGCAACATAAGACCTTTTTCTTCACATCTCTTCCTTCTTATTTAATAAAATGGTAAAAATGGTGTTACTTTTCTGGAATGTTTTTCCCCTGAATTGCCAGTGTAAGAAGGGGATAGAGACTTTATTTTGCTATACTGACAGGATGCCTTGTCACATGCGTCACTTTCCTAAAAAGTCATTGAGTGTCAGATGAAGTCACGTCCTTTCTCCTCACACTGCAAACAGAAGTGGAAAATCCTCGCCAGCGCAGAACGCCATGAATTATGTCTGTTTCTGTGCGTTTCCTGCAGCTGGCGGAGAGAGGGGGGGAGAGGGTCACACTAACCTGATTCACCCCTCTCACTACATAATACACACTAACCTGCCCCCCCGCGCACTCTCTGTATGTGAAATCACAGCACTAATCAATAGCAGCAATTCATTTAAAATAGTAGATTAAAAATCTTGGTGTACCAAAAGGAAATTCTAATTATTTATTAATATGGAATTATTCAGTTATGGCTAATTTGAAAATAAACCTGACCTCAACTTGCTGGTGGAAAACTTGACCTCACAACTAATCCTAGAAAGTATTATTTTTCCAAAAGAGTATTCGATGCTTGGAATAGACTTTTAGTGGAGGTGGTAAGACAGTCAACAGTAAGTGGATTTAACTGCTTCCCGCCCGCCATATAGTGAAATGATGGAGGACACAGAGCATCACCAATCACGGTAAAGAGCCTATGACGTAGGCTCCCTACCATGTGATCAGCTGTGTCCAATCAGAACTGATCACAGGTAAACAGGAAATGGCAATTATTGGCATTCCTCTCCTCACTCTGACAGCGTATGAGAAGAGAGCCGGTAAGCTGCATTCCTCAGTGGGGACATCAGCACTGAAAATCAGAGCACTGATAATCAGTGTCCTGATTATCAGTGCAGCCCCAACAATGCCCACCAGTGCTGCCAATCAGTACCCATCAGTGGTGCCTGTCAGTGTCCATCAGTGCCTCCTCATCAGTGCCAACTATCAGTGCCACCTATCAGTGCACATCAGTGCTACCCATCAGTGCCACCTATCAGTGCTACCCATCAGTACCATCTATTAGTTGCTATCAGGGCTGCCTATCAGTGCCTATCATTGCCACCTATCCATGCCGCCTATCAGTATCCATAAGTGTTGCCTTTCAGAGCCCATCGGTGCCCATCAGTGCCACCTATCAATGCTCATAGGTGCCACCTATCTATGCTGCCTATCAGTGCCCATCAGTGCTGCATATCAATGCTGCCTATTAGTGCCCATTAGTGCTGCATATTAGTGCCTCCTCATCAATGCCCATTAGTGCCACCTCATCAGCGCACATCAGTGAAGGAGAAAAATTACTTATTTACAAAAATGTATAACAAAAACTAATAAAACCTTTTTTTTTTTCAAAATTGTCTTTTTTCGTTTGTCAAAAAATAAAAAACCCAGTGGCGATTAAATACCACCAAAAGAAAGCTCTATCTGTCTCAAAAAAATGATACAAATTTCATTTGGGTACAGTGTTGCATGACCGCGCAGTTGTCATCCAAAGTGTGACAGCACTGAAAGCTGAAAATTAGCCTGGGCTGGAAGGGGGTGAAAGTGCCCTGTAGGCAAGTGGTTAAAGTGCAACTAAAGGCAAAACCTCTTTTTTTTTTATAGTTTTGGATAGAGTGGAAAGGGATTAGAACACCTGTCAGTTTTTATTGCTGTTTGTGCCCCCGTTATGGAGATTCACCCTCTTTATTTGTCCTGTTTACCTTTATCATTGAAAGTGAAAGTAAAAGAAAATCCCAAATTTTGGGTTTTCCCCAGAAAAGTAATTGGAGGGACATTTTCCAATGGGGACACTAGTTCTGGTGATCTGGGGGTCCCCAAGACATTCCCTTATTTTCAGGGATTTCCTTTCGCTTCCTGTTTTGGCTATGAGACAGGAAGTGAAGGGAAATGTCCCCAATGGGACACAGATGGCAAATAAAGTAAGGGGTTATGATCCTCCTTTACTTTATCCAAAATGAAAAAAAAGTTATGCCTATAGTTCTACTTTAGACATGCTTGGAACAAACAAATGTATAATAAACAAAAACAAAATACAAAAATATTAAAAATATTTAAATAATAATTAAAAAATGGGTCACTTATCTATGTTTATGTTTCAAAACTGATGTTTATCAGCTTTTACTTGAAGGTTTTGATGTTACTAAATTCCTTATAGAGAAAAAAAAATTAAATCCCCAAAAATAATAAATATATAAATAATAATTAAAAAATGGGTCACTCTTTTACGTTTCTGTTTTGAAACTGATGTTTATCAGTTTTTACTTGAAGGTTTTGATGTTACTAAAAATCTGATAGAAGTACAAAGATAAAAAGAATTATATTTATATATTTTTATTTATATAAATTTTTCCCCTCTTGAAACATCCAAAACGTGCCTCTTACACCCATGACAAGGCATTCAATAGGCACAGTATTGACAAAATCCGGAGTGTTGCAGCTTGTCAAAAAAAAAAAAAGCAGAATTTAAGAGCAGCAACATGTATATACATGTGTATAATTCTTTTTTGTGAGGGCTGGGGGTGAAAATGTAATTCTGGTTTATGATCAGGTTTTTGTGTTGTTTTCATAGTATGTTGGTATTGCGTTGATTATTATTTGGGGTAGTGTTAGAGAAATGATTGTGTATTATAGTGTATTATTTGTATTTGGTAGTTTGATTGTCTGTTATTTTAATCTGTATACAGAGAGCAAGGTTCTCCCTTGTGGGATTTTAAAGGCCCTAGTGGTCATATAACACCAAAAACTAGAATAACCACTTCAGCCCCGGAAGATTTGGCTGCTCAATGACCGGAGCACTTTTTACAATTTGGCACTGCGCTGCTTTAACTGGTAATTGCGCAGTCATACAATATTGTGTGCAAAGGAAATTTGCGTCCTTTTTTTCCCACAAATAGAGCTTTCTTTTGATGGTATTTGATTGCCTCTGCAATTTTTAATTTTTGCAATATAAACGGAAAAACACAGAAAATTTTGAAAAAAAATGATATTTTCTACTTTTTGTTATAAGAAAAATCCAATAAACTAAATTTTAGTCATACATTTAGGCCAAAATGTATTCAGCCACATGTCTTTGGTAAAAAAAATGTCAATAAGCGTATATTTATTGGTTTGCGCAAAAGTTATAGCGTCTACAAACTAGGGTACATTTTCTGGAATTTACGCAGCTTTTAGTTCATGACTGCCTATCTCATTTCTTGAGGTGCTAAAATGGCAGGGCAGTACAAACTCCTCCCAAATGACCCCATTTTGGAAAGTAGACACCCCAAGGAAATTGCTGAGAGGCATGTTGAGCCCATTGAATATTCATTTTTTGTCACAAGTGATTGAAAAATGACAACAAAAAAAAGTTACACAAAGTTGTTACTAAATGATATATTGCTCACGCACGCCATGAGCATATGTGGAATTGCACCCCAAAATACATTCTGCTGCTTCTCCTGAGTATGGGGATACCACATGTGTGAGACTTTTTGGGAGTCTAGCCACGTACAGATCCCCGAAAAGAACAATTTCTAAGGGCGTAAGTTTTTGTTTTCACTCCTCACTACCTATAACAGTTTTGAAGGCCATAAAATGCCCAGATAGCAACCCCACCTCCATTTTGGAAAGTAGACACCCCAAGCTATTTGCTGAGAGGCATGTTGAGTCCATGGAATATTTTATATTTTGCCACAAGTTGCAGGAAAATGGCAATTTTTTTTTTTTTTTTGCACAAAGTTGTCACTAAATGATATATTGCTTAAATATGGCAGGGACTGTTCTAAAGATGGAAAAAATGCGCCACTTTACAGGCATACTATAGACACTCCCCAGGTACGAAATTTAAAGGAATATTTAACTTTTATTGTTTCACTTTAAGCATTAATAAAATTACTGCTCCCGAAAAAAACAGCCGTTTTTAAAACTTTTTTTGCATTGATACTTGTCCCCTGGGGCAAGACCCAGGTCCCCAAACACTTTTTATGACAATAATTTGCATATTAACCCTTAAAATTAGCACTTTTGATTTTTCACGTTCGTGTCCAATAGACTTTAATGGTGTTCGCGTGTTCGAACAAATTTTTTGCTTGTTCGCATGTTCTGCTGCAAACCGAACCGGTGGGTGTTCGGCTCATCCCTGCTCTCAAAATGTGATGGCCATCTCATCTTTCGAGACCCTGTGCTAGTGTGCCCTAGGACTGTGTAGTGCTGTACCCTACGCTAATACTCCACTAGTGTGTGGTAGCGTTTGAAACAGTCACCGATGCAGAGACCAGGTTGGTCAGGACAGGAGGGACAATAAAAGCGGGTGTCACGCCTAAATCTGCCTTTTTTGCAGGCAGGACATCTTCTTTGGGTTGTTCTTTGGGTAGGGGTACCAGGGAGGACATACGGAAAATGCCTCTCATGCAGCCGGCTCACTGCATTTGCGTTGGGAAGGTGGGCCATAACACCGTTTAGAAACAGAAGGGCTGTGACGATCTCTTCCTGGAATTTTAGGAAGGATCCAATTCGTCCTGAAGCTTTGTATAGCACAAAAGTGTTCAGCAGAGCCAAATGAAATAAGTATACAGACACTTTTTTGTACCAGCGTCTTGCCTTAGGGCAATTAGGTATGGCGCCAATAACTGGTCGTTGAGGTCCACCCCTCCCATGTTAAGGTTGTATTTGTGGACACAGAGGGGTTTCTCCACAACACCAGGCGCCATAGTAGGAATTTGGACTGTCGTATCTACGTGAAGGGAGGACAGAACGAAAACATTCCGTGAATCCCTCCACTTTACTTCTAACAAATTATTACACTTCAAGCAGGCTCTCTTCCCCCGTCTATGTCGGGATTCTATAAGCTAATAAGATACAAAATGAGTGTAGCGCTATGAAAATATGAAGAAGTCCAATGCAATAAACATTAAATTAACAGTTCCAAATAGAGCTGACAAAGGAGGATCTTCCTAAGGAAAATCTTCAGGGGCTAGACACTTCAAATTCATACATCATCTGGAGTGGAAACATACACAGCACCACCAAAAGTGAAGAGGCTTACCGGATTGAATGGACCCACCAGGGCATAAGCCGAGAGGGGTCAGAAAGGCTTATGTGGTGAGTGTCTGCAGACGTCCCGGAGGAGCGATGAGGTGCCTCTCACTTTGCTGTATCAACCAAACCGATGCCGGAACCAAAAGGTGTGGAACAACCGACACGTAGATTAGGTCCCTCAGAGCGGTGTTGGAAACCAAATGGTAACGGTGACAAATAGAAAAAGAAAGGAAGGGCCAAATAGTGTAAATCCTTATAAAACTGAAAATTTTATTAAAATGGGTATACACTCACATGCAAATCCATAAAAAACAGTGCTGTGATAAAAGTGGCGACAGTGTGGTCCTACCCAACGCTTTTCGTCTTCATAGGTACACCCCCCAGACGACGTCTATGAAGATGAAACGCGTCGAGCAGGACCCCACTGTCGCCACTTTTATCACAGCGCTGTTTTTTATGGATTTGCATGTGAGTGTATACCCATTTTAATAAAATTTTCAGTTTTATAAGGATTTACACTATTTGGCCCTTCCTTTCTTTTTCTATTTGTCACCGTTACCATTTGGTTTGTAACACCGCTCTGAGGGACCTAATCTATGTGTCGGTTGTTCCACACCTTTTGGTTCCGGCATCGGTTTGGTTGATACAGCAACGTGAGAGGCACCTCATCGCTCCTCCGGGCCGTCTGCAGATACTCACCACCTAAGCCTTTCTGACCCCTCTCGGCGTATGCCCTGGCGGGTCCATTCAATCCGGTAAGCCTCTTCACTTTTGGTGGTGCTGTGTATGTTTCCACTCCAGATGATGTATGAATTTGAAGTGTCTAGCCCCTGAAGATTTTCCTTAGGAAGATCCTCCTTTGTCAGCTCTATTTGGAACTGTTAGTTTAATGTTTATTTCATTGGACTTCTTCATATTTTCATAGCGCTACACTCATTTTGTATCTTATTGTTATCACCCTTGTTGGTTGTGTTAGCTGCTTATTTTTGCTTTGGCAGCGCAGAATTATTTTGTTTACATTTCTGTTTGGGATTCTATAAGCTGTTGGAGGAAGCCCCGGCGATTAGATCGCACGGTGCCACATGCGCCAATTCCATAATCAAAAAGGTGACTAAAAAGTGTCACGCTCGTGTAATAATTGTCCACGTACAAATGGTACCCCTTTCCGAATAAGGGTGAGACCAAGTCCCACACAATCTTACCAGCACTCCCTATGTAGTCTGGGCAGTTCTCCGGCTCTACGACTATCTTTTCCCATAAAACTATATGTATATGTATAGCCTGTTGCCCTGTCGCAGAACTTATACATCTTGACCCCATATCTGACACGCTTGCTGGGAAGATACTGTCTGATAGACAAGCGTCCAGAAAACCTTATCAGGGACTCATCAACGCAGACAACTTGATCGGGAGAAAACAAGGCTGCAAACTGTTGGTTGAAGTGGTTTACGAGGGGCCGAATTTTGTAGAGCTGATCAAATCCAGGGTCACCCCAAGGACGACAGACTTCATTATCATTGAAGTGCATGAACCGCAAGATCTGCTCGTATTGTGTCCTGGTCATGGAGGCAGAGAACACAGGCATATAGTGAATTGGGTCAGTGGACCAATATGACCACAATTCACTCTTTTTAGTTATGCCCATGAGGAGGGATAGGCCCAGGAAGGTCTTAAATTCGGAGACCGTAATAGGTCTCCAATCTCTGGCAAGGGTCATCTGGGGATTAGCGGCGATGAATTGACCAGCATACAAATTGCTTTGGTCCATAATAGATCTATACAGATCTTCGGTGAAAAACAGTGAATAAAAATCAAGTGACGTAAAATCAACTGTTTCCACCTGAATTCCGGGTTGGCCAGTGAATGGGGGGGGGGGTGGGGGGGGTGGGTGGGTATGGGTGATGCAGAAGTGGTGGGCTCCCAATTAGGATTGGCAAATGCAGCAGGAAAGGCACTATGGGCTCGTGTTTGTCTTCTGCTTGGTGGCTGCGGGACACTACTCATGCTTGCCACCTTGCCAGCTTGAACTGCACTTATGGCACTTACCACGTCACCAAGTATTACTGCAGTGTTGGATGTACGACCAGGATGTACTAGGCCGCTGGTGCTTGCCAGTTCACCAGAAGGATGAGCGGCACTAGTACTGGCTCTCTGCTCCATACAAGAGCCCTGTGGTTCTTGCACCTCAACGACAGCAGAAGAACGGGGTCTGTCTGGTACACCTGACCTTGGCAGAGACCACTACTCCATCATCAGAGCTATCTGTCAGGGTGTCGCTGCTGTCTACCGGTTTGTATTCTGAGCCTGAATCTGACAGATGAATGACTTCCTCTTCACTATCTGTCATGCTCAGAAACACGTAGGCCTCTTGACTAATGTACCTTAGATTTAACATTTTGGTCTCTAAATGTACTGGTACACTAGTGAGACTCACAGGAAAAAGAGCTCCTGACTGTCAGCAACTGCTTCAAATGCTACAAAAAAAACTGTTAGCATTCGCAGGGATCAGGCCTGACTCTGCGAATGCTGCAGTTATGTGTGTTGTGGTTTTGTAAGTGACAGTGATCGATTGATACTGCACTTGAGTGGGCTGGGCTGGGCGGAGGCGCTAAACGCAGATGCTAGCAGGTATCTGGGCTGATCCCGCTAACACTGCGTTTTTGAGAACCCTAAACTTCTGGGAGCGCTAGTATAGATCTGATCAGATCAGATATCGATCCGTTCAGACATTATACTACTAAGGGAGGTGTATGGTGCGTGCGTGGGTGTTAGCGCTACTGGCACTAATCTGAAGCTGCCTGGGGCGACGCAGACCCTAACTGACACTAAAACCTAACTGATATCACCCGCCGGGTGATCAGGAGGTTAAACCTTTATTTAGGTAATATACGGCGGGTGCCCTGACGCTATAAAAAAAAAACGAGCTAACCAGAGTCACCTGTGACACTAATACAGTGATCACTGGTGACAGGGGGTTAAACCTTTATTAGGGGTGTTAGGGAGGGTCCCTAGACCTATCTGGGCCTACCACTTAGTACCCTAACACTGATTTTTGTCACTAATGACACCAGTACAGTGATCAAAAAAATATGAACACTGCACTGGGTGACACAGTGACAGGGGGTGAAGGGGTTAACGGGGGGGGGGTGATCGGGGGGTGACAAGTGTACCTACGTGAACTGGTGTCAGTGTAGTGTTGGTGCACTTACTCTGAGATGTCTTCACTGCTCTCTCTGGAACGTAAAAGAGTTCCACGAGGGAAGATGACATCACTTCCCCTGCTGTGTTTACACTTACACATGCAGGAGAAGGATTTCATTCGCCAGGACCGATCACCAGGTCCAGGCCAGACACCATTGGCCTGGGCCTGGGGATTGATCGGTTCTGAAGCGAATCCAAACGTTGCGGCCGCGCGCGATGTATAGCTATGTCACTTTGCACAGCTGGGCCACTCTGCCGCAGTATAACTGTGGTGGCTAGTCCAGAACCGGATAAAAGATAAATGTAGAAAAATAGAAATTTATTGTAGTGTATACAGTTAACAATTAAAGCTCATAAAAGACAACAGGCAATAAAGAAATTCATGGAAAAAGACGTGGCTGATACAGTTACAGATCAATATGATACACTTGTTACATGCTGTAGGGGGTCAAAAGACACCACATGGAGTGTAGACATGGAGTGTAGACTCTACACTCCATGTGGTGTCTTGTGGTGTCTTGTGACCCCCTACAGCATCTAACAAGTGTATCATATGGATCTGTAACTATATTAGCCACGTCTTTTTCCATGAATTTCTTTATTGTCTGTTGTCTTTTATGAGCTCTAATTGTTAACTGTATACACTACAATATATTTATATTTTTCTATATTTATAACTTATACTAGTTTTTGGTGTTATATCACCACTAGGTCCTTTAAAATCTCTCAAGGGATTGTTCTCTGTATATTTTACACAGGGATATTGGCCCAGCCCCTAGTCCTCTGTATCTCAACTTCCTTCTGTTTTATTTTAATCTGTGTTATTTATTCTATGTTGTATTTTAATTGTATGGATGTTTTATTTGTAGTGTAGTTTTAATTTTGTTTATTTGGTACTAACTGTTATTGGTAATTTTGTTGTGTTTTTGCATCTTATTCAGTTTATTGTTGTGATCTTGTGTTGTCTTTCTTAAGTGTGTCTGTGTCGTAATCATTTCCCAAGTTCCCTTTGGGATTAATAAAGTATTCTGTATTCTGTATACCAATTTCCTAACCCAAGAGGAGTCACACAAATGCAAGACACATTTTCAAAGCATTTGTGAAGGTTACATAGTTACATAGTTACATAGTAGGTGAGGTTGAAAAAAGACACAAGTCCATCAAGTCCAACCTATGTGTGTGATTATGTGTCAGTATTACATTACATATCCCTGTATATTGCGGTCATTCAGGTGATTATCTAATAGTTTCTTGAAGCTATCAATGCTCCCCGCTGAGACCACCGCCTGTGGAAGGGAATTCCACATCCTTGCCGCTCTTACAGTAAAGAACCCTCTACGTAGTTTAAGGTTAAACCTCTTTTCTTCTAATTGTAATGAGTGGCCACGAGTCTTATTAAACTCTCTTCTGCGAAAAAGTTTTATCCCTATTGTGGGGTCACCAGTACAGTATTTGTAAATTGAAATCATATCCCCTCTCAAGCGTCTCTTCTCCAGAGAGAATAAGTTCAGTGCTCGCAACCTTTCCTCATAACTAAGATCCTCCAGACCCTTTATTAGCTTTGTTGCCCTTCTTTGCACTCGCTCCATTTCCAGTACGTCCCTCCTGAGGACTGGTGCCCAGAACTGGACAGCATACTCCAGGTGCGGCCGGACCAGAGTCTTGTAGAGCGGGAGAATTATTGTTTTATCTCTGCAGTTGATCCCCCTTTTAATGCATGCCAATATTCTGTTTGCTTTATTAGCAGCAGCTTGGCATTGCATGCCATTGCTGATCCTATCATCTACTAGGACCCCCAGGTCCTTTTCCATCCTAGATTCCCCCAGAGGTTCTCCCCCCAGTGTATAGATTGCATTCATATTTTTGCCACCCAAATGCATTATTTTACATTTTTCTACATTGAACCTCATTTGTCATGTAGTCGCCCACCCCATTAATTTGTTCAGGTCTTTTTGCAAGATTTCCACATCCTGCGGAGAAGTTATTGCCCTGCTTAGCTTAGTATTGTCTGCAAATACAGAGATTGAACTGTTTATCCCATCCTCCAGGTCGTTTATGAACAAATTAAATAGGATTGGTCCCAGCACAGAACCCTGGGGAACCCCACTACCCACCCCTGACCATTCTGAGTACTCCCCATTTATCACCACCCTCTGAACACGCCCTTGTAGCCAGTTTTCAATCCATGTACTCACCCTATGGTCCATGCCAACGCACCTTATTTTGTACAGTAAACGTTTATGGGGAACTGTGTCAAATGCTTTTGCAAAATCCAGATACACCACGTCTACGGGCCTTCCTTTATCTAGATGGCAACTCACCTCCTCATAGAAGGTTAATAGATTGGTTTGGCAAGAACGATTCTTCATGAATCAATGCTGATTACTGCTAATGATATCATTCTTATTACTAAAATCTTGTATATAGTCCCTTATCATCCCCTCCAAGAGTTTACATACTATTGATGTTAGGCTAACTGGTCTGTAATTCCCAGGGATGTTTTTTGGGCCCTTTTTAAATATTGGTGCTACATTGGCTTTTCTCCAATCAGCTGGTACCATTCCAGTCAATAGACTGTCTTTAAAAATTAGGAACACCGGTCTGGCAATCACTTGACTGAGTTCCCTAAGTACCCTCGGATGCAAGCCATCTGGTCCCGGTGATTTATTAATGTTAAGGTTCTCAAGTCTAATTTTAATTCCGTCCTCTGTTAACCATGTAGGTGCTTCCTGTGTTGTGTCATGAGGATAAACACTGCAGTTTTGGTTACTGAAGCCCCCCGATTCACTCGTGAAGACTGAGGAGAAGAATAAATTCAATACCTTTGCCATCTCCCCATCCTTTGTAACCAGATGTCCTTCCTCATTCTTTATGGGGCCAATATGGTCTGTCCTCCCTTTTTTACTGTTTACATACTTAAAGAATTTCTTGGGATTTTTTTTGCTCTCCTCCGCTATGTGTCTTTCATGTTCTATCTTAGCCATCGTAATTGCACCCTTACATTTCTTATTGCATTCTTTATAAATTCTGAATGCTGAGGATGATCCCTCAACCTTGTATTTTTTGAAGGCCTTCTCCTTTGCTTTTATATGCATTTTTACATTGGAGTTAAGCCATCCAGGATGTTTGTTAGCTCTTTTAAATTTATTACCCAATGGGATACATTGGCTAATGCCCTGATTTAATATGCTCTTAAAGCAAACCCATCTCTCCTCCGTATTCTTTGTTCCTAATATTTTATCCCAATTTATGCCTTTTAGCAAGGTTTGTAGTTTAGGGAAGTTGGCTCTTTTGAAATTCAGTGTCTTTGTGTTCCCTTCATGTTTCCTATTTGTGTGATTTATACTGAAACTAATTGACCTGTGATCGCTGTTACCTAAATTGCCCCGTATTTCCACATCTGTTATCAGGTCTGTATTGTTGGTAATCAGTAGATCTAGTAATGTTTTATTTCTAGTTGGTGCGTCTACCATCTGACCCATAAAATTGTCCTGCAAGACACTAAGGAACTGGCGAGCCTTAAATGAATGCGCGGTTCCCTCCGCCCAGTCTATGTCTGGATAATTAAAATCCCCCATTATGATAACACTTGCCATCCTTGCTGCTAATCCAATTTGTGATAGGAGATCCGTCTCCACTTCCTCCCTCAGGTTAGGGGGCCTATAGCATACTCCCAGTATTATTTTCCCCTTAGCTTCATCGCTTTGGAGCTCTACCCATAAAGATTCCACCTCCTCCCTAGCCCCCTCAGTGATGTCATCTCTCACATTCACTTGTACATTATTCTTGATATATAGGCATACCCCTCCCCCTTTTTTACCCTCTCTATCCTTGCGGTATAGGGTATACCCTTGAATGTTTGCCAGCCAATCATGAGAGCTGTTGAACCAGGTCTCTGAAATTCCCACAAAATCCAAATCCTCCTTGTACAACAGTATCTCTAGTTCACCCATCTTGTCCGCCATGCTCCTGGCATTAGTGAACATGCCACATAGTTTAGACCGGTCGCATATTGTCCTCGTATTGGGTGTTTCAAGATTGCAACTAGGACTTGCTACTATACTCACCTTGCGTTTTTGTGCTTTGGTTAACCTACCACTAATGCCCCCAATACTACCCTCTGGAATATCTTCCGCGCTGGCTATCACTGTCTCTGGACCCCCCCCCCCCGTCGCCTAGTTTAAAAACCCCTCTAACTTTTTGGCCATCTTCATTCCCAGCAGATCTGCAACCTCCTCATTTAGGTGCAGTCCGTCCCTTCTATAGTACCGGTTACCGACTGAGAAGTCGGCCCAGTCCTCCAGGAACCCAAACCCCTCCTTACTACACCAGCTCTTCAGCCACTTGTTTACTTCCCTAATCTCCCTCTGCCTTTCTGGTGTGGCTCGATGTACCGGTAGTATTCCTGAGAACACTACCTTGGAGGTCCTTTTCCTCAATTTAGCTCCTAAGTCCCTAAAATCGTTCTTTAGGACACTCCATCTGCCTCTGACTTTGTCATTGGTGCCAACGTGCACCATGACAGCCGGGTCTTCCCCAGCCCCTCCCAGTAATCTGTCCACAAGATCCGTGATGTGCCGAACCCGAGCGCCCGGTAGACAACATACTGTTCGGCGCTTCAGGTCTTGGTTACAGATTGCCCTCTCTGTCCTTCTAAGAATTGAGTCCCCAACCACCAGAATCTGTCTTTCCTTTCCCTTTGCTGCCCCCCCACTCTCACTGGAGGAGTTCTTCCCCTGGCAGCTAGGAGAGTCCCTCATCTCCAGCAGTGCTGGTCCCTGACTGGTTTCACCAATGTCACTCAATGGAAAGTACTTATTGGGATGCTCCAGTCCTGGATCGGCCTCTCTGGCACTTCCCCCTCTACCCCTCCTGACTGTCACCCATCTACTCTTTGCTAGTGCCTGCACCTCTTTGTCTCCACCCGCCTCTGTGCTGGCCCCTGCCGGCACCTGCCGTGTACGTTCCTGGCTCACTTTTAGTATGGAGGGACTTCTCAGTGCTGACAGTTGCTTCCCCAGATTCAGAACCTGGGTTAAAGTGATTGTAAATGATCGCCTTGTAAAACAGCCCATTCAGTTTAAGATAGACATGAAAGGCAAAACATTTTTGTATAGATATTAAAAAAAAAATAAAAAATTTATATATATATATATATATATATATATATATATATATATATATATACTGTATTTATTGGCATATAACACGCACTTTTTCACCCTGAAAATTGTGTGCAAATAGTGTGTGCATGTTATACACCTATACTTCAATTTTAGCTGCCTCGGAGGGGACAGGGAGGGGGTCGGGACGAGCGCCGTCAGATTACATACAGTGAGAATCTCCTGTTTACTTGGCGGCCTCTGTAATAGGAAGTCCCGTCTCCTGGGCCGCCATTGGATCACTGTTCTGTCTATCGTAGGAGATTCTTACTGTATGTAATCTGTCGGCGCTCGTCCCTCTCCCCTCCCTGTCCCCTCTAGGCTGCAAATGGGCATGGATCAGGCTGCACTGATGGCAATGGTGAGGCTGCTGCATTGATGGCAATGGTGAGGCTGCAGATGGGCACTGACCCTTATTTTGCTTCAAAGTTTCTTATTTAAAATTTTTGTTTTTTTCCTGAAACTTCCCTCTTAAAATGAATGTGCGTGTTATACACCGATAAATACGGTAAATACCATTTTTCCCTTTTTTATAAATAAACACATTCCCTTTATTTGCAGCTGCACAGCTGGGGGGTGGAGAAGCAGCAGCACACTAATGTTCCCAGTGAATGGCTGTGCAGTGGGTGTGTGTCAGGACAAGTCTAATTATAGGAGGAGAGTACACGAGTTCCCAGCATAGCTAGAGAACTGACCACAGTGTGCTCTCCTGCTTAGTGTGATCAGTTTTTATAGGAAAGCAGAGGGGCTGGCAGGAACACCAGGGATTTCACACAAAGGAAGCAATACAAAGAGAACAGGATACGTTCTCATTCAAGTACATGGTACAACGGGCACATATCAGGAATATGAAGTGTTGGGATAACAAACGCTTTAAATATGTAATGCCAGTGGGGACAAGCTCAAAGAGAGCAAGGAAATTTGTTGAGTTTTTATACTGGTTTAGAGAAACTCATTTACTTAAAAAAATCAATTTGATTTAAGATGTCATTTCTTTTTATTTTAATTTCCTATAAACAGATTGGGTATTTGAAAGAAATTCTCATCTCAGTAGAACGCTTTCAAAATGAGCAAAGCACCGTCACTACTTTCCAAGCACAGCCATATAATCTCTATGTATATATGCTGAAAAGTGATGCTCGGCAGTGGAACACAATAGGAAATGTTTCAGACTGTACGACAACAGGTCAGGCTGGTCAGTTACAGCCTTTTCGGTGAAACAACACAGGAATTGACAGATTGTAAATAGTATCAAGTTAGACTGCAGATCATGGGAATGAATGAAATGTCCCTGCAGGTGAATTTCTACCCCTCCCCCCTCCAGCATTCGGCTCACAATGCAGCGTGTAGCACAGTTCATAATAGTATTCCGGCAATGCTGGACTTAGTCTATGCTGGGTTAAAGGGTCATTCTATGTCCGAACATATTTTCAGATTCTAATAAAGTAAAATGCAATATATAACTTTTTTTTTTTTTTTTCCCAGTTGTGCAGCAATACTAATCTCTGTTATTGCGTATTCTCATATGTAACTGCTATAGAAAGAATTCACTATACCTGCTTTAAAATTAAACTTCCAGTATAGACAATAAAATTAGCCAATTAGTCCCATCCATTTAATTTATGTAAATGTATTGTACAACATGTATATAATAGCATTGACTTTTATTATTTTTATTCTACTACCTATGCATAGCTCCCAACTATCCCTGATTTCGAGGGACTGTCCCTGATTTGGAGCAATGCCCCTCTGTCCCCTTTTCCTCCTTATTTGTCCCTCATTTTGGTCTGATCTATATAGTTATATATAAATTGCACTTTTTATCTTTCAAAAAGTGTTTCCCAGTGCTAAACCTTTCATTCAAATTCTAAATTGCTGCATTTGTACATTTAAAAGCCAATATACAGGAATAGTAGTGGTAAAAAAAAGCCCTTGTGAATTTAATGAACTGTTTTTTTTTTTAGTTAATTTTCCTTTAAGGGGTGTGGCAGGGGGAGTGTCCTATGCCTACATACATTTGCTTATAGGTGTCCCTCATTCCCATCTCAAAATGTTGGGAGGTATGCCTATGTGATTTTGTCTGATTCTGGGTGTACCGAGCGGGGTGTAGCTAGTAGTAGTGTATCACATTCAACCTGTTCTTGAAGAATGTTGAAGAAATTTTGTAGTTCTCCATGCCAGAATCTACAAAACATCTTCAACCTTCATAAAACAACTTTAGTTAAATGGTACTAACTGCTACTACATAGTTACATAGTTTGTAAGGTTAAATAAAGACAACAGTCCATCCAGTTCAACCTGTGTAGGTGTGTGTGTGAGTAGAAAAATAATATCCCCATATATTGTTTTCGCTAAGATGCAAGAGTCTTTTAAAACTATCCACACTTCCTGCCCACACCACCGATTGTGGAAGAGAGTTCCACATCCTTACCGCCATGACAGTAAAAAACACCTACGCAGCTTAAGGTTAAACCGCTTCTCTTCCAGTCTAATCGTGTGGCCCCGTGTCCTCTTACCCCCCCCGGGCCTGAAAAGCAGTGGCGGCTGGTCCTTTTTTGTTTGGGGGGGGGGGGGTGTCAAGCAACCACCCCTCAGGGACCTCAAACCCCCCATTCTCGCTGTCTGTCAGTCCACTGGCACTAACCCCACCTAGGCGGCGGGCACATCAGGCATCGGCGGGGATCAGGCATGGACAGGCACATCAGGCAGTGGCAGGAACCGGGCAGTGGCTCCTGTGTCTTCTCCTCCTCGCTTCCACCGTGTGTGTCCTCCCCTCCTCCTAGGCATCCAATAGAATTGCCTGTCCATTCAGCGAATCGGGTGACGGGTATCAGACCTGCTTCCCGATTGGCCAGGAGGAGGATCCGCGTTGCAACAGCGAATATTCATTTGCTGTTGTAACACCTGGGTGGGCTCATGGCGCAATGCTCTGCACCATGAGCCCATCCTATTTTGAAGCCTATTAGAGCCTCTGGCTCTAATCAGCTGCTTTAAAAAAACTCCCCCGCCACTGGAATTCATGCTCCTGAAAGGGGCCGGACGCATGAATAGGGGGTAGCAGCCGTGGATCATAAAGTATTAATTAGGATGTGGTGGCCGTGGATAGAGGGGGCGGTGCCCGGGCACCCCTAATGGACAGGCTGCCACTGCTGAAAAGTTTCATACTTACGCTGGGATGACCTCTGAGATATTTGTGCATCGCTATCATATCTCCTCTCAAATGTCTCTTCGCAAAGGAGAATACATTTAGCGTTTGTAGTCATTTCTCATAATTGAGGTCCTCCAGCCCCCATATTAATTCAGTTGCCCTTCTCTACTACTAACTATGCCATGGCCTGGTACCAGTGAGAATCTTCTAAGACATATACGCTAGGAGGGTTTAGATATTAACCACTTGAGCTCCGAAAGGTTTTACCCCCTTCACGACCAGGGCATTTTTTTCTATTCAGCCCTGCGCTACTTTAACCGAATCACGACCGCCCCATATCAGATTTACTGCTACAGGGCAGTCACTCTGTACAGAATCACATATATATATATATATATATATATATATATATATGATTCTGCACTTCCAGGTTTTGGGCGCGAGTGCGCGCCACCGGTGGCTCGTTCCCATTGTAATATTTAAACAGCGGGAGCTGATCAGCAGGTCCTGAGGACCAAATGTCTGCCGAGACCCGCCGATCATTTGGTACTCTGACAGAATGACAGCCTGCCTATGTAAACAAGGCAGACTGTCATTCTGTGAATACAGAAGACATGGATCCTGTGTTTCTGTGAAGCAGGAGCATAGATCCGTGTCTTCCAGTAGTAAAAGCACCTCCCCCACAGGTAGTAAGCGCTCACTAGGAACACAGTTAGTCCTTTGATTGCCCCTTTTCCTGCCAGTGTCATTAGTACAGTGACAGTGCATATTTTTAGCACTGATCACTGAATTAGTGTCACTGGTTCCCACAAAGTGTCAAAAGTGTCAGTTAGGTGTCCGATTTGTCCGCTGCAATATCGCAGTCCTGCTAGAAGTCGCTGAGCTTGGCCATTACTAGTAAAAATAATAAAATAAATAAATAAATAAATAACCCATAGTTTGTAACTTTTGCACAAAAGTTGGGATTCTTTTAACAAAAATATGTATCAGAATAGATATTGACCTAATTAGATGAAGAAATTTGATTTTTTACATTTTTTTATTGAAAGTGTTTTAAGGCAGAAAGTAAAAAATATTGTTTTTTTTTTTCAAAATTGACGGTCGTTATTTGTTTCTAGCGCAAAAAATAAAAACCGCAAAGGTGATCAAATACCACCAAAAGAAAGCTCTATTTGTTGGAAAAAAATGACATAAACTTTATTTGTGTACAGCGTCGCATGGCCGCGCAATTGTCTGTTAAGCGCAATTGTCTGTTAAATGGCCTGGTCAAGCGAGTAAACCTTCCAGCGCTGAAATGATTAACTGGTAATTGTGTGGTCATGCAATACTGTATGCAAATTAAATAGAGCCAATACACCAATAGAGCTTTCTTTAGGTGGTGTTTGATCACCACTGGGATTTTTATTTTTCGTGATATAAACAAAAAAAGAAGATTTTGAAACAAAACAATATTTTCTACTTTCCGTCATAAAACATATCCAATGAAATCAAATTTCGTCATACATTTTGGCCAAAATGTATTTCCAATAAGTGTATATTAATTGGTTTGTGTGAAAGTTATAGCCACTACAAACTATGGTATACTGTATACAGTTGTGCTCATAAGTTTACATACCCTGGCAGAATTTATGATTTCTTGTCCATTTTTCAGAGAATTTGAATGATAACACAAAAACATTTTTTTCACTCATGGTTAGCATTTGGCTGAAGCCATTTATTATCAATCAACTGTGTTTACTCTTTTTAAATCATAATCACATCAGAAACTACCCAAATGACCCTGATCAAATGACCCAAATGACCCAAATGATCAAAAGTTTACATACCCTGGTGATTTTAAACTGATAACATGCACACAAGTTGACACAAAGGAGTTTGAATGGCTATTAAAGGTAACCATCCTCACCTGTGATCTGTTTGCTTGTAATTAGTGTGTGTGTATAAAAGGTCAATGAGTTTCTGGACTCCTGACAGACACTTGCATCTTTCATCCAGTGCTGCACTGATTTTTCTGGATTCTGAGTCATGGGGAAAGCAAACAAATTGTCAAAGGATCTGCGGGAAAAGGTAGTTGAACTGTATAAAACAGGAAAGGGATATAAAAAGATATCCAAGGAATTGAGAATGCCAATCAGCAGTTAATCAAGAAGTGAAAAATGAGGGGTTCTGTTGAAACCAAATCACGGTCAGGTAGATCAACTAAAATTTCAGTCACAACTGCCGGGAAAATTGTTCGGGATGCAGAGAAAAACACACAAATAGCTTCAGGTGAAATACAGGACTCTGAAAACACGTGATGTGGCTGTTTCAAGATGTACAATAAGGAGGCATTTGAAGAAAGATGGCCTGCATGGTCGAGTCGCCAGAAGAAAGCCATTACTACGCAAATGCCACAAAGTATCCCGCTTACAATATGCCAAACAGCACAGAGACGAGCCTCAAACCTTCTGGCACAAAGTCATTTGGAGTGATAAGACCAAAATTGAGCAGTTTGGCCACAACCATAAACGCTACATTTGGAGAGGAGTCAACAAGGCCTATGATGAAAGGTACACCATTCCTACTGTGAAACACGGAGGTGGATCACTGATGTTTTGGGAATGTGTGAGCTACAAAGGAACAGGGAATTTGGTCAAAATTGATGGCAAGATGAATGCAGTATGTTATCAAAAAATACTGGAGGAACATTTGCATTCATCAGCCAGGAAGCTGCGCATGGGATGTACTTGGACATTCCAACATGACAGTGATCCAACACACAAGGCCAAGTCAACCTGTCATTGGCTACAGCAGAATAAAGTGAAGGTTCTGGAGTGGCCATCTCGGTCTCCTGACCTCAATATCATTGAGCCACTCTGGGGAGATCTCAAACATGCAGTTCATCCAATACAGCCCAAGAATTTACAGGAACTGGAGGCTTTTTGCCAAGAAGAATGGGCAGCTTTACCACCTGAGAAGATAAAGAGCCTCATCCACAAATACCACAAAAGACTTCAAGCTGTCATTGATGTTAAAGGGGGCAATACACTTTATTAAGAACTGGGGTATGTAAACTTATGTTATCCTATGACTATCCGGATCATTTGGGTCGTTTCTGTGATTATGATTTAAAAAGAGTAAACACAGTTGATTGATAATAAATGGCCTCAGCCAAACACTAAGCATGAGTGAAAGAAAAGTTTTTCGTGTTATCATTCATATTCTCTGAAAAGAGGACAAGAAATCATAAATTCTGCCAGGGTATGTAAATTTATGAGCTCAACTGTATATTTGAAAAAATACATATTCTGTTGTACTGATGGCCCATCTAATTTCTTGAGGCCCTACATTGCTAGGACGATACAATCTTTCCCCAAATTACCCCTTTTTGGAAAGTAGACAGTTTGAGGCATTTAGTAAGAGGCATGGTGAATTTTTTGAAGTCGTAATGTTTTTGTCACAATTGAAAATGAA
This sequence comes from Aquarana catesbeiana, assembly GCF_042186555.1. Classification (NCBI taxonomy): domain Eukaryota; kingdom Metazoa; phylum Chordata; class Amphibia; order Anura; family Ranidae; genus Aquarana; species Aquarana catesbeiana. Next base: position 74,178,201 of record NC_133328.1, read on the forward strand.
GAAATGTAATAAAATGTTTTTTTATTTCATTTTTTTTTACATACTGTCACCAGTGCAGTACAGTATCATCATATGACTGATGTGGTGGTGATCAGGGACATACTGGAGACAGTATGCTAAAATAAAAAAAAGTTTTTTTAATTCAAATTTTTAAAACTTTTTTTTTTTTTTTTCCATTTTTTTGACTATTTTTTTTACATACTCTCATCAGAGTAGTTCAGTGTCACTATAGTAAGGAGTGAACTACTCTTGGGGGGGGTGATCAGGGTTTTTTTTTTTACACTTTGTTTGCTGTTACAATGAAGATCGATGTGGGTTAACCATTTGTGATATCTGTGATCACTAGTGATCTGTGACAAAGGGTGCTATGATTGGCCCGGGTACCATGTGATAGCTGTTGGCCAATAACAGCATAGGCAACACTGCTGCTATGAATGAATTTGCATAGCAATCACATGATCACCGGGCCCAAGTTCTAGGACAATCCGCTGTGGCCGGAGGACGAGTGATTTTGCCTGCATGTATATGTACTGTGGCTGGTTGGCAAATGGTTTAACTGAACTTTTTCTTTTCAGGGCAAAATGAGGGATCACATACCTCCCCCTCTCCAGCAATACATACTCATCTTTCCTTTACTCCCACAATGCTATGTATGGCTATTGGAAGGCAAGTGATATTCCTTGGACTCTCATGGGTATGGGTGAGCATGTGGCACACCTGTGTTAGCCAGGCACTGTCACATGACGGCCAGGGAAGTCCATAGCCCTGATAGCATCGTGTAAGCTCTGACAAGACAGTTTGGAGCTTACACATATTTTTTTTTTGGGGGTGGGGGGGAGACTGCCAGGTGAGTGAAGCTGTGTGGAAGTAAGGATAGCGGAGAATATGCGTATAGGGATAGATTCACGTTAATATACAGTTCATACATAGAGATATTACCAGTACGCTATTAGCAGAAGTTTTAAACAAAGAATTTATTCACTACTACAAAACTGGGAGACATTTCAGGGCCATTGAGGACTACCTGCCTGAGGAAGGGGTCCTCGGTGGCTCCTATATTCTGCTTTGCTTAGCGAATAAATGGTTTGCTATAGATTGACTTTTTGATCTTTGGCCTTCAATCTATCCTTTCACTGCAGCACCCAGGAACATATGGTCTGTGGCTGTATAGCTGAGTACAGGTACTCCTCACTTAATGACCAGGTTCCGTTCCAATGACCAGGTTGTTAAACGAATTGGTCGTTAAACGAGGAGCCACCAGTAATCAATATTTTAAGCATTCCTAACTACTGCACTGTACCGTATAGTGAAAAAAAAGTTCTAAACACAAAACTCCAGCTCAATAACGTTGTTTTAATTTGCATAAGTACAGAACACAAAAGCAAATTCTGTACTGCACTGTACAATACAATGATGTATAGAGCGTCGTTCGGGTGGGGAGAGCGGGTCGTAAGTCAGAGTGCTCATTATACAGTGTAGTCGTTAAACGAGGAGTATCTGTATACAACAATAACAATATTTTCAAAATATTGTACGAAAATTCACATAACATTTGATGGCTTGATGAATGTCACTCAAAATGACATCAAAATTTAGTTTGCTTTTACCATTTGATTTTGGAGTGAATGGGCTTTACTGAATTAAAACCACTTACACTGTTAAAAATTCTTTCATTCGAATTCTTTCATTTTCATTTCTATCCCACTCCTTAAAATTTTCTCATCAATGCTGTCGAAAACAAAGGTTGATTTGACCCCCCACTAACTATTAGAAAATCAAATGAAAGTTCTTAAAACTGCAAATTTGGAACAAAATCTTACCAGTGCAATCTGTTGGCGCTATAAAAATCCTGTATTATAATAATAATAATAATAATAATAATAATAATATTAACAATAATAGTGTATACTCAGTGTATACACTAGTGCTCTGGAGTGCTCTGGATTATATAAATACAGTATCTCACAAAACTGAGTACACCCCTCACATTTTTGTAAATATTTTATTATATCTTTTCATGTGACAACACTGAAGAAATTACACTTTGCTACAATGTAAAGTAGTGAGTGTACATCTTGTATAACAGTGCAAATTTGCTGTCCCCTCAAAATAACTCAACACACAGCCATTAATGTCTAAACAGCTGGCAGCAAATGTGAGTACACTCCAAAGTAAAAATGTCAAAATTGGGCTCAATTAGCCATTTTCCCTCCCCAGTCTCATGTGACTCGTTAGTGTTACAAGGTCTCAGGTGTGAATGGGGAGCAGGTGTGTTAAATTTGGTGTTATCGCTCTCACTCTCTCATACTGGCCACTGGTCGACACTGGTGTCTGATTGGAGCATTGCGGGGGATTCGCCCCGGGGGATGATTGATGGGATGGAACAGCTGTGTCCAGAGTGCCAGATACCAAAAGTGGTGGTGAGTGCTTGGATCCGGTGCGGTCATTGTGGCGAACCGTTCACCCGGCTTGCATCCAGCCAGCAGGATCCACAATACTACCAAGTGGACCTGCATTCAGGACTCTGCACATTGCAGCTGCGGACATCCTGGAAGGGTGGAGCGGGCCTGGAGTCATACCAGAAAGGCAGGATCGAGTCTGAGCCTGGTGACTCCCCTGCAAAGAAAAGCGGCATAGGAGGAGAGTCTGCTATGGCTTGGGGTCTGGTCGAGGACTTGGTGACTATGAATGCTGCCCTACAGGAGCCAGTGGTCCATGAATTGCCAGCTGCAGCTATGTCCCTCGCTATCCCTGACCGGAAGGAGCCAGCATTGGAAGGGAGTCTGCCTTCAGGTGAGCTGAAAAGGGAGTGCAGGGACAAAGCCATAGATTGGGGATCCCCTAGACTGATAGCAGAGTTCAGATACCTAGAGAAGCTAGCGGAATGGTCATCTCCAGAGAGTTGCTCAGAGGAGGAGTGGGAGACAGGAGGTTCCCAGGTCCCGGATTTACCATCTGAGGGAGGTGAGGAGCCAGATCTTGCTGAGGAACCCGGAGGAGCTACAGGAGCCCCTATCTGCAGCAGACAGCTTTTTGTCCGGAGACCCTCCACCACCCAGACCAGAGCACCCACCTACAGGCAGTGGGTGAAGAGGTCCCCTGATGCCTGTGTCCTGCCTGTGAAAGAGAAGACCAGGGAGTTGCCCAGGCTTTCCCAAAGGAGAAACTCAAAGGACACTCAAAGGAGGGTCGCTTTGGAGTGGGTGGCTGGTTGCCAGGATGAGATGGCCTACTAAGAGTCACTCTGTCTCCATCAGGGAGGAAGGGGATGGCAGGAAGAGGTTGCCTGACCCACACTTTTATGCCTGAGAGGGACTGTTGGAGTAAAGCCGCTATAAAGTGCCACATGGACTGCTGGGGAGTCGCAGTGTGAAAGTTGTTCTTCATTTTCCCTGACTTTACAGTAACAGACTGGCCTGACACCCTAGGTGCCTAACGGATGAGGCGATTCCATTGCAAGGACACTAAGGGTAAGGTCTGTTCTTGGGACTAACTCTTTGAGGAGCCGGCCTGCCCATGGATGGATCAAATCTCGGTCGGTTCCTGCTAAACTGGCCAAGATTCAATCCATCTATGATCAGCTTAACACTTGCCTGCTCTATCCAAAACAAAACACATGGTCGAATAAAGCTGGCCATAAATGTATCTTTTTTTTTCGTTCAACCAGCGGGTTAAACAAAAATAAAATGACCTGATTCCCCCATCCACACACTTGATGTGGATGGGGGAATCTTTCCCATTGTGCTATTGTATTCTGACAGTGGGGAGCCTTACCGCTGTCAGAATACACTGATCAGTGTTGCCGGCTGCAGCTGGTGGCACTGATTGAGAGAAACCAGACAGGCTGGCTGTACAGAAGTCTATCAGTAGATTGACTTCTGTACCACCAGACTGCTCATACATGATTGCACTGCACTGTACATCAACTCAACACCTAAGGCGGCCATACATGGATGGAAATTTGGCTGGTCCCGTCTGTACTGGCTGAATTTCGAGCCATGTATGGCAGCCTTAAATGCTGAGTTGATGTACAGCGCAGTGTAATCTGGAGTGCAGTTCTCAAGCTCCCCTTTGTTTTCTGGCCTGAAACAATCTGGTTTCTGAGATTAGCCATTAGTTTAATAAATAACTATATGAAATTCACAGCACTTAATTTTCTGGGAGAAAGTTAAAGAGGTAGAAGAGTCAGTGATTGATCTGATGACCCTCCGGTTCTTTCTATGCCAGGTTAATGTTTTGCCAGGTGCGCTTAGAATAAGGACAGAGCTTTTTCCTGTACAGCAACCTTCTAGACATTACATTTTTTTTAAAATCAGTTCCATTATGGCTTTTCTCTGGAGGACGCTGGTTAAGTCCTTATAACTTTTTGAATCGTGATGCACAAACAAAATAATGTTGAATTAAAGTAGAAGTAAACCAAATCACTAAAATATCATAATTAAAATATGATAAAGTAGTTTTCAATAAATTAGATCTGCAACTTTTATTTAAAAAAAAATACCTGGTGATCCTGCCAAGAAGGAACTTGTTGAGACGCTTCTTGTTATAGGGTGACAACACTTTACCACTGTCCCCCAATTGTGCTGCATTGTTATCCAATGGCATACTTTGCTGATGGTCCATTTTTGTCACCACCAGAAAAAGGGCTTTGAAAAATAAGGTTCAGAAGTTGCTGGAATGTATACACATAGACAGTAAGTGGCTGCAAAGAGGCTGTAGGAGATCAGCCCCACAAAGGCCTTATTAACACGGACATAAAAAACACCTTTACAAGGGTTTTTATTTAAGGGTTTGAACACAGCTGCATTGTTTTCAATGGAGACATTCACACAGGTTTGTAAACATGCACTGTATGATCCGTAACACAAAAAAAACTGAGGACATGCGTGTCCATTCCGATATTAAAAAAATCAACAGGGCAGTTTTACACATTTAAAAAATGGATCTGTAAGAAAGTATCGTTTACGTAGGAACTTTTGTATCAGTAAAATTTTGACGGCCATGTTAATGCCACAAAGGATGAAAAGAAGACAAAACAGTACAGTATTTTCTTTGAAAAAAAAAAGGTCCTTGCTGTCATACAGAAAGATTTAGCAGCTTGTAGGAAAATGAAGATTGGAGGGTTGGACCAATGGGCCCCAGACTACCATAGACTAAGGTTACCAAACTTTCAAATTGAATTTCAGGAACACTCTACTGAGCATGTCAACTTTTAACGACACCCTCAAAACACACCCCTATTTGTACCCACACCCACAAAATGTTTAACACGCTTACAAAGAATTGATCACAAACTGTTAGTAAGAGGCATATATTTTAAATTTAAGGATTTTAAATAAGATGCACCAAGATATGTATTCTCTGAAGGCATCAAGAAGAGTACATTGTGCTTAACCCAATAAAGTGGATGTCTCTTCATCTGCTTCACTCATTTGTATGGCTCGTAGTGTGTACCCCCATAATACACAATATTACCAGAGACAAGCTAGGAAAGACCCTGTTGAAACACAATGAAGGTTTGAAGAACCTTCAAGAGTTAGTAGTAAGTGATGCAGAGTTCAGCGGACAGGAGTGTAAGTTAAGCAGAGTTAAGGGGTCAGAATTAGATAATGCTTTGAGTTACAAGTTCAGGAATAATGGCGAGTACCGGGGGTAATAAAATCTAATACAGTACGTAAGGTCATATCAGTACATAACATGACATGTGACTCCTCCCCCTCTCCTCCTAGGGCCCTAGTAGTTCATGGCGGTTGTCAGTGATTGGCAGGTCAGGTGCACAGGGTCCCCCACAGTAAGGAAAGGACTGTCCCTCGGAAATAAGCACAAATAGCAACCTAATCATAGGGATTATATTGTCACCTGATTTGGTTTGATGCAGCATTAAAGTGGTTGTAAAGCCTTAATGTTTTTTACCTTAATGCATTCTATGCATTAAGGTAAAAAGCCTTCTGTGCCTGGGATGCCCCGAAGCCCCCCTTACCCCTTATACAGCGCTGTGCATGAGAGCCTCAGCTCTCCCGACTTTGTCTGTCCTCACAGGGCAGATTGATAGCAGCGGGCAGCCATTGGCTTCCACTGCTGTCAATCAAACTCTGTGATGAGGGAGCGGGGAGCGGAGCCATGCCCCACTGTCTGTGTCTATGGACTTGCTCACAAATACCAGTCATCAGGAATGAGCCCACAAGTGTACCCCCTATGGGGGCACTGGATAAGGAGGAGGAGCCAGTAGCGCCTCCGGAAACCCGAGAAGAGGAGGATCGGGGCTGCTCTGTGCAAAACCATTGCACAGAGCAGGTAAGTATGACATGTTTGTTATTTTAGTGAAAAAAAAAACCCTAAGCTTTACAAACACTTTAAAGTGGAGTTCCACCCGTTTTTTTAGTTTATTAAAAGTCAGCAGCTACAAAAAGCATAGCTGCTGACTTTTAACCACTTAAGGACTAGCCTCGTTTTGGATTTTAGGTGTTTACATGTTTAAAACAGGTTTTTTTGCTAGAAAATTACTTAGAACCCCCAAACATTATCTATGTTTTTTCTTCTAACACCCTAGAGAATAAAATGGCGGTCATTGCAATACTTTTTTTTGCACCGTATTTGCGCAGCGGTCTTAAAAGCGCACTTTTTTTGAAAAATTCACTTTTTTGAATAAAAAAATAAGACAACAGTAAAGTTAGCCCAATTTTTTTTTCATATTGTGAAATATAATGTTACGCCAAGTAAACTGATACCCAACATGTCACACTTGAAAATTGCGGCCGCTCGTGGAATGGCGTCAAACTTTTACCCTCAAAAATCTCCATAGGCGATGTTTAAAAAATTCTACAGGTTGCATTTTTTGCGGTACAGAGGAGGTCTAGGGCTAGAATGATTGCTCTCGCTCTACCGGTCGCTGCGATACCTCACATGTGTGGTTTGACCACCGTTTTCATATGGGGCGCCACTCGCGTATGTGTTCGCTTCTGCGTGCGAGCTCGTCGGGATGGGGGGGGGTTTAAAATTTTTTTAAAATTTTTATTATTTATTTTACAATATTTTATTTATTTTTACACTGTTTTAAAAAAAATGGTGTCACTTTTATTCCTATTACAAGGAATGTAAACATCCCTTGTAATAGAAAAAAGCATGGCAGGACCTCTTAAATATGAGATTTGGGGTCAGAAAGACCTCAGGTCTCATATTTACACTAAAATGCAATAAAAAAAAAAAAAAAAAGTCATTTAAGAAAATTACATTTGAAAAAATGTGCCTTTAAGAGGCGTGGACGGAAGTGAGGTTTTGACGTCACTTCCGCCCAGCAGTGTTATGGTGACGCCATCTTAGCCTCACTCGTCTCCAGACACAGGACGGAGAGGGATGCGATCGCCTCTGCCGCTACCGACGGCTCCAGTAAGCGGCGGAGGGCACCGGATCGTGGCGGGAGGTGGGGGCCCTCTCCCGCCACCGATAAAAGTGACCCCGCGGCGAATCCGCCGCAGGGACCACTTTTATCTGAAAGCCGGCTGCCGCACGAAAACGGGGATACCGGGGTTATGGCAGCTAGCTGCTGCCATAACAACGATATCCGCCGCCAAAGTTTGGACGTACATCGTCGTGCGGCGGTCGGTAAGTGGTTAATAAACCAACACTTACCTGCCCCACGATGCGGCCGCCCGGAGGCTAGTTCCTCTCCCCCTCCTCTCCTTGGCACCGTCATGGTAACTGTGGGCACCCGGCTATGACAGCTTATGGCTTCACGGGCAGGCATGCACTGCCCATGCGCGAGTCGCGCTGCGCTCTCCTATTGGCCAGCCGATCTTCTGGGACCTGAGTTGTGTTCCAGAAGATTGCTGGCAGGGAGTGGCTGCCTAGGGCGAGAGGAGGAGTCGCCTAGGTGGCCGAAGATAGGAAGCTGAAAGTGGGACAGGAAAAAAAGGGTACACACTCCCCCCCGCCAAAAAATGACATGCCAAATGTGGCATTTCAGGGGGCAAGGAGTGCTTTAATGATCTTGTGAAAACTAGAGCTTACACTATTTAATAGATCAGTACATAGAGCTATAAAATAAATATAATTATTTGTAATGTAATACACAATTGTATCATTGGTATTCCAATATATTCCTAGCATATAATGGAAATATTTGTTTTTTTTGTGTCTAATTGCTTTAGTTACAAGGTCAATCAGTCCTTGAGGCCCTGGAGTAGCAAAACTACACATCCATCTTTTTCAGTCGAGTGAATGGAATTTCAGGTGTGGCTGTAGTCCTGAAACACAAGGTCACCATTAGTATAAGGTCACAAAGTATTGAGAACATGTCAGTCAGGCTTATTGTCTCATGTTCAGCAGAATTACCTTTTGTGGGTCATGTATAATCAAGTAGAAAATGAATAGGCAAGTGGCATGAAATGTCTTATCTAATGACACAAGCCAAGCTAAGTATTTTAATGCTTCATTGGCCACATTTCCATGGCTGTGACAGACTAAGCCTATCTCCCCTGTCCCTGGTTTTTAGGAAGAAGAATTTGTTTTTGCAACAATTATTTTAGTCCTTTAGGTCAAGGAATTTGCATTAAATTTTAATATTGGATACTAAAATGTTGGACTTTAAAGATAAGCATGTATTTGGCCATTCTTCTTTCTAACTGGGTCAGCACAACTCTCTCACTGATAAGAGCTGAACTGGTCAGATATAAGTTGTTCAATGAAATGCAATGGAAATATTCCAACATAAGTGTGCACGGTTTTCCAGTTCCTTTTATATACTACTGTTCATAATTATAAGCTCGAGGCACAAGCAGAATTTAAAGTGGGCACAGTGGCTGTGATGAAAGAGTTTGTTTAAATCTTATGAAACATGATAGGTACTGTGGGTAGTGGTACCTTAGCCAGCTTGGCTAGAAATCCAGAATTTTTCATTTTGGATAGAATAAGGGCTAGTTTACACTTGCTCCAAAACATGTCTTCAGACAGGCTTTGGTGCTTCGATGAGGCTTCAATGAGGCTTTGGTGGGGCTTCGATGAGGTTCAGTGGGAATTCGATGAGGATTTGGTGGAGCTTCGATGGGGCTTCAATGAGCCTTTGGTGGGGCTTTGGTGGGGCTTCCAGCAAGCTTTTCCATAGACTTCTATGGAGGCTTTGAAGACACTTTGAAGCACCACTAAAGCTACATGGGGTATCATTTTTGAAGCAAAGCCAAAGCAAAGCAAGGCAAAAGCAAGGTGTAAGCAGGACTGTAAGCTAACCATTTTATTTAGTGACAGGAGCTTTGACTAGCGTTCAGCGAGCTTTAACAAAGCATGTCCGAAGCCGTGTTTTGACGCAAGTACAAACTAGCCGTTAATGTGTGTTGAAGCCGAAGCAAGTACAAATGAGCCCTAAGGGAGGGTTTCTCATTTGGATGGAGTAAAGCCCCGTACACACTATCAGAAAATCGGAAGAAAAATTCCATACGAGGCACGATCACTCGATTTTCATATAGTGTGTACACAACTTTTGTCATCTGATTCGAAACTAAAATTTCCGAAAAAACAAACTCCAAATTTTTCTCATATGTGCACAGAACGAACAATTTTCATTTAATGTGTAGCGCTTTTGTACAATTTTTGTAAGAGAAATATCAGATACGAAAGACTGCACATGATCGGAAACAACTAATAAAAAAAAACCTTTGTCGTACGAGAATTTTCATACATTATTTCTATCCTCACTTCCAACTTGCTGTGAAACATTGAGGAAAACTGACCAATCGCCCGATTTTCTTACAATGTTTATCCTACTTAAGGGTGGCAAGTTTTTGCTTGCCATATGGGTACCATCCCATAGGAACTGAGGAGAAATGAGGGAATTTTTGGTTGTGACCAGAACTAGTGCCCTCATTGAAAGATTTCATCTCTATTCTTGTACTGGTAGCAACTCAAAAGTTGGGATTTTCTTTTCACTTTTATGTTCGGTGATAATGGTACACAGGACAGAAAGTGTGAATCTTCTTAAGGCCGGGTTCACACTGGTACGACACGACTGTTGATCCGACTTTGCCCCGAGACATCGGTCCTACATCGGTCCTACTTCCATCCCACTGAATGAACAGGATACAATTTTGATCCGACTTTAAGACAGTCCGACTTGTCCTTTGACCAATCAAAACAATCCCAGTGTGACATAAATTCCTTTTCCTGCTGCTGTAATCACCATGCCGGATGTCACAAGTCGAATGGTTAGGACAAGGATCCGACTTTCATCCGACTTTCATTCGACTTCAATGATCGTGAATGGGCTGAAAACGCACCAAAGTCGGACCAAAGTAGTATAGGAACCTTTTTCAAAGTAGGACCTACTTGTGTCAGACCAATTAAAGCGGTTGTAAACCGCTGGCCTTTTTTTTTTTTCTTGGGAACCTGCAAGGTAAAGGCATAATGTGCTAGTATGCATCGCAGCTCATTATGTTAAACTTACCTTAAAACAAAGCTCTCCCGTGCTGAGATGTCAGCGCTGCAGAGGCTCCCATCCTCACCCGTCTTGCTTCCTGGTTTGCGGACTGCAGCTCTGTGACTGGCATGGGTGGCCAATCCTTAAGAGCGCATGCGCCAGTGATGTCACTGGCTGCATGTAATGTAAATATCTCCTAAACGGTGCACGTTTAGGAGATATTTACACTACCTACTGTATGGGTTAGCCTTATTATAGGTTTACCTATAAGTAAAAAGCAAAAGATGGAAGTTTACTTCCTCTTTAACCGCTTCAGCCCCGGAAGATTTTACCCCCTTCCCGACCAGAGCACTTTTTGCGATTCGGCACTGCGTCGCTTTAACTGACAATTGCGCGGTCGTGCAACACTGTACCCAAACAAAATTAACGTCCTTTTTTTCCCACAAATAGAGCTTTCTTTTGGTGGTATTTGATCATCTCTGCGGTTTTTATTTTTTGCGCTATAAACAAATAAAGAGTGACAATTTTGAAAAAAATGCATTATTTTTTACTTTTTGCTATAATAAATATCCCCCAAAAATATATAAAAAAACAATTTTTTTCCTCAGTTTAGGCCAATACGCATTCTTCTACATATTTTTGGTAAAAAAAATCACAATAAGCGTATATTGATTGGTTTGCGCAAAAGTTAGAGCATCTACAAAATAGGGGATAGATTTATAGCATTTTTATTATTATTTTTTTTTTTACTAGTAATTGAGGCGATCTGCAATTTTTATCGTGACTGCGACATTATGACGGACACATCGGACAATTTTGACACATTTTTGGGACCATTGGCATTAATACAGCGATCAGTGCTATAAAAATGTATTGATTACTGTAAAAATGTCACTGGCAGGGACGGGTTTAACACTAGGGGGTGATCAAGGGGTTAATTGTGTTCCCTAGCATGTGTTCTAACTGAAGGGGGGAGGGGACTGACTAGGGGAGATTACTTTGTATGAACAGATGATCTGTCACTTCTCCCCTCAGAGAACTGGGATCTTTGTGTTTACACACAGAGATCCCGGTTCTCGCCGTGCTACGAGCGATCGCGGGAGCCCGGCGGTCATCGAGACCGCCGGGCACTCGCATCGGCTCCGGGGGCGAGCAGCAGGCGTGCCCCCCCTAGTGACCGCCTTAGGAACCCACGCAAGGTAACGGAGATTCGCCTGCCTGTGCCATTCTGCCACAGTACAACTGCGGCGGCTGGTCGGCAAGCGGTTAAGATGGCTCTCATAGGGAACCATTGATTTGTACAAGTCATGTGACATGTGCTCCCAAAGTCGGAACGTATGTCCCACCAGTGTGAACCAGGCCTAATGGGGGCACAATAAAACCAGACAGGGGTTCTTATCCCTCTCCTAGCCCTCCAAAACAAAAAAAGCTTTGCCTTTTGTTATGCAGCACAGTGGCTAAGTGGTTAGCACTTCCACCTAGCAGCACTGGGGATTTGGTTTGGAGCCCAATCATGGCACTATCTGCATGGAGTTTGCATGTTCTGTGCTGAGTGGGTCCCCACACTTCAAAGACATGCTGGTAGGTTAATTGGCTCCTGCCTAAATTTGGCCTAGTATTTGTATGTATGAATGTGAAGCTAGGCAATGTAGATTGTGGGCAGCTGTGAATGTATGATATACAGTATATGTAAAGCACTGTATACAGTGAATGTGCTATTTAGGTGTCTGTAATAAATACTTTAAAAAGTGTTAGCTGGAGTTTCAAGTTTAATGTGTTAGTCAAGTCCATCTATATCTGCTAGTGTATCAAACACTACCCTCTCCCCCTACTGGCAGTACTGTTCTCCAAACGTGTCTCTGTTGTGCCCCCATCCAAAGTAGTTTACTGATCCTAAGATGTGGTGTCTGCATTTGTTTTCTTTCTTTTACGCTTTTTTCCCCTCTGTTTTCACCTGGTTATCTGACCAGTAACACACCTCCTGTATTAGTGTGCCCCCACTCTGGATGAAGGAGCACAGGGGCACCGCACTGTTGGACAGAAGCATTGTCAGTCTGGGGGGAGGGGACTGTTAGATGGACTAGCAGAATAAAATACACTAACAACCTTCAGCTCGCACTTTATAAGCAGTTACAGCAAACAGTTTTTTTCTTTTGGGATAAAGGTTTTACATATAATAATATTAAAAAAATAAAATAAATAAAAGCTGATTATTGTAAGCACCCCTGCCAGTGGGAAATGGTTTGCCTCAACCCTGTAAACTGATACATTCTGCTGGAGAGCTTGTTCTTTTAAAAAACAACAGATTTACTGGCAGGACCACCAGATGAAAATAGAAGAAAGAGAGCCTAAAAAAGAAAACAAATGCAGCCATTACAAGTAAGAAATGGTAAGCTGCAGTATAATAAATGTTTTAACAGCAGCATTGTTAATCTGGAGGAACATTTAGTAACAGTAACAAATTGAAGCTGAACTCCAGCACAATAGTTGTAGACAATTTTTTTTTTCTTTTGGGATAAAGGTTTTACATAAATAAATAAAAGCTGTCCATTGTAAGCACCCCTGTCAGTGGTGAATGGTTTGTCTTAACTCTCTAACTGCTACATCTGCAGGACAGGCTGTTTTGTTGAAACACAGCAGATTTTCAGGCTAGATTACCAGGTAAAAATAGTGTCAAGAAAGCCTTAAAAAAAATGAATGCAGCCACCATATCTAGGAAGTGGTAAGCTGCAGTATCATAAATGTTTCCTTTTGGGTTCAATACTGCATTTGAAACTAAATACAGGCTCACTTTAATACCAGGAGGAAAGTTAGTCAACAACGGTTTCTTTTTCCTCTGCTGGGTGTCTTACATATACAGTTTATAATTTCCTTGGATCATTAATACAATACAAGGACAAGGTCCTTCTATTTCCTGGATTTTCACCCAGCCAAATAAAAAAATACAAATTTAACCTGAAAAATAAAAAAATCCAATGAAAAATGTAAACCCTAACAACAAACTTTTCTTATTTGTCCCCTTTTGGTTTGTTAAAAATCAAATTGTTTTGTTATATCAGCCTCCAATCCCAGAAGACGCCGGTGGTGGGGAAACGCGCCGGGCGGAGTTAGAGTGTGACACACAAGCCAGTCGGATTGTCCGTCGGCTGTGCTCTGTTACATCACATTTGTATTGCTGGATACATGTAAGCCAATTTTAATCTTTTAATAAATGAATATTATTAAGCTGTATTACGCTATGTGACTCCTCCTTCTTTATATATAATGTGCATAGCTACTGACTGTGTAGAAGTGGCGTAAAGTATCAAGCATACACTCCAGCAGTGGGGACACTGTGGCTATTTCTTACTGATGGGGTCACTGAGCGAAGCGGATGCCTGATGGTGAGAGCATCGACTAGCCAGGAGAGATTTTTAGCACTATTTGATCTCTATAATTTGAGATCTCCCCTGTCTGCTAAAAGGCCAATCATACTTTTTTGTAGAGCACCTTTATTTGCACTGGAGCACTTTATATACTTTTGGAGCACTAAGCACTTTGGAAGCACCTGGACATAACATGATTTAATATTAATTTACTAATGATGGACATTTTTGATTGTTTAGCTATTTGATTTGCATGCATATGAATCACATTGTTTTGTTTTAATCTAGTATTTGGGATTTAGTTGCAGCAGTCCCATTTTTATATCATCTAATGCGAGGTCTATTTATAATTATTTGTTTTGTTATATCTGATAAGTGCAATAATAAATAAATAAATAGCTGTTGATCGTGCCAGAAATGTTATGAGCTGATGACTTCCTGTGCTCTCTGCCTGCGCTGAATGTCATCAGTTACATTGTTCTTAGCTATCAATTTCCAACTTTTGGGCCACATCCTTCTATATTATGGAGAAGAAGAGAGAAACAGAGTCTAGTCGTTTCTGTTGTCTTAATGCAGTAAGTTGACTGAGGGGCGCACCCCCCCCCCCAATTCATGTGTCCGGTCCCTAATCTCCATGCAGGGTACCGGACGCATGGATTTCAATGTTTTTTTGTTTTTTTTTAGAAGTACATGATTAGAGCCCGAAGCTCTAATTGGCTTAAAAAAAGGGTGGGCTTGGGGTGCAGAGCACTGAGCCCACCCAGTTGTGTGACATTAGCGAATTAATATTCAGTAATATTTTCCTGCTTCTCCTCCCAGCTAATCAGAAAGTGAGTCCTGAGACCGATTGGTCAGGGAGTCTTAGGACTCCAGGCCTATCGGTTCTCAGGACCCACTTCCTGTTTGGCCGGGAGGAGAAGCAATGGCCCTGGCTCTTCCCTTGGCAAGCTGGAGCGGGGAGCAGCGGGCAGAGAGGCAGCAACACCCGCTCCGAGGAGCCCTACCCAGGATCCAGCACCACCTCGTCATAGGAAGGTAAGGCCATGGATCCGACCCACCCCCCCAAAATATTGAGCACCAACTGCCGCTCATTACTGGTAAACTTACTAGGTGGAATTAACAAAATGAAAGGCCTTATAAAAAGAAAACGAATGCGGCCAACACATTTAAAGACTGGTAAACTGCAATATATTACATTTTTGCTTTTGGGTTAAGATACTTAAAAATCAGGAAATATTCAGATTGCTTAGGCACAGGAGACATCACACTTTGCACTATCCTGGAGAAGCTGAGGTTTCTACAATAATCTATGAGAATCTGCTAAAGCACTGTGGAGGAACACATTCTTGCAGCATTTGGGATCCTTAGCTCATTATTATTATTAGTCAGTTTTATTTTTTTAGGAATATATAGTGCTCCTTATTTGGGACTTGGAAGCTGTTTTGTTTAATATGATATTAAAGGGAGATTTATAACGACATAAAAATCAGTTAAAGTTTCAGTTCTTTCTTTTCGGTGACACAAAAACGCAAATGACCATCTGGGAATATCCACGAGTGAGGCACTGAGGAATAATCTTATTGTAAACAGAGGTGAAATAGTAGAAACCAAAGAAGAACAATTAGTGGAAGGAAAAGAAAGCGGTTTCCTGGTTATGGTATCACTTATGATATGAAGCCCGGGCTTGCTGTTACCAGAAAATAACATCTTAGTAAATTAAAAAGTACAAGATTCTCCTTTGAGATTTGGCAACAGATGTCTGAAGTTCTGGAACTTTGAACAGTAGTGGAGGGAACAGATGAGCCAGAGTTTGGATAGCCATCTTTCTGCTCATTTGAAGATATACATTACATGACATTAGAACCTATCGCTTCTACAACTGCTACATTCTTTAGAAAAAAATCCTGGGGACATATGGAAGCTAAAGTGAGAATGTGTGGGGAGGGGGTTGGTGAGTACTCCAATTAGGAGGAAATCAACAATTATTTTTCAGAGAATCAAGGTATCAAAAACTTTATGTCTGGATATGAGATTCAACAGTGCCGTGCAATGATGCCAATCACCAGCACCTTCCAGAGATCCTATTTTTATTTAAAGCTGAACTTAATGGAGGTAGTTTAATGATCAGTTGAAATATGTACTGTAGAGTGGAAATGTTTTACCTGCCAAAGAAATTGAAATTCCGGTTAGCCAGTTTTGTGATGCATGCATCCTCACAGACAATACACCTAGACCCCCAATTTCCAATGCAGGAACAACAGAGCTTGGTCAAGAATACACACCTGGTGAGCTGATTGGCCAGTGATGGAGCAGTAGCACACTAATAAAGTGGTCACTCTACTCGCTGTGCTCTCCTCTGGTCAGCATGTTCTCTCTCTGCACATGTACATTGCAGCAATGTCTGAATTGCCTTATTGGTTTTCCATTTCACGTCTGTAGACAATTACTGGAAGTTGATATTAACGTGAATTTAAGTAGTACACTTGTATTTAAAAACACATTTTATGTTTCTTTGCAAATTATTACACAACTACATTCATTGGGTTTTTCTTTAATATTCCCAATAATTTCATCCGTTATGTACAGTATATTATGAATGTGATCCAGGTCCAGTGTCTTAATCATTACTTACTGTCAATTATAAGGCTGTCTCAGTGCGTCTACACCATTCTGTAACCACAGATTGCTACATCCACACCATTCTCTGACCATAGATCACTATTGTGATGCTTACCCCTGAAGAAGCCACTGGGAATATACCCAGGTCTCCCAATTTAGTGCAGAGGCTGCCAGTTACACAAGCACAGTTCCATGCAGACCAATAATTCAGGCTCAGCCTAGGGGATGTCTTTTGTGTTTTTTTGCTGAAGACAGGAGAGGGGTTTAGGGTCACAGGGTACTCCAAAACAATCAATGGCAATAACGGGAGGACAAGCTCCCCACTAATCTTCTAATAGCAGCCTTTCCTGGAAGTAAGAGGGAATTTTCAGTAAATCTTGAACCCTATAGCAGCAGTCCCAGTCAGGCCCGGATTTACTCCCTTTGCCGCCCCAAGGCCGGGCCCTTCAATGCCGCCCCCCCCCACCACCACCACCACCAGAAAGAGCCCCCAGACATAATACGGTCAAAGACTGCAGACATGATACAAGAGATGGTCAGAGACTGCAATCATAGTACAGGAGATGGTCAGAGATGGCAGACATGATACAGGAGATGGTCAGAGACTGCAGTTCCTATGGACATTAGTAGATAATGGCCGATCGGCCCTCTCACCTGACCCAGCGATACAGCCATGCTTCCCCTGATCAGGAGTCGGCTCACTCTGAATTGCCCGTGGCGACTCCGTTGGGTAGCACCCAGATCTGTATTCCTGCAATGACTCCATTCCTTTCTCTGCCAGGGATGGCGCCAGGCTGTGTGGCTTTCCCTCTGGTGGCGCTGGGCAGCGGGGTTCTCTCTCTGATGGTGTTCCCTCAGCACTGCCCTCTCCCTCTGGAGCCCTGGGTGTACTTTCCTGGGTGTAGACCCCCCCAGGACAAACCACCCCCTTCCATTAGTACAGACCCTCCCCCCCAGGACAAACCCCCCACCATTAGTACAGACCCCCACCAGGACAAACCCCCCTCCCTTCATTAGTACAGACCCCCCCAGGACAAACCCCCTCCCTTAGTACAGACCCCCCCAGGACAAACTCACCTCCCTTCATTAGTACAGACCCCCCCAGGACAAACCCACCTCCCTTCATTAGTACAGACCCCCCCCAGGACAAACGCCCCTCTATTAGTACAACCCCCCCAGGACAACCCCCCTCCATTAGTACAAACCCCCCCAGGTCTACCCCCCTCCATTAGTACAAACCCCCCAGGACAACCCCCCTCCATTAGTACAAACCCCCCAGGACAAACCACCCCTCCCTTCATTAGTACAGACCCCCCCAGGACAAACCACCCCTCCCTTCATTAGTACAGACCCCCCCAGGACAAACCCCCCCTCCATTAGTACAACCCCCCCAGGAAAACCCCCTCTCCATTAGTACAACCCCCCCCCAGGTCAACCCCCACCTCCTCCATTAGCACAGACCCCCCAAGGACAAACCGCCCCTCCCTTCATTAGTACAGACCCCCCAGGACAAAACCCTCCCTTCATTAGTACAAACCCCCCAGGACAACCCCCCTCCATTAGTACAAACCCCCCAGGACAAAACCCCCTTTCACTAGTACAGACATCCCAGGACAACCCCCCCTCCATTAGTACAGACCCCCACCAAGACAAACCACCCCTCCATTAGTACAGACCCCCACCAGGACAAACCACCCCTCCATTAGTACAGACCCCCACCAGGACAAACCACCCCTCCCTTCATTAGTACAGACCCCCCCAGGACAAACCCCCCTCCATTAGTACAACCCCCCCCAGGTCAACCCCCACCCCCTCCATTAGCACAGACCCCCCCAGGACAAACCACCCCTCCCTTCATTAGTACAGACCCCCCAGGACAAACCCTCCCCCTCCATTAGTACAAACCCCCCAGGACAAACCCCCCCCTTCACTAGTACAGACATCCCAGGACAACCCCCCTCCATTAGTACAGACCCCCCAGGACAACCTCCCCTCCAAGTGTGTACAACAGAACAGATGGAGACAGGCACAGGCTTGGGCGGGAGTGAGAGACAGAGGAGAACACGCCCCCCCCCCGCACAGAGACCAGCCGCTCTGATCTCCGGCGGCTGCTCTCCTTCTCTGACAGGAGGAGGGAGGGGGGACAGGCTTGAGCAGCGAAAAACACAGCGGTGGCGGCGGTGACCTGCGGAGGGAGCCGCCTCAGTCTGGACACAGAGAGGAGGAGGAGGAGGGAGAGGAGCACTCTAGCGCTTCAGCGCCCCCACCTCTCTGGCGCCCGGGTGCACTGCATGCTGATGTTAGTGTGGGGGGCGGCGCCGCCCCTGTACCACTGCCGCCCCGAGGCCTGGCCTCGGTGGCCTTGTGGGAAATCCGGCCCTGGTCCCAGTCCATATAGCAGCTTCTGGAATTTGGCTCCCTTCTGACACTTGCAAGGTCCACAGCAAGGTCCTTATTCACAGTTTCCCAGGAGCTGTTTACCACCCATTATTCACAGGTAGATCCTCAGTGAGGAAGACCGGACTTCAAGACAGTGGCTTCCAGCAAATAATCCTATAACAATCTTCCCCCAGCCATCAGCACAATTCCTTCTTTGGCCCAGACTGCGATCTCCTGTCTCAGAAGCTCTCTCCTAGGGGCAGCAGCCCCAAGAGGACTGTAACCCTCCCTGGGAGAAATCAGACGAAAACAATCAATCACTGCTCCACTCACTACAGTGAAACCAAAAACTACATTTAACCAGGCAGCCTAACTAGAGAAAGGCGCTACACCATATACACACCATGCTGTGACCATAAATCACTGCATCCACACCATTTCATGGGCATAGATCAATGCATCCACACCATTATCTGACCATACAGCATCCACACCATTCTGTGATCATTGACCACTACACCCACGCCATTCTGTGATCATAGATCACTGCATCCACACCATTCTGTGACCATAGATCAGGGATATGCAATTAGCGGACCTCCAGTTGTTGCAGAACTACAAGTCCCATGAGGCATAGCAAGACTCTGACAGCCACAAGCATGACACCCAGAGGCAGAGGCATGATGGGACTTGTAGTTTTGCAACAGCTGGAGGTCCGCTAATTGCATATGCCTGCCATAGATCAATGCATCCACACCATTCTCTGGCCATAGATCACTATATACACACCGTTCTGTGACCATTGATCATGCATCCACTCCATTCTGCGACTATAGATCAGTGCATCCACACCATTCTCTGACCATAGATCACTATGTAGCAAGGTCTCTGGCCTTGTCCAGTCTAATGAGAACTTTCCTGGCCAGAGAGAGCTGACATCCTTCTGTATGTGGTGGCATCCTTCTGTATGTGGTGGGTTGTGAGGCATAGGGTGTGCAAAGTTATTTGTCGCCAGACACTTCTTGGATGTAAAAGAGGTTTTATTTCTCTTAACAGTCCTTTTTATATTTTTTGGGGAAAGAGGGTTAGGGCTAGGACACCCTTAAATAGCTGTAGATTCAATTGGCAGACTCCGAGACTTCAATAGGAGGACAGCTGTGTAGGGAAAGGCCCCAGCAAGGCGCAACATCTGCACATGCAGGAATGCTGTCCCCTACGGCAACTGTCTTTAACAGTTTCTAACTCAAACGTAACAGTTCCTTCAGCTTCACTACAACTGCCTCTTGTAGTTCTTCAACACTGAGCTCCCGGTCTTTCACTAGACCCTCTGATTCACTGACTCTGAATCCCTTGAGCTCCTCCAATATCTGTGGTGGTATCTCCCTCAAGCGTCATCCACGCTTCCCTGCTGGGTCCCTAGCTTGGCACTCCAGATGCTTCACTGCTGACCGGCTCGGTGCCTGGCTTTACTCACAAGGTTGCTCGGCAAGCGTCTCCTCCGCTGGTTGGGTCCCTGACCTGATAACCGCCTGAAGTTTCCTGATTCTCCACCGTGCCCGTTCGTGGAGAATGCTTCTCCTGGACTTGCTTCAATTACTCACTGTGGTCCCCAGTAATAAGGTCTTTGGTCTCTTTGTGGCGACAGCTTCCCTTCTACCTCCGACCACTGACAGGTTCCTCAGCCGACAGAATCGTCACTTCTGGTTGGACTGCAAGCCGCAATCCCTACCCTGCTCTCTTACTTCTGGATAGGCCCTCACACAGCCTAGCAGCCAGATGCCCCCGGGATAGGCCCAATCTCCGGCTTAGCAGCCTGGAGCACACGATACACGTCCACCCAGACAGCCGTCCGGGTGGCACAGAACATAGATCACCTGGCTCCACCCGAATATATAGGCTCTCCCAGCAGGCCAAGGGTTTCAAGAAAACCCCTGCCCATTGGCTGAGATACCCCATATACCCATAACCTGACCTTGGGTTGCCCTTTTCGTATCCAGTACCACCAAGTACCTGTCCACCTGGGGGTAGAAGAGAAAAGTGGAACAAGGCCAAACTTAGGGAGAAATCAATGGATCTCTAACAATTGATCAGGGTAACTACTCCTGGCAAGTAAATTTGTGAGGAGCATCCCTGACTAAGCCCCAGGGCGCTACAACTATATACACACAGTTCTGTGACCATAGATCAATGCATCCTCACCATTCTCTGACCATAGTTTAATGTATCCTCACCATTCCAAAGCACTATGTCTCATAAGCTATTGCCTTTTAAAATAAAATACTTTTTTTTCAATAAATTTTTGCATCCTTTATTGCATCTCAGTTCTGCTGATCTCCGGCAGCCACTTTGCAGTCAGACCAGGGATGGCTGCATGGTTGTTCTCATGTTTCCTGATGGTGGACAACAGTAGACCATGCCTGAGTAGAGTGTCTGGGAACTTGTAGTCTTCCTCAGAAGCCAAGGTGACAGGGAGACAATGTAGAAGCACAACTTGGAGACAGGGACAGTGTTGTCACCCTTTAGCAGGAAGTGGCTGAACATGGACCTTCATGACAGGATCACCAGGTATCATTGTAATGAAAGCTGCAGATTAAAAAATATTGAAAGTGACTTTTGAAATCGCATTAACATTTTATTCTTTGTATGAGATTAATCATTGAGTTTACATATACTTTACATTTACTTGCATAAATTCAGTTCAATCTGCCATGATTACTATTTATTTTCATGATTTTTTTGTCTGAGAGGCATAGAATGTTTAATTGATTGAACAAGATAAGCCACATAAAACATTCCCAGCTCCCATACAATATCACTGATATTAGTTTACCTTGCAGCCAGGAAACCTTTTAGTATTGAGTACATGGACTCCCTAACATTCAGGTGTATTGCTTGTGTCTCTCACATGGCTTCATATAATAAGTGACTGCTGTTCCACTGGCCATCTCATTTTTTCCTCTCTCAATAGCATAAGCCATGATTGAAAAGATCTTTGTCCTCTTGTGTTACAGGGTTAGGCTTACCTGCATTCTGCTCGAGATCTAAGGTTGCCATCTGGCACTACATTAAAGGAACATTTTCAGCCTGATGGTTTTATGCTGGGATGAAGGACTGAAAAGCTCAAACTGGCTCAAGTCTTTGTCAGAATAGACTTGAAATCTCAATCTATAAACCAAGTCACATAGGTGAAAAAAAAGGAGGAAAGAAAACCAAATACGCCCTAGGCGGTATTGTCTTTTTACGATGTTACTCAATGTACCGTGAAACTATTTCATTGTTGTAAAGAATTTAATGAGATGGGACTGAAAAAGTAATCAGGTGGTGTTCTTTTTCAGGTAGTGAGTGAGGCTAAAAAAAACAAAAAACTCTAGAGTAGTTTTCAAGTAATATAATTTGAATAAATGTCTTAAAGGCTCGTTCCTTTTTAGTAGCTGGGTATATATTGGTAAGGTAAATCAGCAAGTATTTTGTATGCCTTGAGGACTTTGAGTGCAAGATCATTGCACCTGAGTTCCCAGCTCCATCTTTCCGCTACAGGAAGTCTAATTATTGACATTGGATTTCATGTTTATTTTACATTAGAGAGAATGCGTCAGAAGGACTAAGATTATCTTTGCTGCAACAGGAAGAGTGAGACAGTATTGGGGTGTGAAGGAGGCAGTCTGATAGGGGAATATTTTACTGATGGAATACCTAAGAGTGATTTCCTTAACTCCAATATCAGTTTTGGATGGGCTTTTCATAATACATATATGTATATACAGTACTGTGCAAAATTCTTAGGCAGGTGTGAAAAATGCTGTAACTAAGAAATGCTTTCAGAAATAAAAGTGGTAATAGTTTATTTTTATCAATTAACAAAATGAAATATAAATAAACAAAAGGGAACAAATCAATATTTGGTGTTACTGCCCTTTGCCTTCAAAACAGCATCAATTCTTCATTACTTCTAGGCATACTTTCATACAGTTTTTGAGGGAACTTGGCAGGTAGGTTGGTCCAAACCTCTGGGAGAACTAACCAAAGATCTTCTGCGTATGTAGGCTGCCTCAAATCCTTCTGTCTCTTCATGTAATCCCAGACAAACCATCACTCAGGACTTCTTGTTCTTCTTTACGCTGAAGATAGTACTTAATAACATTGGCTGTATGTTTGCGGTTATCCTGATGCAGAAAAAAATTGGGGCCACTCACACGCATCCCTGCTGATAAGTTATGATAGATAAGGATCTGCCTGTATTTCTCAGCATCAAGGAGACAAAATTTCCAACTCCATTTGCAAAAATGCAGCCCCAAACCTGCAAGGAACCTCCACCATTCTTCAATGCTTCACTGTTGCCCGCAGACACTCACTATTGTACCACTCTCTAGCCCTTCCCGAACAAACTGCCTCCTGCTACAGCCAAATATTTCAAATTTTGACTTCAGAGCACCTGCTGCAATTTTTCTGCAACCCAGTTCTTATAATTTTGTGCATAGGCCATGGAAACAAGGCTAAGCGTCTCAACTATGCACAAAAATATTGGAACTGGGATGCAGAAAACTGGCAGCCAGTGCTCTGGATATATATTGTGATAGTGCTAGGCCCTGCGACCTTGTGAGTTTAGGGAAAAGCACCACAGGTTTTGCACTAATGCAGAGTGTGGGAATCTTGTATTGTGTCTGAGCGTAGAAGACTGGTTTTGTAATCCTGGACAAGGGATTTAGGTGGGAAGAAGTTTCCATTTCTGTGTCCAGGTCTTACTACAGATCTGCAGGCAAGACTGTGGTTAACGTAGTACCACCATTCCTCCTGTATGGGCCTCAGGCCAGCAGGTGGACCCAGGTAGCAGGGAGAATTATGTGTTGCAGGAAGGGCTTCTTTAAAGCTGGCTTCTTCTACTCTTCTTCCTGCCAGCTTTCAGTTGCTGCAGATAAAGCCATACAAGGGATTGGTTCCAGTAATAGCCTCACCCTCACTATGCACCATACATTTCCCCCTGCTGCCCAGGCCCCCTGTGTGACCCCCTTTCCTTGCGGTGCTTCCGGCTTCCCTTCTCTCTTTTCTGCCGGGAGCTGCAAGCACACAATAGGATCCTTCAGGATGGACAGTGCAGGAAGGGCCTGGTAAATTTGTCATATTTACCAGGCCCTTCCTTTCTTGAATGAACACGATGATTTAATCATTACTGATTATTCACTGTGCTCATTTATAACTGAAGTATAGTAAACTGTGTTTATTGGAGGGTGCTATTAGGTTGGTTGTATTGGGCCCTGTGGTTTCTAAAAGCAGCCCTGGCTGCAGGTTGGGTGGGCACACTCATTATAAGCAAGGCTTGGCCATAGCTCAGAGGTCACATCAGGAGACATGTTTGCTCCATCACACAGGTGTACTACGATTAGGGGAGGTGCTATACTTAGGACACAGAACTCCATTTTGGTGGAGAGATTCCTTACACACAGGATTGAGAAAGTCGGGACAGCTAAGCGAGTCTGGAAGACTCAGAGGGCTGAGGCGACTATGTGAGCTGAGGGAATCTGTAATGCCCCGTACACACGATAGGATTTTCCAATGGAAAATGTGTGATAGGACCTTGTTGTCGGAAATTCCGACCATGTGCAGGCACACATTTTCCATAGGAATTTCCGACACACAAAGTTTGAGAGCAGGCTAACAAAATCCGTTGTCAGAAATTCCGATCGTGTGTACACAAATCCGACGCACAAAGTGCCACGCATGCTCAGAATAAATTAAGAGACGAAAGCTATTGGCTACTGACCCGTTTATAGTCCTGACGTATGTGTTTTACGTCACCACGTTCAGAACGATCAGATTTTCCGACAACTTTGTCGGACCGTATGTTTGCAAGACAAGTTTGAGCCAACATCCGTCGGAAAAAATCCATGGATTTTGTTGTCGGAATGTCCGATCAATGTCCGATCGTGTGTACAGGGCATTAGTCTCAGAGGAGTTGGAGAAGCCAGGATGTCAGGAGATCCCCTATTGAGAGACCAGGGAGTGGGCTCATGCAGAAGGGTTCTGTAACTACTGAAAAAACCTACCCACAAATTCTCTGCAAGTCCTCTCTCTCTTGGCCACCCATGCACTTTAAAGCCCTATAGACGTCAATGGTGCTGTAATGTGCACAGTTTTTAGAGAGAGGACTTGCAGAGGATTTGTGGCAAAAACTCTGTAGTGTAAGATGCAAATAAACAACAAAGGCCATGGCAGTCAAATCTCAGTAAGTATACATTTGTGGAGGGAGAGGATGAGATACAAGAGATCACTATTGTTGGGCTGTGTTTTGGGAAAATCAGTTTCCCTTAATCTGGCCCAGGTGTGACGCAGTGTAGTAGTGAATGAGCAGGAATGAGGAGTTTGAGTTTTCTTCTTGACATCTTGGGCAAATATGGCTCCGTTGCCCGCGATCTCCCTGGGGAATTTCAAATATTTCTTTTCTACATAGTTGAGGCTAATTCTCCATGCGTAGTGAACGGCCTCACAAAAGGTGCTTCTCTTGTACTGCTGATAATGCAAGACTGTTTTTTTATATTAAAGCTGAAAGTACCAAGTGTTTGTGCTGTTGAGCAGAAATGTTCAAGTAGAGAGTTCATGTTGTTCAAAGAATGGCAGTTGTGTGGACTCCAGTTACTTATTACCCTACCTTAAAGTGGTTGTAAACTCTGTACAACCACTTTTACCTACAGGTAAGCCTATATTAAGGCTTACCTGTAGGTGCTGGAAATATCTCCTAAACCTGCACAGTTTAGGAGATATTTACAATATACGCTTGCGCTGACGTCATCGGTGCATGCGCACTTTAGAAAGGGCATGATCGTGCCCTTTCTAAAAGGATCGTGCCGTGACTGGCGGCTCCCGCGCGTCCCCCGGAAGGAAGAGGGCTGAAGATGGACGCTTCCAGCCAGCAGGGACAGCAGTGACATCACAGGCTTCATTTTCAGGTAAGTGACACATAATGGGCTACTATGCAATGCATAGTAGCCCATTATGATTTACCTTTGCAGGGAAATAAAGAGGAAGTAAAACCCATCAGGGTTTACTTCCTCTTTAAGATTACTTTACTGAAAGTAATGAGGATGACTAAGAGAAGAATGGCATGACAATGCTTAAAAGAGACCCAGGGGGCAAAGACAGTTGAGGTCTGAGAAAAAGCAGCGAAGCTCAGACAAGTTTTGGGTGGAGTTGACCAGATCTGCTTCTTTTGATGGGAATTGTTAGCTCGCCCCCATGAGGCCTGGAGAGTAAAGTGTTATTGACTGATGTTCGCAAAGTCACTATCTTTTCTGCTTCTTCTGAGGAGCTCAATATGCATCAGATTCTATGACAATAACTCTGTACCGACTGCAGCATCAACAAAGAGAGCGAACGGACCCTCATCCGGTGATTGAACAGATAAGAAGTCTGTGAAATGTGTCGGCTTACTGTACATACAAGCATCTTTCAAGTTTTATGGATTGAGTATCATTTTTGGTCAACTCTGTATATGGCCTAATGCTACCATCAAACAAGTTTTATATTGTGTATACTTTGAAATAAACTTATATTTTATTATCATCTATTGTGTATGTGTTTGCCTCAGAGACAGTGACATATCCGGGAAAGTCCTGTCACCTTATGGGGGAATGGTGCTCTCTCTAATTTTGTTCTAATCGATTTCTCAGGGATGTGGATATGATAGTCTGTCCCTAGAACTGGTCCAACAATTTCCAATATATATATATTCTATTATGTGTTGATTAGTTTTGTATGTATTCTTTCGTTTCTGAGCATGTGTAGTCTTCCGCTTGCGATTTTTTTTCGTATGAAAACTGTACTAATTAAACGAAAATCGGACGTTGAGTTCATGTACGACAAAAATTTTATAGTCTGCACATCCAGCTTTTGTCTGATGAAAAAATGGAATCGGCTGTCAAAAGCACTATACTAACGATCCGAAAATCGGCAGATCGTTCGTCGAACAAAATTTTCGTATTATGTGTATGGGCCTTAAGGGATATCATGCCCATGACAAACTGAAAATTTACTAGTCTAGAAGTAAAAAGCCAGAGGCTTAGTGAAGTCCTGTCAATGACAGAAGCAAAAGCATTTTGAGAGGGTGAATTGTCTGGTGTGTACCTAGAAGCAGGTGGTGGTACGCATTGCTGCTGGTGTTGTGGAGTGCCATTGATGGGGCATCCAAAATAAAGATGCATGAAAGATATTGCTCTATTCCTGAGCACAGCTTATCTTTCATGACTTCCTGGTGTGACCTCGGCCGGCTGTTAAAGGGTGACCACAACTCCTTCTGGTTATCAACCACCGCCTGTTTCAGGTGTTGTGGATTCCAGTGTTCCTGCCAGCTGCTATCCTGTCTGTTTTGCCACAGAGACTTCTCCTGCCAGTTGAGCCTTTTGCCAGAAATGAGCTTTTGTAGACTGGACTTTTGGCACCCATGCCACCCCTTGCTCTTTTATCCACTGTTCTACATTAGAGGATTTTTTGGACCACAGGCGTAAGGGGCCCTCTTTTCATCTCAGCCTCTAACCAGGTACATGATAGACTGGCTGATTAAAGCCTGTATTGAAGCATGCACACAAAGACTGTGGGGAAGAGTTGGAACACTCTAGAAAGGCCTCCTTTAACTGTCTACAACTACAAGCAGCCAGCATGTTTGCTGAATCTGAGACACATGTGCAGCTAAGAAGTGTGAAGTAAAAGCCCTCTCTAAAAAACAAAAATGCTAATAGCAACTTTCATGATGCACAACATATAATGAGTCACATGGAGCCTGTAGAACCATGTGCATGGAGCTTGTAGGATCTAGGTAAATGAATGTAAATCACATTCACTTATTTGATGATTCTTGTATGATGAACTGTACAATGCAGTGTAGCCCTTGTTATGTCACTTTATTTTGCCTTTCCTAGCACTCATATAGTACATATGTATGCCCTGTGCAGAAATGTACACATGAAGGTAAGCAGGTGCAGTTAGCTAGTCTGCCACTAAGTGGCTCTGCTCCAAAAAACGGTGGAAATAGGGAATTATGTCATTGGGTGTTAGGTTCCCTTTTAGACATATACTTCCTGTAGTGATGTAACGTGTGCAGTTAGTGCCCATATGAATATCAGGAAGGGAGGAGCCAAGTGAGTTGGGTCTGGGAGCCAAACAACCTACTAGCCTGATGTAATCAGCTACAGCCAAGCCATGCACACGGCAGAAGGCTCTGGGTGAGATAGTCCAATAACCAGAGCCAGTTGTAGTCATTCTGTCTCATGAAACAGGGTGTTAGTGGACTGGGAACATGATCTAACTGGACTAGGAGCAGGATGCAAAAGGCCTTTTAGGCCAGGCTAGTGTTCCCTGGCCTGTGTACTAATACCCCTGGGACTCCTAGTGACACCTGGGAAAAATGTACAGAATCTAGAGGTGCAGCTTTAGCAGTCCTCTATCTGGAACAACATGAAGTTGTGAGCAGGATGCATAAAGCCTAATGGGCAAGTCAGAGCCCTCTGAGTGAGTACTAATGATCCTGGGACTGATAG
Organism: Aquarana catesbeiana; assembly: GCF_042186555.1. Taxonomy (NCBI): domain Eukaryota; kingdom Metazoa; phylum Chordata; class Amphibia; order Anura; family Ranidae; genus Aquarana; species Aquarana catesbeiana. The sequence goes on from NC_133328.1 coordinate 74,206,493, forward strand.
CGACATCTGGGAGTGTATCTGGCTGGGTAGCGCTATGGAACAGGACATAGAAAGAGATGCCGTCTGGTATACTATAGAAGGCCTGTTGTTAATCTTGGCTGACAAAGCAGGATGTTTCACCTTGACTCTTGGTCTGAATAGAGCAGAATGTTATAGAATCTAGTATACAGGGAGATGGGTCCCAGCCATGGGTGCCTGCATGGGGGGGCAAGATCTCCCACTGAGAATAACCGGCCTCTGTCAAACAAGGTCTCGCCTCCTAGGCATTGGTCCAGTGGGCTGTCTATTAGAGTAGCTGGTCCAGGAGGCGGGACTTCTTTTGACAGCGGCCGGCTATTCATATACAAGCCAGGTCTCAGCGGGAGATCCCCGATCTGTGTCATTTGACCGGCAGATCCTTCTGATTCCTCCCTGATGCCATGCTGGGCACTGATGAGCCTGCCCATACGGGCAATGATAGGCTGCATTAATGGATACTGATATGCTGCACTGATGGGAAATAATATGCTGCACTGATGGGCAATAATATGCTGCACTGATGGCCAATGATATGCTGCACTAATGGGCAATGATAGGCAATGATACCCTGCACTGATGGGCAATGATACGCTGCACTGATGGGCAATGATACCCTGCACTGGTGGGCACTGATAGGCTGCACTGGTGGGCAATTATACGCTGCATTGATGGGCAATTATACGATGCACTGATGGGTAATGATACGCTGCATTGATGGACAATGGTAGGCTGGACTGATGGGCACTGGTACGCTGCACTAATGGGCAATGATAGGCTACACTGATGGCCACTGATAGGCTAAACTGATGGCCACTGATATGCTGCACTGATGGGCAATGATTGGCTACACTGATGGGCAATGATAGGCTGCACTGATGGCCACTGATATGTTGCACTGATGTCAACTGAGGCAGTACTGATGGCCACTGATAAGGAGGAACTGATAAGCTGCACTGATGGGGCTGCACTGATGGGCGCTGATGAGGCTGCACTGATGGGCACTGAAGAGGCTGCACTGATGGGCACTGATGAGGCTGCACTGATGGGCACTGATATGCTTTATGTTAATATTGTTAAAGTTGTTGTTAATATTTATTTTTGGAATTTAATTCTGCATAAAACATTTAACAGTGTAATTTCATGAGATAATTTACGAGGGCGTGTTTAGGGGCGGTCTTAGGGGCAGGGTAGGGGTAAAAAACAGATTAGATATTGCTAATCAGACAATGGCAGCTTGATCCTTCTATAAAGCTTTTGCATTAGGTTTCTCAAACATTTGCATTTGCGCTTTATATGATGACTAAGCCCCTCCCCTTCATGACATTGTCAAAAGGAGGCTGAGCATGAGTGAACTGAGTGAAAGTGAAAATGATGTCTCCCCCCAAAAAAAAGTTCTGCGGACACCCATGGTCCCAACATGGTGGTGCTACCAAGGAAAGGAGGGAAGAGCTGCAAAGGGAAGATGGCTTACTAATTATGTGCTGGTGTTCTGTGCCTGAGTGACTCCTACAGAGGGTCTTATGTTGTGTATGGCAATGCATGCCGAAGAGTTCTGCCAGTATGTCAGTGTGATATTACATGTCACTCTCAGCTTAGAAGAATAACAGTAAAGTGTGGAAAATATATTTCTTGTGTGGACATTCCTTTCTTATGAATATAAAAGTGAATGGCTAGGGAATGGGGATGTCGTGGATAGGCTTCTGGCAAGGTGTTACGCACAAGATGGTGAAGGCTAATACCTACCAGCAGTAGGTTGTTGTCCTATCCAAGAAGAAGCAGGGTTGGAGCTTGAGTGATTTGGCACCAACTGTCAACCAGTCAGACGCCCCTTTACATATACGCACACCTCCACTAGAAAACATGCTTCATAGTATGACATCCTGCTTTTGCTTATGCCCATGCACATTCTTATTGGTGTGATTTCTTACACAGATAACTTTCAAAGGATTCCACTAAATGTTGGTCAGTGATAGAGTTTTGTTACTTTACTGTACTTGATTACCTTTTTAGTTTCTAACATAGATTGACTTTTGCCGTTAAACCTTTGCTGCCCACCCCAAACTTGTTTTTTAGTGGCTTTCTCTTAAATTACTCCTTGTTTTTTTAGTTCAGCATTTTCCATTAACCTCAGCTTGGTGCCCTAACCTGCTCATAGTTCCTGTTCAGGTATTGATCTGGTACAGGTGTGTGGGCGGGGTATGGCTGCTCCCGTGCTCGTTGGGTAATATCTCATTTGAAGGTGTGCTCACCAATGCCCAGGACAAGGCAGAGATTGCGGTCATGTGAAGAATCAAACATTAAGGCAGTCCCCAACTCAGTGTTGGGCCTCTTGTGTGCAGTACTAATGTGCGGAGTTCCTCTTTAAGCTATTCATCCTAAGTCACTACACACTTGTACTGATGCATATGTTGCACCAGGAGGGACATGCAGAAAGTTTGTTCATTCCACCAGTCCAGCATACCTCTGTTACCTCACTCCCAGTAACAGAATGGAGTCTCCCCAAGCACATAGTGGGCCCCATCCTTCTCCGTACCTAGTGATAAGGACTTAGATCTCCTTAACGCTAGACTGACAGCTAGGGAGGGAGTCAAAGCACTGATCCCCTCGCTATCGCTAGGACTTGTCACCTATCCAGGTACTACACCAAACGACTGGCTACTGTAGCTGTTCTTCCTTACGATTACCCATGGATACTACCTCTTCTTCTTTGCCTCGCGAGTTAACAATTTGTAGTGGTGTTACACATACCCCATAGTGCTTTTACAGACCCAGGTTCATAGGAATATGCCAAGACCCCACATGCACTCCTTTGAATAACTACAGACCAGGCTTAGTGCAGTTGAAACAACTTTATTCGGATTCGGCAGAACATGTGTAGAATGCATAAACTTTCTGAACCTAGATACACCTAATTGAGGCTGCCCCAGGCTACCACGACAGGTGAAGTAATGATGGGAATAGTCCATTCTTGGAAGGGCTTGTGTAGAGAAGTCCATGTCCTCGGTATGTCCTGATGAGCCAGCATCTAGTGCTGGACCAAATTTCCTAACGAACTCATGCAGATGCTGCATCTTCTCTTTGGTCCCAGCTCCCCTGGGATCCAGAACTCATCTCCTTTTTTACAACACGGGAGGGAGGTTGGACCCCAGCACAAAGCCCGCAAACACACACAGGGAAGGCGGTAAAACATTAAACCCTTCCCTCTACCTGGGCAGCCAGGCTAACTAAACCTACAGTAGGCCACCTGCCTATAGGTGAACCTACTAAGATCTCATGCCGATCACATCATTATCAGGCTATTTCAACCACTTGTAACCAATTTCTAACTGAAAGAACAACCAAATAGAATATGGAAACTAATAACCAACTCATAACCTCAAAATGTTGTTAGAAGCTGGCGGAGGTAAGTTACCTTTATCTGTTTGTTTTCTTTGGTGATTGAATGCTGATTGAAATTGCCTGCTAATTGTGTATGTGGCCAGCATTCAGGTCACCCACCCACTCTGTAAAATGAAAAATCAATATTGTGAATCAGATTTGAGATATAATTTGATTTTGTCTTTACATAACAACACACCTGCCAAGTCCGTTTGCATTCTTAGCTTTATTCTTTGCAGTAAATAACACACAAAAAACGGTTCCCATACACACTTAATTCCTTTTCACAGAGCAGAACTGAAATTAAATTTTTATGTCATATTACAGGTAACAATTCTTTACATACAATTAACAGAGAAAGTTGCAGCAGAGAACAAATCATGTTGCAACCAAAAAGAAAACTATGCAACCAAAGTAAAAACCTTACAAATATTTGTTTGTACTTTGATCCTTAATTGCAGTTTTGGAAGCTGATAAAATGTAATAGGTAATTTGAGTTGATGCTCTCTGTTCTGTAAACCCAGCAGATTAAACATTGAGCAAATCCTGACATTGGAGAGGAAAATGTAGCCATGGATGTTCTAGCTTTTCTGCAAACAGCTTTCCTTATTCTTTGTAGACACAAGGGAGAAATCCCCACTAGCTGATACTTAGTGCAAATGAACTGCAATGACTTCCACTAAGTTGCTAATGAAAATTCTGACCGACTGACTTACATTTAAGAGGAGGAAGTACACCATTAACAAAAAGCAAACAAAGGGGCTTTTATTAGCATTGTGTCTGATTGAGTTACCTTGAGAAAAGTCAAGTCAGCTTAGCCAGCCAAAGTCTCTATCTCATCAGAAAATTTAAAGTGGATTTTTTTTTAATGCTGGCCACACACATACATCAATTTTAGATTACTTTTTTAAGTTTGTGTTGTATTTTGCAATTGTTTGTTAATTATTTTCTTTTGATGGTGCAAAAGACATGTTTGCTGTTTTTTTTTGTTAAAAATTAAAGTTTCAGAATTATGATAGCTTTCCATAAAATGCTTCCTTGAGCAGTTTTAGATACTTTAGAAAATGTTTAACAAAAAAGAATAACAACTGCATAAAAACTAAGTTTAATTTGCAATCTGTAAAATTTTCTTTTGGTTTGATCAAAAAAAAAAAAACCCAAAAGGTTCATCATTTATAAACATGCCAAAACATGCCATTTATTTGAACGTCCTGCCTAACACACCAAAATGCACCAAAAAAAGGGGTGTAGCATTCTTGCCAGTGCACTGTATTGCAACGCATGTGCTGCACTACAATGCACTTCTGCTAAAAAGGTGTTACTGCAGCACGATAGTGTGACTGAACCCTTAGGCTGGCTATAGACAGATAGAAAGTCAGCCAGTTCAGCCTAATTTTGATCCATCTATGGGTAAGCTGGTTGTACAACCAGCCTGTTGGGTTTTATCCTGTTTGATCGCTGTTAGCGGCTATAGTAAGCAGTAAACATTGTTTTCTAAAAAAGCAATAGCAGTGATAAAAACCTGACACAGTTATACTTTAATGATATAAGAACAATTAAGATAAGATGGGGTTCACTTTGACATCCCTGGCTCAGAAGACAACATTTTTTTCCTTCCATTGATTTTTATTATTTTATTATTTATTACTGGAATATCTATATAATCACAGAGGCAGGAAAAAAGAAAAAAAAAATCTGGTTGTTTTTAATGATTGCGGAAATATTAGCATCAATGTACTGTATACCCATATTTGCTTTATACTGTCTGCAATTAAATGATGATTTTTTATTTTATATTTGTGTACCAGAAATGTGTTGTTTCTAACTAACTTTTTGCCTTGCCAAAAAAATTTGGAATGAAGTTATATTTATATTTAAATATTATATATATAATATAATATATATATCTATATATATATATATATATATATATGTATATATATATATATATATATATATCTATATATATATCTATATATATATAGATATATATATCTATATATATATCTATATATATATCTATATATATCTATATAGATATATATATAGATATATCTATATCTATATAGATATAGATATAGATATAGATATATATATATCTATATCTATATCTATATAGATATAGATATAGATATAGATATATATATATATATATATATATATATATATATATATATCTATATCTATATCTAGATCTATATAGATATATATAGATCTAGATATATATATATTTATATTTATTATTTATTTATACATTGAACCTTACATTTATGTTTTCATTGAAAATCCATCAAACATTCATACATATTCATGCATGGTGTTATTTTTTTAAGATTACATATGTTCAGAGATACATTTTTAAAATCTCCGCACTAGTTTAAATAGGTGATTAGAAGGAGAATGACTTGTGATGGGGTCTGTGCCCATGTCCTCAGTGATCATAATAAGAAGTCACATACTGGATCTATCTTCACATTTGACTAAAGACCTGATCCTTGTATGGCCAACTTTAGGAGCTGTGGGATGAAGACCTCTACTTTCAGGACATCTTTGCAAAGCTAGACACCAGTGTTCATTGAAAAAAAAAAAAAAAAAAGAATACCACATGTAATCATTCAGAACATTGCCAATGGTGGCAGACAGGAAGAAACAAAAACTTGAAATGCACAATAGTTTTTTTGCCAGTCGTTGTGTTGGGTGACTTGAATAAACATGACCTGTTCCACTGCTGAACTGGTGCATATTTACAAATTGTCATGTGAAAGGCTAAGGGGAGCTAAAACCTATCATTACCATGTCAATCTTCCTAACCTCCAAGGCCCCTGACTAATTTATAATAGGAGGTTTCAAATGTACATAAGACAGTTCCTGCCTTGCAGCTCAGATATTGAACCACCAAAGAGGCTTGTGCTCCCGACTGTAAGGCTTATTGAGCACTGCAGGAAGTACCCTTAACGTGTATCTTAAAGTAGAACTATAGGCAAAACTTTTTTTTTTTGCATTTTGGATAGAGCAAGGGAGGGCTATAACCTCTGTCAGATTTTTTTTCACCATCTGTGTCCCATTACGGAGATTTCCCTTCATGTCTTGTTCCACAGGAAAACAGGAAGTGAGAGGAAATCCCTGCAAATTAAGGAAATTCCTTGGGAACCCCCGGGTCACCAGAATTATGCCCCGTACACACGGTCGGATTTTCCGATGGAAAATGTCCGATGGGAGCGTGTTGTCGGAAATTCCGACCGTGTGTGGGCTCCATCGGACATTTTCCATCGGATATTCCGACACACAAAGTTGGAGAGCAGGAGATAAAATTTTCCGACAACAAAATCCGTTGTCGGAAATTCCGATCGTGTGTACACAAATCCGACGGACAAAGTGCCACGCATGCTCAGAATAAATAAAGAGATGAAAGCTATTGGCCACTGCCCCGTTTATAGTCCCGACGTACATGTTTTACGTCACCGCGTTTAGAACGATCTGATTTTCCGACAACTTTGTGTGACCGTGTGTATGCAAGACAAGTTTAAGCCAACATCCGTCGGAAAAAATCCTAGGATTTTGTTGTCAGAATGTCTGAACAAAGTCCGACCGTGTGTATGCCCTATTAGTGTCCCTATTGGAAGACTTCCTCTCTATTACTTTCTGGGGACAACCCAAAATTTGGGATTTTCTTTTACTTTCACTTTCAATGATAATGGTAAACAGGACAAATAGAAAGGGTGAATCTAGATAAAGTGGTTGTACACCCTTGTACAACCACTTTTACCTACAGGTAAGCCTATATTAAGGATTACCTGTAGGTGCTTGAAATATCACCTAAACCTCCACGGTTTAGGAGATATTTACTAAAAAGGTGAGCGCCGATGACTACGGCACATGCGCCAATGTTATCGCATGCGCCCTTTAGAAAGGCATGCGCGGGAGTGACGTCACGCGGCTCCGGTCAGTCACAGAGCCGGAGTTTGTGGCCCCGGAACCAAGAGGGGCGAAGATGGACACTCCCTGTTCGTGGGGACAACGGGGACATTACGGGCTTCGGTGTCAGGTAAGTGACACATAATGGGCTACTATGCAACGCATAGTAGCCCATTATGCTTTACCTTTGCAGGGAAATCAAGAGGAAGTAAAACCCACCAGGGTTTACTTCCTCTTTAACGGGGGGTACAGACAGCAATAAAAGTTGACAGGTGTTCTAATCCCCCTTCTACTCAACCCAAAACTAAGAAAAAAGTTTTGCCTTTAGTTAGAATTTTTAACCCAAAAGGAAAAATGTAACATTGCAATGTAATTGGAGCTTACAAGCCCTTGCTGGACTCCTCACCGTGAACAATATTTACAGAGTGATACCATAGAAAGTGAATAGACTTTTTGCGAATTAACTTTCAGCAGCAAATCACAGCAACAAAATGTCTAGTGTGACTTGCACCCTATACAAGACCATACCTTGGGTTTATTTACCATGACAATGCAAACAGCAGTGATAAATTACTGTTACTCATAGCAATCAATCAGAATGAATCAGACTCAGTAAATGTAAATTAGGGATGCTGTGCATATATCACTGTTATTCTATGTGCTGCTTGGAGTAAGCTTGGCATCCATACTAATGCAACTTTATTAGCTTGAATTTTATGCTATCTCTGAGCGGCTGTGTAAATTGACAGAAGTTCTTCATCTACATAGATCAGTACATGTAAACAATGTTTGATAAATGAATTATTAAATAGGTTTCTCAGGACAAACACACCTTTCCACATACCTTCTGGACAACTTTATTGTAAAGAGACCAATAAATGAATCAACTATATAACAGATTAAAATATTAGGTTGCAAACTGTCATTTTCCACTTGTGTTCAGAGAGGAAACACCGGTCCCATTTAATCAATATGCACTTGAATATGAAGATTACAGTATCTGAGCAACAATATCTGCCTGTGCATGAGGTTATTTTTTATAACTTTGATCCAGAGTTTTATCTCAGGTGGCACATGCCAAGACTGTACAGTCCAGATCATATTATGTGTACAGGTATGGGCTTTCCTAGGTCACTGAGTCAGCATGAAAAAGGCCGACTAATAATGTGGAGATGCTTCAGAATGGTGAAGAAAGAGTTGATTTACAAGGCCTGTTTGGGATGAATCTTGCCTTCAGCATTAAAGAATATGTGAACGCAACATTTCATATTCCTGATATGTGGTGATATACCATGTACTTGTATGAGAAAGTATCCTGTTCTCTTTGTATTGCTTCCTTTGTGTGAAATTTCTGGTTTTCCTACCAGTCCCTCTGCTTTCCTATTAAAAACTGGCCACACTAAGCAGGAGAACACATCGTGGTCAGTTCCCTAGCTATGCTGGGAACTCAGAGTGCTATCTTCCAATGATCACACTTATCCTGCCCCAATCCGGCACAGCCTTTCACTGGGAAGCCCCGTGTGCTGTTGCTTTTCCACCCACAGCTTTTATGCACCTTTGCAGCTGAGAACAGAGGGAACATTATCATCACCTACAAAAAAGTAAAAAAAGGTATTTATAATGTTTTTTTTTCTTTTTTTATATACAGTATATACACAAATGGCTTGCCTTTCATTTCTATTTTAAACTGAATGGATTGTTTTACAAGGTGATCATTTACGGTATCCCTAGACATTTCATGATACATTTTGGATGGATCAGTTAATGATCCAGTGTCTGTTAGGCAGCCTCAGATAATACCATTCTCAATGGATAAAATAATTGAATACACTTGATAAACTGTCCCATCAGTTATTGTCTTCCCTTGACCAGGAGAATGTAGGAATTATGTGTAGGGATTCAAATGCCACCTTCGCCTCCATCCTCCACACCCTAGATGCAAGTGATAAATATGTAATGTTAATTTGCTACATTTTAACCTTATAAGACATAAAGCAGGGTATACATTTTAGCTTTTCACATAGGAAATAAAGGAAATATGTAAAACTACAGGCATACCCCACTTTAAGTGCACAATGGGACTAGAGCATGTATGTAAAACAAAAATGTACTTAAATTTACAAAAATTTCACTTCTAGGGTGTAGTGGGGGGTCAGGGGTTGTAGTGGAGGAGTCAGGGGCTGCAGTGGAGGTGTCAGGGGCTGTAGTGGGGGGTCAGGGGCCGTAGTGGAGGTGTCAGGGGCTGTAGTGGGGGGTCAGGGGCTGCAGTGGAGGTGTCAGGGGCTGTAGTGGGGGTCAGGGGCTGCAGTGGAGGTGTCAGGGGCTGCAGTGGAGGTGTCAGGGGCTGTAGTGGAGGTGTCAGGGGCTGCAGTGGAGGTGTCAGGGGCTGCAGTGGAGGTGTCAGGGGCTGCAGTGGAGGTGTCAGGGGTTGTAGTGGGGGGTCAGGGGCTGTAGTGGAGGTGTCAGGGGCTGTAGTGGGGGTGTCAGGGGCTATAGTGGAGGTGTCAGGGGCTGTAGTGGAAGTGTCAGGGGCTGTAGTGGAGGTGTCAGGGGCTGTAGTGGGGGGTCAGGGGCTGCAGTGGAGGTGTCAGGGGCTGTAGTGGGGGTGTTGGGGGCTGTAGTGGAGGTGTCGGGGGCTGCAGTGGAGCTGTCAGGGGCTGTAGTGGGGGTCAGGGGCTGTAGTGGAGGTGTCAGGGGCTGTAGTGGAGGTGTCAGGGGCTGTAGTGGGTGGTCAGGGGCTGTAGTGGGGGGTCAGGGGCTGTAGTGGAGGTGTCAGGGGCTGCAGTGGAGGTGTCAGGGGCTGTAGTGGAGGTGTCAGGGGCTGCAGTGATGGTGTCAGGGGCTGTAGTGGAGGTGTCAGGGGCTGCAGTGGAGGTGTCAGGGGCTGCAGTGGAGGTGTCAGGGGCTGTAGTGGGGGGTCAGGGGCTGCAGTGGAGGTGTCAGGGGCTGCAGTGGAGGTGTCAGGGGTTGTAGTGGTGGGTCAGGGGCTGCAGTGGAGGTGTCAGGGGCTGTAGTGGGGGGTCAGGGGCTGTAGTGGAGGTGTCAGGGGCTGTAGTGGGGGGTCAGGGGCTGCAGTGGAGGTGTCAGGGGCTGTAGTGGGGGGTCAGGGGCTGCAGTGGAGGTGTCAGGGGCTGTAGTGGGGGGTCAGGGGCTGCAGTGGAGGTGTCAGGGGCTGTAGTGGGGGGTCAGGGGCTGCAGTGGAGGTGTCAGGGGCTGTAGTGGGGGGTCAGGGGCTGCAGTGGAGGTGTCAGGGGCACACTGGAACAAGGCGGGCTATGCTCTCTGAGCTTTAGTTCCTTCTACTGCAGCTGCAAAATGTCTGTACAGTACTTGCGAGGCACTTTACATACACTCACAGGTATGTCTGTACTTGCAAGTGTACATAAAGTGAGTGTACTTAAAGCGGGGTATGCCTGTACTAAACATTTCTAAAACAATACCAAAGAAATTTGCAGCTCAACTTACCAACCAACCTGCAACCAGCTGCATGCATTATCCTGCTAACAGTATGCATAAAAAACAAGGGTTTAGTTTGCACACATTTGCAAATACATGTGTAAGCTACGGAGCCCCATCAAGGCACCCCAGTATTTTCTGTAATCTTAAATTTTGAGAGCCTCCACAGTGGAAGCACATGCATGCTATTAGGTGAGGGCAGTGGCCATTTGTTTTTACTGTTGAAATATTGGTGAGGGAATGCATTGGACACCTTTGCTGTCATAGTGCTATGTGCTGGGTGTCCAGTGCGCCTCTGTGCCTCTAAGTCGGGGTGGACTCCCTCCAGGCACACCTGCCCTTTGCCTGTCCATTAAAATGCATGCGTTTCCACTGTGGAGGCTCCCAAAATTTAGTGTTAGGACTACAGAAAATACTGGGGTGCCTTGAGGATGCAACCAATTATAAACCAACCTTTATTGGCTTAATTGCCCTACGTATGCTGAAAGCAAAGATCCAGTTGGTTGTCATGACTAATGCCATGTACACACGACCGGACTTTCCAGCAGAAAAGGTCAGACGGAATCATTCCATCAGATATTCCTATCGTGTGTGGGCTTCATCGGACTTTTTCTTTCGAAAATTCTGACGGACCTAGAAATAGAACATGTTTTAAATCTTTCCAACGGAATCAATTCCTATCGGGAAAACCGTTTGTCTATATGCTATTCCGACGGACCAAAAACGACGCAAGGGCAGCTATTGGCTACTGGCTATTGAACTTCCTTTTTCTAGTCCCGTCATACGTCATCACGTTCTAAACGATCGGACTTTGGTGTGATCGTGTGTAGGCAAGTCCGTTTCAGCGGAACTCCGTCGGAAAAATCGTCAGAGTTTATTCTGACGGAAAAAACGGTCGTGTGTACGTGGCATTACACTTTAAACTGCATCCCGACAGTGAGCCTATTTAGGAAGACAATACAAAAGATGTGAAAAATGCAGCAACCAACATCAAATAATCAAAAAGTTCTTATTGGTGGGATACCTCACTTTACACATTTTTGTTGCTCTTTGTGCTGTTTTGTTGAACATACCTGTGCATATCATCAGTGGCTGGTAGTTTAACATGTAGAACTAAAAGTGTGTATATACTATCCATGCAATTATCATATGCCTAACATAAAGCAAATTTGTGAAGTAGCAATATTTAGTCTCTTGGAAAGATGCCAGCTTTTATTTAGCCAGAGGCCTAAATAACTTCCCCATGTCCTTGACGAACAAGTTAATAATTAGGAAAACATATTTTCTCTTGCATCGAAATGTTTTGAACCAGATTTGTACCTCAGGCAACATGCTGGGTGAGGACTGCTGCTAATTTTGTTTTGCTTGAGCACATTTATCCGCAGGTTTTGCAATGTATGAGGCGTTGGTGGAAGAGACAAAAAAACTTGTCTCATTTATTAATTCATTATATTAATCAAGAGGTGTCTGACATCTCAGAGGAGAAAGGTCTCTGGAAAAAGCAGGTAGTATGGTTAGAACGCAAAACCCCTCCACGGCAATAAGGCATCATATAAGGTAGAAACAGAAGATACAAAATGAAGAGACACTGAGAGTTTGAGACTTAACAATGGGATTCAGGTTTTCAATTTTTTCCTTATTAGTCAGCACAAAAATGCTGCTTTTACTAGCCCAGTATTATAAAGCAATTGTAATGACTGAGGCTATGTGTAAATGTAGGTGAGGGAGTTTAGATGTTGGGAAATGCCAGAACCTCAGGTGAACTTCTTTTTCTCTGGTATGCATATCCACTTGTCATTGCATGTCGTGGAACCCACTCGAGTCGTCACTACCTATAATGCTATAATTTGGAGTGACATATTGGTTTAATAACAAATATAAAAAGAATATTGGGCAACAGCCTTTTGCATTTCAAAAGCAAGGTGATTATGACCCATAAAGTGTTTGGGAAGGATCCTGTTTTCACCTGGTTTGGTGATCCACGGTAAAAGGAAGGTTCCAGGCTTGATGGCCCATGTTATCTTTTTGGCCCGTGTGCTACCCGGGTTTTGTCATACACAGTATGCAATAGCCTACATTTACTATGGCTAGTGTAGCAATAATGACAATACATTGTACCAATGACCACGAACAGGGACAAAAAAAAATGCCTATTTACAGTACCTAATTCAGCTATTTTACTATTGGTTGAGTAAGCTACTGAAGCCCACAATAGGTCAGCAGATACGATTTTAGGATACATCTGTCAATCTAATGCACACTAATGCAGTCCATTCTTACCTTGATAGACTAAATATCTATCATAGTTTCTATCACTTGGTCTCTCAAAACTGCTAAACAAATAAAACTGTGGGTGGCATACAGTAGCAAATGTAAAATTCCCAAATTGCCAAGTGTATGAACAAGTGCTTGCCTGTGCTTTTTTTGAACGCCCATTCAGGATCAGCCTAGATTTAAAAAAAAGTATTTCCCTAAAACTGGTCATTTGAGTACATGGTTAAGGAAAAATATAATAATTTTGTGAATCAACGACAAATAACACCAACATATGAATACGGGGCTCTTGAATTTTGTTTTGTGCTAATCTGCTGTACTCTTTAAATTCTACCATTAAATAAATATTTGACTTAGATAAGGTGCACAGTGAGCAAATATTTTCTCTGTGTACTTTTATTGACTGCAGCGATATGAAGTTTGAAATTTCACAATCACATTTAATAAAAAATCAGAAGTACATCCATCCTTCTTCCTTTGTAGATCTCTGCACTTTAGGTATTCTATTCTTGGCAATTGATATATGCATTTTATGTCCTATTATTATTCCCCTCGCATTTTTATTTGCTCTGAGATTTCCTACTAATTGGCTTTAGAGACAAGGCAAACTCTATAGAAGATGGTGTTGTCTTGTTGGATAATGTGCACACCTTGTGATTTAATCCGTCTTTAACTCATTACCTTCAGTAAATATTGCTTGCTCCTTTCTTGGTCTCCCACTGGCTTGCACTTATAAGATAATGCGTTTGGAAGCCGCAATGATGATTGGTAATAAACAGTTACCGCCATGAGCCAGAGTTCTAGTTTACATTCATCCTGCTTTAATTAACACAGTTTCAGTGGCAGCAGTGTAGAACATGGTACTACAAATGGATTAAAGGATGTAACTCTGCAGTAAATATTTTGTGATGGTTGAATGAAGTTTGCAGCCAAGCAAATATAACCTGAAGCTAACTAGTGTGGCACACTTTGAAACAAAAAAAGCTATTGTATTATTGCTTTAATTATTTCAAATTAAAAATGTGTTTTGAAAATTTTACAAGAGACTATATATATATATATATATATATATATATATATATATATATATACAAGCTGACAAGGGTATTTTTTTTAAAGTATATCAGGAAGCAGACGGCAGTTTAAAAGATCCACGGTGAAAACCTCGTAAAAGTGTTCACAAATTAAAATATGACTTTCCGGTCGCTGAGGTTCAGCATTGGAGAGATTTTGAACAGATGTTTTTATGCACAGTTAAAACATCCATAGGCATCAGACAAGTTTTGCTTGAATCATGCTTGTTGTGGCAGAAATGGGAGATAACAGAGATGTCAGTAGACAACTCCAGAGACTGGAATACACCATAAACCTTTTGGGCAACATCCTAAATATTAACTTCAGTCAAAACTTTTTTGTTTAGTTTCGGTGAGTGGAAAAAGCATAAACACACTAAGGTTTTTATTGCTTTCCATGTTCATAGAGGGGAGATTTACCCCCACTTCCTGTAAGTGAGGGGAAATCTCTCTGAAGATCTCTAAAATAAAGACATTTTTTAATATTTTTATTGCCATCCATGCCTTCCTGTTCCAATGAAAGCCGAAACCTCCCATTTTTTTGTACAGACGTCGCAGGAAAAGGATGTAGGAGAAAATGCTCACAGTGAGTTTACAGACAGAAAAAAAAACCTTAAGGCTATGTTTCCACTATTGCATCCCCAAAGTTGCGCGATTTACACTGCAACTTTGCTATGCGATTTGTGTTGCGATGTCATGCGACTGGTGAAAGCCATGTGAGAACAAGTCGCACTGAAGTAGGAACAAAGTAGTGCAAGAACCTTTTTTGGAGTCGCACCAATTAGAACGGGGACCATTGAAATACATGGGTTTTGACTTGTCATGCGACTTCACATGTGTCAAGTCGTACAGCAACTCACAATAGTGGAAAAAGAGCCTAATAGTCATTTTAACTCTTCTTTACTTTAGCAAAAATAAAGATAAAATAAGTGGTTTGGTTGAGTTTTGGCCGAAATCCCATTATTCCCCAAATTAGATAAGGCAGATAAGGGTTTACATACTAAAGGCAGAGTGAGTCCAGGGATCTTGTGTTTGCTTCATATTCCCTGTAATGTGTAAAAGAATTTAAAAAAAATCTGTTGCACGTGATGGGCACAGCTTCCCTAAATAAGTCATTATTCTACACTTTTTTGTAAATTAGTCCTATAGTGTCTCTTATGTATTCTTTGCCATCCATAGGATATGAGTTCAGTAAAACCTTGGTTTGAGAGTAACTTGGTTTTATAGCATTTTGAAAGACAAGCAACATTTTCAAATAAATTTTGACTTGATATACAAGTAGTGTCACGTCACAACTGAGTATAAAAGAGAAGAGAGGTGCCTCTAAGTGTAGTAATATGGTTACATTTAATGAAGGTACAACATTTAGCAACTCACATGGTTGATGATTAAAACAGGCACATCTAAGTATGCAGGCATCCGGGGTAAAGCTGTCCACATAGACCATCCTCCACACCACCATTAATGTCATCCCTTCCACTCTGCGCTCCATGAACGGTTCTTTCAGAACGCTCTACTGCAGGGTAGTCTTTCCGGGTCACGATTGCAGACTGTCAGGGCTGGGCTCAGCCCTTCCTTCTCTGAGCTGGCCGCTCAGCTGTCAGCTAATTGCCAACTCCCATCTCTCTCCACAGTTACTCAGCTGTTGATGATATCCTGCTCGTCAGTCCTGCCTACTTAAGCCATCCAGTCCAGAGGAGCTCTGCCTTTGCCTTGGTCATTATCACAGTGACGATCACCTGCGGTCCTGTTTAAAGACTTGCTTTGCTGACATCCCTTCTGGCTCCAGATCCTACTTGCTGTTTCTCTACGTTGATCCCTGACTTCTGGCTTGGCTGACTATCCGTTCCGGTTACTGAACTTTGGATATGTTTTGACTGCGTCTGTTCTTTTTACTTTTATTATTAAACACGTGTGATTTAACTGTACTTCTGTCTCGGTCTGATTTCATGGTTTCTGACACAGACTGACATCGGTGAGAGCCGGCGGTGAGGAGGATGGTCTATGTGAACAGCTTTACCCCAGATGCCTGCATACTTAGTTGTGCCTCTTTTAATCATCAACCATGTGAATTGCTAAATGTTGCACCTTCATTAAATGTAACCATATTACTACACTTAGAGGCACCTCTCTTCTCTTTAATACTCAGTAGCTCCTGATGGATTTTGTTTCTAATCCCCTTGTGGAGGCTTCCATTTGTGGATGGACATTTTATGGTTACACAACCTGGTCAGATTGCTATAATCTTTTTATATGGACTATAAACTGAAGGACTTGTGAATAAATGGTCGTGGAATGAATCATTTGAGTTTACATTATTTCTTATGGGGAAATTTGCTTTGACATTGCTTTGGATTACAAGCATGTTTCTTTAATGAATTATGCTCACAATCCATGGTTTTACTGTATATCTAAGTCTATGTGTCTATGAACTTACTATGCTGGCCAGTAGTTCTTGTTATCACCGCCTAGGAAAATTTGACTGTGTTGTTCCCCAGGGAGTCATCACAGTCCGACATATTGCTTGCAAAAACTGGACCACTAGTACCATTTTTTCATATTACCAATTAAGGGCAGAGCTGCTAGGTAATTGGCTTACAAATGTACATGAAAAACTGAATAAAACTTACTTTTGCCTAGTTAAAAGTGTTAAAGGTCAGAAGCAAATCTATTATTTATCAAAGAAGAAGATACCATACATAATTTTAGACAATCTATACTTCCACAAAACAATCAATAGGAGCCAAGCCTTTATTTTGTAACTGTAATTTTGCAGATCACGTCTAGATTAAATGTGAATGGGTGCTATGTGAAAATAGTACTGGGTGCTATAGGGAAAAATATAAACATTTGTTATAAGGAAGGAAGGAAGCCTTATGAAAGGTTGCAATTATTACAGTACCCTTTATGTTCTAATCTGAAGGTCTCTTTGTACCTCAGCCAATCTATTTAAGAGTATTGAAAGAAAAAGTAGCAGGATCACTGTATGCAGTACATTAGCAGATGCAGTTAACCTCTGGCCACATGTATATTTTTGTCTTTTATTAGCTGATGTTTTGGGCTCCATACATGGGGCACATAAAATATTATGAAAATGGTTGTGATAACTGAAGAAGTTTTTGAAAACCAAAAGTAGGATTCATAGATGCACTATAGAAGACGTTATTTGACAGGCTATTCAATCTAGTTCTATACACTAAAAAACAGTGCAGGGAAGCAAAATCTGCATCATCATGACATTGTTATACCTCAGTCACAAGGGCCAAGGCTTGTAGCATGGAATAGATAGAAAGGCTTTAATGCCTGAAAGAGTGGTATGCTACCAATAATTGTGTCAGCTACTGTTGGTATCCAAGGATTGCAACTGAGACTGGCTGCACAGCTGGGCAGTGCAAAGGCAGGACCCCATATTACCCACTACTGAAGAAACTTCAGAAGCCCCTACATGTAATTGTGGTATAAATGGAAGATTCAAATATATTCAAAGTAGCTGGAGTCACTGTAAACTCTGAAATTTAATTATTGAAGGGTGATCATAGATGTGTGATGACATTCTCCCAATAAGGCGTATACCCCCTCCTCTCCCTAGCTACCAACATGATGTTCAGTTGACATATTGGTGTCAGAATACATTCTGATCATGCATGTTTGACCAACTATGACCAATAGGGATGAGCGAACAGGCAAAAAATGTAAAAGTCTATGGGACATAAACATGAAAAATAATAAGTGGTCATTTTAAAGGCTATATGCAAGTTATTGCCATAAAAAGTGTTTGGGGACCCGGGTCCTGCCCCAGGGGACATGTATCAATGAAAAAAGTTTTAAAAATGGAGGTTTTTTCGGGAGCAGTGATTTTAATAATGCTTAAAGTGAAACAATAAAAATGAAATATTCCTTTTAATATCGTGCCTGGGAGGTGTCCTTAGTATGCCTGTAAAGTAGTATCTTTCCCGTGTTTAGAACAGTACCACAGCAAAATGACATTTCTAAAGGAAAAAAAGTCATTTAAAACTGCACGCAGCTGTAATGTATTGTCCGATGCCGGCAATATAGATAAAAATCATTGAAAAAAAGGCATGGTCTCCCCCCCGTCCATTACCAGGCACTTTGGGTCTGGTATGGATATTAAGGGGAACCCTGCGCCAAAATTAAAAAAAAATAGCATAGGGGTCCCCCCCAAAATTTATACCAGACCCTTATCTGAGCACGCAACATGGCAGACCGTAGGAAAGGGGGGGGGGGCGAGAGAGCGTCCCCCCCTCCTGAACCGTACCAGGCCACCATGGACCCTAACTGCCGCAGACCAATAACTAGCCTCAACGCCATCTCCAAGATTATAGAGAAAAAAGTAGTAGTACAACAGCTACAACACCACCTGGACACACACTAACTCCTGGACCCTCTGCAATCAGGCTTCCGCCCAGGCCATGGCGCAGAAACAGCACTTCTCAAAATATGGGACAACGCCCTTGAAGCAGCAGACGAGGAAGAACAGAGTCTCCTGGTACTGTTAGACCTCGGCGCAGCATTCGATACAGTGGACCACAATACTTTACTTGTCTGCCTCACTGAAGTTGCAGAAGCTGCAGATTCTGCTCTAAAATGGTTTACATCCTTCTTAGAGAATCGCTCCCAGACAGTGAAACTAGGAACATTCACCTCGGAAACCCGGGCAGTCTCCTGTGGAGTCCCTCAAGGCTCACCCTTGTCACCAGTACTATTTAACATATACATCCGCCCACTTCTCAATATCATCAGGAAAACCGATCTTTGCTTCCACTCATACGCTGATGACACCCAACTCTACCTTCGCATCAACGGACAAAAAGACCTTCATCAGCAATTACAGAAATGCCTCACTTTAATAGATGACTGGATGACCACTAGCTCCCTCAAACTCAATGGATCAAAAACAGAACTTCTTCTCCAACAAGCTAACAAAAATTCCAAAATAAAGACTCCGTGGACACCTCCCACCATCCTCGGACAGATCATCTCTCCAAGCACCAAAGCCAAGAGTCTCTGAATCATTTTTGACTCAGGAATGACAATGGATGCACAAATAGGATCAGTGGTGAGCGGATCCCACCATCTCCTCCGCCAGCTACGTAGACTTATCCTCTTCATCCCAGAAGAGGACAAAGCGGCAGTTGTGGGAACAATCATCAATTCCTGACTCGACTACGCAAATTCGCTCTACGTAGGACTACCTCAATATCAGCTTGCGCGCTTACAACTCATCCAAAACACGGCGGCAAGACTGTTAACAGGAAAAAAACCCTGGGAATCCATCTCCCCATCCCTAAAGAGCCTACACTGACTAACCGTGAAGAATTGGATCACATTCAAGACCCTCTGCCTCACCCACAAATGCATACAAGGAAACGCTCCACTATATCTCCGTGAGAAAATAAAACACTACACACCGAATCGCAGTCTTCGATCAGCTAACCAATACCTCCTTATCATTCCCAAATACCGCTATAAAGCAAAGGGAGAACGAAGATTCGCAGTCCAAGGACCTCGACTATGGAATGCTCTTCCAACCAACATCCGCATGGAAGCAAACCACCAGGCCTTCAGGAAAAAAACTAAAGACCTTCCTTTTCTAAGAAGCTGACAACAGAGAATGCATCCAGTGCCTTGAGGCGATTCAGTTTGCATTTGCAGCGCTTTACAAATCATTAATTCATTCATTCATTCATTCATTCATTCATGGTACCATGCCCTCAACATGGGGAGGATGCTTTGGGGTTTGGTGGTTGTGGGGGTCTGCGGGCGGGGGGCTTATCGGAATCTGGAAGCCCCCTTTAACAAGGGGACCCCCAGATCCCACCCCCCCGTGTGAATGAGTATCAGGTACATCCAATGACAGCTGTTATATAGCTGAGGGCGGAGCCACCCGGTAAAATGAACGGGTGACCCCAACCCCTCTGACGTTATGTGACGTCACATGATGTCAGAAGGGGGTGGGTCACCCATTTAGGTAATCGGGTGACCCCGCCCTCAGCTATATAACTATTGGATAAAGCCTGCAGTAAGTGGGACGCCTCCCATCGAGGCAGAAATTTTTTTCCGACTTCTTTAGTTTTTTCTCGTGTCATTAGACGCTGTGATCAAAGATGGAGTTACATCTCGGGACATTTTTTTTTTTTAATAAAGGACTTGTCCCAAGCTGTCGCCCATCATTTTTACCATTTTGACACTTTTTTGGGTGAATGTGTAGGGGTATAATCTACCCGATACCCATTCGCATAGGGCCGGGCCGGGATCTAGGGGTCCCCTCATTAATGGGGGCTTCCAGATTCCGATAAGCCCCCCCACTTGCAGACCCCCACAACCACCAGGCAAGGGTTGTTGGAATGAGGCAACATGGGGACAAGGTGCTTTGGGGGGCACCCTGCCTTTGGCCAATCATGGCTCCCACAGCAGATTGCGCTGTGATTGGCGAAAGCATGCAGGTCAGGTGCATGCTTTGGCCAATTAGCAGCCGTCAATGCACTGCGATCATTATGACACGTTCCGCGGGCGCTCAAAATGACCCATAATGTTCAGTATTCGGCGACTTATGTTCAACTAGACCCGCGTGCTCATCCCTAATGACCAACTAATCTAAAATCGCAATGACACCCCAAGACAAGCTATGAACGGTTATGTGGAAGCATCACAGGTACAAATAATATCACATCACTCTGGAGTTAAAGCTAAACTACTTTTTTTAATCTTGTGGAAATCTCATTACTTAGGTTCTAAATGTCCCTTTAGCAAAAGTATAAACTATCTGTTACCTGATGTTTCCATTGTGAGCAATGTTTGCTCGTGCAGAAGCGTGATGTCAGCTCCTGGATTAACACGACTCACTTGTGGCTGTAAAAAAACAGCTGTTTTCACAGTGATGAGTTGTGTGTACCTTCTGCTTAGTCATAACCATTGGTGATGACGGTCCCAACCGCACTCTGTCACCTAAGGGTTCTTCCATGACTCAGCCATTCTACTAGGGTCACTATAAGTATCTAAGTATCTGTACTGCTTGTAAATTATTTTCTGACTACTAGGATACTAGGAATATATTTACATTGCATATATTTTTCTTCACCTACAACATATAGGGGTTGATTTATGATAACTGTAAAGTGCAAAATCTGCACTCAGCTTCTAACTTCAACTTTTTCAATTGAGCTTTTACAAAAAAAAAAAAAAAAACCTGAAAGCTGAACAAAAGCACACAATTCTGAAAAGAAATGCTGAAGACAGTGAGATCACCATTCCTTACAAATTTAGGGCCTTGCATTGCGTTTGGTCTAAAACCACCATCATCCCCACTTTTATCTCCCTGGGCAGTAGGAAAATTTCAATCTTGGATGACAATATTGATAGTAGACACCCGAGATTGTCCTTTTTCCTGAAATGTAGGCAAAAGGTGGGAGATTTTTGCATAATTTCATTATTTTAACAAATGCACTGGAATTAATGTGGAAAATGAAATTATTGTGTTTTTAATGGATTTGAAGATTGCAATGGGATCCTAAATGGCTCTTGGGGGTTACAAATGATCATTTGGGCCGCATGCACATAGGAGTAAAAAAATAGCATTTTTTACTGATTTGAAATGAGATGCTTTGTTGTCTATGGCAGTTTCTCAACTCTCGTCTTCAAGGCATCCCAACAGGTCATGTTTTCAGGCTTACCATTATTTTGCACGGGTGATTTGATCAGTTTCACTGAATTAGTAATTACCACAGCCGTTTCAATAAATTAAAATCATATATTATTATATGTTATAAGATAATAATTTATTATTTATCTATTTACTGTGAAATTACTGGTTTTAAGTTATAACTTCAAACTTCAGTAATTTGTCCGTTAAGCCACCTGCTTGAGTACAGTTTTTGAAAATATAGTAAATTACATTAAAAACAATATATAATAACTATTTGTATAATACTTATGCTAATTAACCCCTTGCAACCCAGGCCAATTCTGACACTTCTCTCCTACATGTAATAATCATCATTTTTTTGCTATAAATTACCCCCCAAACACTATATATATTGTTTTAGCAGACACCCAAGGGAATAAAATGGTGGTTGTTGCAACTTTTTATGCTACACGGTATTTGCGCAGCAATTTTTCAAATGCTTTTTTTTAAAGATAACAGTTTCATGAATATAAAAAAAAAACAAAAAAGCGAGGAAGATAACCCGATTTTTTTTTGTATAATGTGAAAGATGATGTTATGCCAAGTAAATAGATACCTAACATGTCATGCTTTAAAATTGCGCGCACTCATGGCATGGCGACAAACTTCAGTACTTAAAAATCTCCATAGGCGACGCTTTAAACATTTTTACAGGTTACAAGTTTAGAGTTACAGAGGAGGTCTAGTGCTAGAATTATTGCTCTCGCTCTAACGATCATGGCGTAGTAACCTGTGTGTATCTGGCTCTGATACTAGCCAGTGCCTCACCAATCACTGACCTCGCTGCACGTCCCTGATACTACTGCACATTAAAAAGGCACACACTGGGGGAGATTTACTAAAACTAGAGCATGATAAATCTGGTGCAGCTCTGCAAAGAAACCAATCAGCTTCCAGTTTTTTTTGCCAAAGCTTATTTGTAGAAGCTGATTGGCTACCATGAAAAGCTGCACCAGATTCTGAGCGCTCCAGTTTTAGTAAATCTACCCCACTATCACAATTTTACATTTGTTTAATGCTTTAGAGTATTTACATGAACTTGTTACATTTTCCCTTGGATTATATCTATGTTCAATAAATAAAGTTATTCTTTCAGGTAAACTGCAGAAGATACATTGGAGAATCCTGGGGCTCCAGAAGACCTGTCAATGTCCCCAACTCTATGATTCTGGGCAGGACATTTGTCTGTGTATGACTAGACTTAGTGGACAGGCAAATATCCCCCCATCTATTTTTCTCAGAGAGACACCTGCCTGTCTGTGTCCAGCGGTACATTAAGAATCTATTCGGTTAATTGGCATAAAGGTATTTTCACCCTTTAACAATAATACATGACGTATTTTAAGCACTCATAAACTTTATAGCAAATTAGTTGTTTCTTATTTTTTTTTCTACTCTTCTTCACTAGTTCATAATTGCCTGAAATGTATTGAGCAGCTTACGACACTGATCACTATCTTTAAATTGATCCACATTCTGAAAGTTTTGTTGAACACTGATAGCTGTTCTCCGAGAATCCTTTATAAAACCAAAAAAAAAAAAAACTTCATTATTCTGGGTGACTTCTCTCCAGAGGTTAATTTTCTCATTTTCTTCCAAATATTTCTAAGTCTTCTAAAGTAAAGTCGTTCCTTTTTCACGTCAAATATCAATAATTATGGAAATGGGTACTTCTCATCTTCAATATTATTTTTTCCTGACTGAGCATTTCACTGTCTTGGGGGAAGCTAATTACTCTGGCTCTATGTGCTTCATTTAGGAAGGAAAATATATGCAAATCTCGGCAGAGGAAATGTGTGAGTGGCACAGGAGATATACATGGTTACATTAGCTACATATTCCAGATTGGGCTTTCTGCTTTGTATATTGTTCCAAGTCAATATGTCTGCTGCATTGCATACCACCCACTGTGCTGGAATACACAGTCAGCTACTTGTAAAGGTGAAAAGTTTAATTACTTAAGTTTATATTTGCGCTGAAAAGGGGTAAAGCAATGCAGAACAATTTAAAAAAAAAAAATTGTAACCAAACGGAAATTTCGATTTTTTTCATTGTTTAGTTTCTGAAGCGCTTTCATACCAGAGAACTTTTAACATCTGCCCCCTTCCCCCGATTAAAACTGCATTGTTTGTTATTAATAGAAATACCAGAAAAAAAAGACAAAGATTAATGTATAATGAATTATGAGCTTCTGTTCTGTGGTGTGCGGAGAATTAAAGCGCACCTGTTATATTCTATAGACATGTAGCTTTTTTTTCTTTAACCTCCCTGGCGGTATGATTATTTTGGATTTTAGGTGCTGAAAGCGGTACAATTATTTTGCGTGGAAATTTGGCGTTCTATATTGTAGGACTGTAATTCTTAACAATAACACACTTAAATCTGTCCAAACAAGAGTCTAGTAGATATCCCGGGTATGATGAAGTTTGAAACACAAAAACATAAATTATAATAAATAAATAAATATAAATAATTAAAAAAAATATATATAATATTAATAAAATTAATTTCTCCATAAATCACTAACGCTCAATTCTGTAAGTGTTCTAATTTATTATTGCTGTTTTCTTTCTAGCTGGTCTAAAGCCACTTTTGACGTAAAGGGACACTTTTTGGTTGCTATGGACAATCTCCAGTTTCCAGGCAGAAAGAACAGTATATATAACATAAAACTGCATACAGGGCATGGGCCAAAGCACTGGGGACAAAAGGGATGTGAAATGATTTCATACAGTACTGTAATCTGTAAGATTACAGTACTGTATGTGTTATGATTTTTACAATTTTCTAAATTTGCCGCCAGGCTCTGCTCCCGTGCGTTGCGACGCTCGCAGGGAACAGAGCCTGGCACGGAGAGGCTTCGGAGGAGACACAGCCCACGGACACTGCGGGGTACATCGCAGGATCCCGGGGACAAGGTAAGTAAGGCGGCACCAGCATCCTGCAATGTAATCCCGAGTGCGGCTCGGGATTACCGCTAATGGAACTGAATTTTAACCCCGAGCCACACTCGGGAAAACCGCCAGGGAGGTTAAGATATGTATGTGATATGATCAGCCTAAACTCTTATGGATGTACAATAGCAATTATAAAAAATTCTCTTTGGTGTCATTAACATACACAATATTACCAAAAGTATTGGGACACCTGCCTTTACACCCACATGAACTTTAATTGCATACCAGTCTTATGCCCTGTACACACGGTCGGATTTTCAGACGGAAAATGTGTGATAGGACCTTGTTGTCGGAAATTCCGACCATATGTAGGCTCCATCAAACATTTTTCCATCGGATTTTCCGACACACAAAGTTTGAGAGCTTGCTATAAAATTTTCCGACAACAAAATCCGCTGTTGGAATTTCCGATCGTGTGTACACAAATCCAACGCACAAAGTGCCACGCATGCTCAGAATAAATAAAGAGATGAAAACTATTGGCCACTGCCTCGTTTATAGTCCTGACATACGTGTTTTACGTCACCGCGTTCAGAATGATCGGATTTTCCAATGACTTTGTGTGACCGTCTGTATGCAAGACAAATTTGAGCCAACATCCGTCGGAAAAAATCCTAGGATTTTGTTGTCGGAATGTCCGATCAATGTTCGATCGTGTGTACGGGGCATTAGTCCGTAGGGTTCAATATGGAGTTGGCCCACCCTTTGCAGCTCTAACAGCTTCAACTCTTCTGGGAAGGCTGTCCACAAGGTTTAGGAGTGTGGCTATGGGAATGTTTGACCATTCTTCCAGAAGCGCATTTGTGAGGTCAGGCACTAGCTCTTTCTCACTAAGAGCTAGTTATTTTTAAGGGGGGGGGGGGTGTTAAAACATTATAAATGAACCCAATCTAGAAGGAAGACCAGGTGAAGATGGAAGCCCAGCTGTGACAGAGCGCCCCTGGAGGCCTTAGTTTTAAGGTAAGTTTCACATAATGTGTTAGTATGCAATGCATACTAGCACATTATAACATTGCCTTGCAGGAGGATTTTTTTTTTTTTTTTTTACAACAAATTTACTACCACTTTAACCACTTGCCGACCAGCCGCCGCAATTGTACTGCGGCAGAATGGCATGGCTGGGCAAAACAACGTTATGTAACACCGCTTCACCCTGTGACCACTAGGGGGCGCCCTCCCGATCCGATACGAGTGCCCAGTGGCCATGATCACAGCTGGGCTCCCGCGATCGCCGCTGACACACGGAGAACCGGGATCTGTGTGTGTAAACACACATTTCCCGGTTCTCTGAGGGGAGAAGAGACTGATCGTCTGTTCATACAGAGTATGAACAGTGATCTGTCATCTCCCCTACACAGTCTCCTCCCCCTTCAGTTAGAACAAAGCTAGGGAACACATTAACCCCTTGATCACCCCCTAGTGTTAACCCCTTCCCTGCCAGTGACATTTTTACAGTAATCAATACATTTTCTATAGCATTGATCGCTGTATTAATGGCAATGGTCCAAAAAATGTGTCAAAATTGTCCGATGTGTCCGCCAAAATGTCGCAGTCCAGATAAAAATCTCAGATCGCCGCCATTACTATTGAAAAAAAAAAATAATAAAAATGCCATAAAACTATCCCCTATTTTGTAGACGCTATAACTTTTGCGCAAACCAATCAATATACGTTTATTGCAATTTTTTTTTTTACCAAAAATATGTAGAAGAATACATATCGGCCTAAACTGAGGAAAAAAAATCTTTTTTTATATATTTTTGAGGGATATTTATTATAGCAAAAAGTAAAAAATAATGCGCTTTTTTTTTCAAAATTGTTGCTCTTTTTTTGTTTATAGCTCAAAAAATAAAAACCGCAGAGATGATCAAATACCACCAAAAGAAAGCTCTATTTGTGGGACATCAATTTTGTTTGGATGCAATGTCGCACGTCCACGCAATTATCAGTTAAAGCGACGCAGTGCCGAATTGCAAAAACTGCTCTGGTCAGAAAGGGGGTAAAATCTTCAGGGGCTGAAGTTAAAGACCTAAGTGACAGGATCTCTTTAAAGCTGAACTCCAGCCAGTAATAGCAAACAGAAATTATTGCAGCTCTCTATTTATTAATAAATCAATAATGTATTTAAAGTATCTGCATTCAGTGAATGTATCTTAATTTGACTTGGTATCATCCTCTTGCAGTCCCCTCTACAGCAGAGCTCAGACTGGTAGAGCAAAGGTTATCACAAGGAGCCATGTATTTGTGTTGCAGTACCTGTGTGTTAAACAACAACATGCTGATAGAAGTAGATAACAGAGTGGCTGAGAAATTAGCTCATCAGTTTGCTGCTTCTCCTTTCATTGTTTAGTCACAGCTGGGGGAGGGACAAGACTTGGATTTTATTTAACTGAGACAGAAAAAAATCAGGTCTTCACTGTCAGATGGGGCTGTGCTGTGTGACAGAACTGTGAAGATTTCAGCACTAAATAGTCAGAAATACATAATGTTTGGCAGGTAAACGGCTCTCATATGTGCATTCCATCTGTGCATTTCATTGTTTGCCTGAAGTTCAGTTTTAGATAAACATACAGCAATATTATAACTATTTTAATATATTAACCCTTGAGTGGGAGCTTTAAGCATGTGAGGCTCCATACGGAATGTAGGGTACAGAGCAAAGCATTGGGCCTTAAGGACATTAGCACTGCACATAGAGAACATCTTTGCACCCATGTCAATCATGGTAGAACCATACTGTGGCTAGACTTTTCCCAGATTTTTTCACCACCCATGTCAAGCTTGTGGTCACCGCGTTTCAATGCCCTTTCATTCTTTTAGCTTTGTCCATGCTTTCTTTCATTCTGTAGACTTTTCCACCCCGGAATCCTTGGTGTCCACAAATTAGAGCAGTTGGTTCTCTTTTCTTACACAATTGTTAATGGACCCACCTTATGCACAGTTTTGTTTGTATCCTGTATGTAGGAGGATTTGCTGACCTCGTAATTAGCTACACAAAATAAGATTGTCTGGCTGTTGTGAAGAATGAACAGGAATGCACTCACCAGGAAAAATTGGTCCCCTAATGACTTAACCCCCTTTGTTTGCAGTCAATTAAGTACATTTAGGATTTACTTCCTAGATACAAGGTTAGCAAGTTTCTAAATAGTTTTACATTGTTGTTTTCTCTGTAATATACAATTTATTTTTAATCAGCTATAATCATAAAACAATTTTATTGTATTTTTATGTGTCAGTTGGAAAGAGAGAGAAAAAAATACAGTAAATTTTATATGATGTTCTCAAATTAGCTCATTTATTCAAATTGGTCTTTTGGGGGAGTAAAGATATTTACACACACACACACACACACACACACATATATATATATATATATATATATATATATATATATATATATATATATATATATATAATAAATTAATAAATAAATAAATAGCTAATTTGAGAACATCATATAAAATTTACTGTATTTTTCTCTCCCTCTCTCTCTCACTCTCTATATATGTATATATATTAAAAAAAAAAAAAAAAAAAATATATATATATATATATATATATATATATATATATATATATATATATATATATATATATATATATATGTGTGTGTGTGTGTAAATATATTTACTCCCCCAAAAGACCAAGTAAAAACAGACAGGTAGATCAAGTTGCCCCATGCTGTATGTTAATTTGAATAAATGAGCTAATTTGAGACCGGTGACATCAGATAGATTTATTTATAGATAGATATATATATATATATATATATATATATATATATATATATATATATATATATATATATATATATATATATATATATATATATATATCTATATATAAATCTATTTAAGGTACTTATATAGCACTGACAATTTATGCAGCACTATATATATATATATATATATATATATATATATATATATATATATATATATATATATATATATATATATATAGTACATTCACATCAGTCCCTTCCCTCAGGGAGCTTGCAATCTAAGGTCCATAACTCACATTCACATACTATGGTCAGTTTAGACAGGAGCCAATTATCCTACCAGCATGTCTTTGGAGTGTAGGGTAGGAGGAAACCGGAGTACCCAGAGGAAACCCATACAGGAACAGGTAAAACTTGCAAACTCCAGGCATGTAGTGTTGTGGTTGGGATTGCCAAGCAGAGGTGCTAACCACCAAGCCACTGTGCTAGCCACTAGAACACTGAGTAAAAGTATGGCTGTGACAGAGGGAATTGCCATTATAGTGATGAAAGCAGGGGGTTGTGACAGAAGGGGTGGCCAGATGTGTAGGGTAGTGAGAGGTGCTACAGGTAAAAGAGGTTACATGGTAAAAGAAGGAGGTGGGAGGTTCAGGCATGTTAGGCGGTGCCCCCTGCAGCACAAACATTTAACTAAATTCTCATGGTTAAAGGGGAACACATGACAATTACTTGAATTCTGAGGATGAAGGGAACACACCTGCCTGAACACTGAGTATGAAGAGGCACTGGTGGTGAAGGCACACCTATCCAGGCTCTGATAGTGAATGGGGACACATCTACCTGGGCTCTGGAGATAAAGGGGACACTAATTTCTAAGTCTGATGGTGAATAAGGACACACCTGTCTGGGAACATATACGTCTCACCTGGGATCTGGGAGTGAATGGGACTCACCTATCTGGGGGTGAATAAAACACACATCTCACCTGGACTGTTAGGGTGAATGGAATTCCGTACTAATGGGATGAAAGTTATGGATATGTCATGGGTCTTCTTCTTGTTCTGGAATATGTCCCTTAGCAGAGTGTTCTGCTGGCTGGAATTTTGCTAAAGGGGGCATTCTATTTACCAGGGGGTGCTTTTCTGGGTCACTGTCCCCCAAGCCCCAAAGTGCTCTTTGCTTAAGGTCCACTCCTCACATCTTTCTTTCAGATGAATACTTTTATTCTTTTATCCTAGAACTTCACTAGTAAAATAAGAAAGTTGAATATCCACATCAATATTGGGGAGCAAAAATCATTAATTATTCTCCTTTAGATAAATACATTTAAAACACGATCATAAATAGAAATTTTTGGACAATGCCAACTAGCAATCACCAGCTAAGAAAATTACTGATTCACTAATTTGTGATTCACTAGAAAATTTGCATGCAGATCTGTCTGCGGAGAAGCAAGCAACTCAGTAACTCAGCCAGTGGTGATTTGTGAATTGTATTATTCGCTGCAGATTGAACATATCTACCAACATATATTTAGGAAAAGCAACACCTTTGCAGTTCACTGATTTGCCTGATTATTTAGGGCCCATTCACACCAGAACACGGTGCAAAAAACCCCATGGCAGCCCAGATCCTCCTCTTCTCGGGTCCCTCTTCGGTGCTCCTGGCCGCTCCCTCCTGTCAAGTGTCCCCACAGCAAGCAGCTTGAGCCGAGTCACAGCTCCGTCTGTCCATTCAGAGCTGCGGTTCGGCCCCGCCCTCTCTCTCTCCTGATGGACTAACTTACTTTGATAGACAGCAGCAGAAGCCAATGGTGCTGCTGGTGTGTCTCAGCCAATCAGGAGGGAGTTCAGCCAATCAGGTGGCCGAGGTACTTGTGGACATCGCTGGATAGAGATGGGGCTCAGGTAAGTATTAGGGGGGGTGGTGAGGGGAGCTGCTGCATACAGAAGACTTTATATCTTAATGCATGGAATGGATTAAGATAAAAAAAACCTTCTGCCTTTACAACCCCTTTAATTGGTTAAAGATTAACTAAAGGCAAAACTTTTTTTTTCATTTTGGACATAGAAAGGGACAGTTAGAACCCCTTTCAGGTCTTGCTATCCATGTTTCATTGGGGGTATTTCCCTTCACTTCCTGTTCCACAGCCAAAACAAGAAGCGAGAGAAAATCCCTCCAAAGTGAGGAAATCCTGGGTTGTCATCAGGATTCTCAGCTCTAGTGTCCCCATTGGGAGACCGCCCCCCCCCATTTCTGTTTTGGTTACAACCTAAAATTTGGGATTTTCTTTAACTTTCACTCTCAGTGATGGTGGTCACCAGGACAATAGAGAGTGTGAATCTCCCTAATGGGGGCACAAGCAGCAATAATAACCTGACAGATGTTTCAATCACTCTCCACTCTATCCAAAACCAAAAAAAAAAAGGTTTTCTCTTTAGTTATGCTTTAATCAACGGTCATTAATATAT
Organism: Aquarana catesbeiana; assembly: GCF_042186555.1. Classification (NCBI taxonomy): domain Eukaryota; kingdom Metazoa; phylum Chordata; class Amphibia; order Anura; family Ranidae; genus Aquarana; species Aquarana catesbeiana. The sequence goes on from NC_133328.1 coordinate 74,237,461, forward strand.
TAATGTAACATAGCAAGCAATTCGATTCGACGTTTGTTTACCGATTTAAGAAATGCTTTCTGGTTGGTTGGAAATGGCTCTCTGTTTTATTGTATATCATCACCATCTCTAGTACGGTACTAGTAAGCCCTATACAAAGATATATAGATTTATCCCACCATGGGAAACAATTTAGTAGATTCAAAATAGCACAAAAATAACTGCCATATTTTTGGACTTGTTTGACATTTTAAAATGTCACATGACCCCTAATTTGTCAGTTATGATCACTTTATGATCCTATAGATACAGCATCCAGTCGCTCATACTCAGAGAGCCGTAAATACATTTGTAGTTGACACTTGTGAATTATGAAACACTCTTGTAAATCCTATCAAGCTTTCTGTTACAAATCGCTTTACAAAGTCACATAAAACCACATGGCCTCTTCTTATTTGGAGTAGATGTGTTCTAAAGAAAAGAAAAGGAATGTCACACAAAGCGCTTTCACAAAGCTTCAGCATAAACTAACATGGTCCCCATTCATAGAATGACATGGCCGAGAGCAAGATGTATTAACAATAGAAGTCGTCCCTCTAGAAGGAAGGGGGGGGGGGTTACATGGTGCCTGTTGATTGAAAGAAGCCACAAACCATTGAAAATTAGGTTTTTTTGGTTGATTTAACCGAGAAATAACAAAGACATTACTGGAAAGAACAACATTTACTGTTGCTTTATTGCAGAATACAGTATACATAACACTAAACAACATAACATATTTTAATTGCTTATAGAGATGTTTATGCCTAAGTTTTTAAAAAAGAGTTTCTTAGTGTATAAGCAAAATAAAACAACTCAAATAGTACCGAGGGTAATTAAAGGGTCTGCCCACCCTTAACGTTTATTTCAGTTTTTGGTGGACACCTGACCAGTATGGGGACACGTCTGTCCAGCTCCTACAGCAAGGATGCAAAAATGCACTCCCTACACTGCTCCTAATACATACCATAGAATGGGTGTACCGCTCTGCGCCAATTCTCTCTCCCCTTGCTCCAGCTGCCCTTGGTTGGCCAAATGCTTGCTTTCTAGCAGCTAGAAGGTAGTTACACACGTCCCTTGCTTTGATTATAATAATGCTAATTAACCTTACACCTTGGAATGCACAACTGTGTGTGTTCATCGTCCTCAGATCTGCTGCCAAAAAAATAATATTTAGTCATAGAGTTATTTGAAAACACAGAAGCAGCTAGAGGAAGTTTTTTGCAAAACTTCCGTCCTCTCCCGGCTTCTGTGTCTACATGTGACAATGCCCCTCTTCAGGTGGCTCAGGTGCAGAACCAGTCTCATGGCAGTGACTCCTGTGGCAGTCCTCACCCCCAGCCAGCACTATAGACTTTTTTGTGGCTCCTGGTCCTGTAGTGAGTACTAGCTGCCTTTTTGCAGCAGCCCCTCTGTCTTTCACTATGTACTGGGAAGATGGTGGGTGGGAATGAGAAATGAGATGAGAGTGGTGGGGGTGAGAGCCCTCTACTGGGGAAGGGGGAGGGTGTAATTTTTGGTTATACACTGGCCTGTGTGTTGTTGACTCTTAAGCCCTGTGCCCTGTGCCCTGCGTGATATGCACCTCTGAGCACTATGCCCTGTGTGATACACACTTCTGAGCCCTGCACGCTGTGCCTTATGCAATCCTGAGCCTTACTCCCTGTGCTATATGCAGTTCTGGGTCCTGAACTTTTTGTGTTACATACTTCTTAGCCCTGCACTCTGTGCATTACATACTCCTGAACCCTGCACTATATACACTTTGTTATACATTTCATACTCCTGACCACTACACTCCGTACAGTGTGCTGTTTATGACATACTCCTGAACATTGTACTTTTATTGCTATATTTTACATGACATACTCCTGACCAAAGTGTTTATTGTCTCAACAGTTGCTGCTTGCTAAGTAGTCACTGACTGACTTTTGTGAAGTTCTTCCTTAAGGTAGGCTGAAAAGTATATGTAATGGAGGAGTTTCATTTTTTTTAATACTTATACTGAGTGTTGTACATGTCTGGCACAGAAATTAAAGCATATTGTGTGGACACACGGAATCAAGGCACCTGACATATGCACTTGTTAAGAGTGCCAGCTATGCATGCTTAGCATTTTCTGTGGCTAATATGAGCTGAGGGGAGTGCCAACTATACCCATCCTTACCACAACCTCTAATTCATCTGCCTGTCTTCCATTCATAGATCACTTTTTGTTAATGGAAGCTATAGTCCAGCTTTTATGAATGGAAGTGGTGGGCGTAAAGGGTGGCCATAGTCTATACTCTTGATGAGTGCATATGACAGATCCATAAGCTCATGTTAACCCCTGTGGCACTGGAAGATTAATGCTGCAAGGGTGGGGGAATCAGAGGGCTGAAGAGTTGCACTAAAACCTCAGCCAACAGCCCAAGGAACACTTCTCATTGACTGTGAGTAATAGCATTTGTGCTGGTTTAAAAAAGAAAACCTTTTGACTAAACTTAGGCTTTAACATTGTACCCTTTAAATCTGGGTACACACTGTGAGTTTTTTTTGTTCAATCAGCGGGCTGTATGAAAAAAAAACCTCACAGATGCCTGCATCCACACAAGTGATGTGGATGCAGGGGTCTCCCCCGCTGCACTATTGTATTCTGAGAGTGGGGACTCCCCTCCCTGTCAGAATGCACTGATCAGCACTGCAGCCATTGCCTGCAGCAGCCTTTTGGCTAAGATCAAGTGTAGTATCTGTTCTTATCATTGTCCAGTAGGGGTGCTACACTGTCATTCCGGCCTTATGGTAGGAATGGCTGGCTCTATAGTATCCCTGCTGGTATGATATGGGCTCTGAAGGCTAGTACCAGCTAGAACAGATACTGGGATGCCCACAGACAGTTGGGGCACAGGAGTAATTCAAAAAACTGAATGGGCCCAGTGCCTCCTGATTTAAATGGATTTACAGTGGGGGAAATAAGCATTTGATCCCCTGCAGATTTTGTAAGTCTGCTCACTTACAAATAAATGAAGGGTCTATATTTTTTATCATAGATGTATTTTAAATGATAGAGACAGAATATCAATCAAAAATCCAGAAAAAACACAATACAGATGTTATAAATTGAGTTGCAGTTCAGTGAGTGAAATAAGTATTTGCTTATTTGCTTAAGTATTTGCTTAGGAAGAAAAATGCTGACTATAACCCTAAGAACACAATCCCTACAGTGAAGCACAGAGGTGCAAACATTGTGCTTTAGGGCTGTTTCTCTGCTAAAGGTACAGACCAACTCTGCTGTATTAAGGGGCCAATGATTGGGGCCATGTATTGTATAATATTGGATGAGAACCTTCTTCCCTCAGCCAGAACACTGAAGATGGGTCTTGGATAGGTCTTCCAGCATGACAATGACCCAAAACATTCCACCAAGGCAACAAAGGAGTGGCTCAAGAAAAAGGACATTAAGATTATAGAGTGGCCTAGTCAGTCTCCAGACCTTAATCCTATAAAAAAAATGATGGAGGGAGCTGAAACTTCGAGTTGCCAAGTGACAGCCAAGAAACCTTAAGGATTTAGCGAAGATCTGTAAAAGAAAGAGAGGACCAAAATCCCTCCTGAGATGTGTGCAAACCTGGTCACCAACTACAAGAAATGTCTTACCTCTGTGCTTGCCAATAAAGGATCTCCACCAAGTACTAAGTCATGTTTTACTTGGGGATCAAATACTTATTTTACTCACTGAATTGCAACTCAATTTATAACATTTGTATCATGTGTTTTCTCTGGATTTTTGGTTGATATTCTATCTCTATCATTTCAAATATACCTATGATAAAAATTATAGACCCTTCATTTCTTTGTAAGTGGGCAAACTTACAAAATCTGCAAGGGATCAAATATTTATTTCCCCCATTGTACCTTGTCTGGCCATGGGCTGGCAAGGCAGAGAGTCTGCGGTGTCTGTGCCCCTGGAGTGGTCACCCTAGGGGTGCTCTTAGTAACACTTGGGTGTGCGACCCCACTGTGTGAACAGGCATATGGTCACAGCACTAAAAAAAATTTCTGTACTGCGCCTCTTGGGCTAGGCCTTTTAGCTTCAGGATAATTTTTGCTACAAGGCCTCAGGGCGTAGCCAGTGCACATTGCATGGCCACTGTTTATTCATTTATTTTTTCTCCTCATGTTTGTCACTTTTCACTTTTGTGTGTGTTTTTCTCACTGGCTGGAGGGTGGTATTCCTCAGGCTTGCCCGGAAGTCTAGGGGGAGGATGTGTGGCCATCAGGTTCCTCCCTTCCCTGAACCTGGGGGGTCTCTCTGTGGGAGAGCCCCTCGACCTAGTACTTGGTGGTCGACTTCAGATGGCCTCTAGGAGAGGGGTCCGCCAGGCCTTCTTGCTAGGCAGACCAAGTTTGTAACCTTGCCCTTGTCAGGAGCCTTGCACCCTGAGGGTTTAAGGAAAGGTCCTACTCCTTCAGGCGGTGGATGAAAGCACACCCTTAAAGCGGAGTTCTGCCGAATTTTGTTTTTTTTAAAGTCAGCAGCTACAAATACTGCAGTTGCTGACTTTTAAAATAAGGACACTTACCTGTCCAGGGCGCCCGCGATGTCGGCACCCAAGGCCGAACTGTCCCTCGATCCTCGGATGCTGTCGCCACCATCTTCGGTTAGGGAATCGGGAAGTAAAGCTTTGCAGCTTCACTTCCTGATTCCCTACAGTCACGCTGCACAATCCAAATGGTCCCTGCTGTCTCTGGGACCCGTGTGTCTCCCAGCAGACAGCGGAGGGGGGGACGGGAAGTGGCGTAGACCCCCTGTGGGGGTCTATGCCCGGAAGTGGGTGCAAATACCTGTATTATACAGGTATGTGCACCCCCCCTCCCCCCTGAAAGGTGCCAAATGTGACACCGGAGGGGGGGAGGGTTCCGAAAAGCGGAAGTTCCATTTTTGTGTGAAACTCCGCTTTAATTGCACTTTTTTGTGTGTGCTTCACATACACGTTTTTTGTACACTTAACGGTTTTAATTTTTTCGCACCACTGCGGATTAAAAAAAAAAAGTGATCAAATGCTGTTTTTTCAGCAGGACCTGTGAACAGAGAGGGCTACACAGATCGAAATTCAGGGGGTTCCTGCTGAATCAGCCGAATTTCAATCCATGTGTACCCAGCTTAAGAACCTTCCACTGTTAGCACAATTTGGCCAAGCCACTTTTCTGCTGTGTGTAATTGCAGCCATAAAAAGCCCTTTCATGAGTGAAAGTTTTTGTGTTATCATTCATATTCTCTGAAAAATGGCCAAGAAATCATAAATTCTGCCAGGGTATGTAAACTTATGAGCACAACTGTATGTGTGGATATATATATACACTGAGCAAAATTATAAACACAACACTTTTGTGTTTGCCCCTATTTATCATGTGCTGAACCCAAAGATCTACCACTTTTTCTATGTACACAAAAGGTCTATTTCTCTCCAATATTCTTCACAAATCTGTCTAAATCTGTGTTAGTGAGCACTTCTCCTTTGCCAAGATAATCCATCCACCTCACAGGTGTGACATATCAAGATGCTGATTAGACAGCATGATTATTCCACAGGTGTGCCTTAGGCTGGCCACAATAAAAGGCCACTCTAAAATGTGCAGTTTTACTGTATTGGGGGGTCCAAAACCAGTCGGTATCTGGAGTGACCACCATTTGCCTCATGCAGTGCAGCACATCTCCTTCTCATAGAGTTGATCAGGTTGTTGATTGTGGCCTGTGGAATTTTGGTCTATTCCTCTTCAATGGCTGTGTGAAGTTGCTGGATATTGTCAGGAACCGGAACACGCTGTCGTATACGCCGATCCAGAGCATCCCAAACATGCTCAATAGGTGACATGTCCGGTGACTATGCTGGCCATGCAAGAACTGGGATGTTTTCAGCTTCCAGGAATTGTGTACCTGAAACACAGGGCTGTGCATTATCATGCTGCAACATGAGGTGATGGTTGTGGATGAATGGTACAACAATGGGCCTCAGGATCTCGTCACGGTATCTCTGTGCATTCAAAATGCCATCAATAAAATGCACCTGTGTTTATTGTTCATAGCATATACCTGCCCATACCATAACCCCACCACCACCATGGGCCACTCAATCCACAACGTTGACATCAGCAAACCGCTCACCCACACAATGCCATACATGCTGTCTGCCATCTGCCCTGTACAGTGGAAACTGGGATTCTTCCGTGAAGAGAACACCTCTCCAAAGTGCCAGATGCCATCGAATGTGAGTATTTGCCCACTGCCAAATTCTCTGAAATGCCTTTGGAGATGGCTTATGGTATGAGAAATGAACATTCAATTCAAGGGCAACAGCTCTGGCGGACATTCCTGCAGTCAGCATGCGAATTGCACGCTCCCTCAAAACTTGCAACATCTGTGGCATTGTGCTGTGTGATAAAACTGCACATTTTAGAGTGGCCTTTTATTGTGGCCAGCCTAAGGCACACCTGTGCCTTAGACCATGCTGTCTAATCAGCATCTTGATATGCCACACCTGTGAGGTAGATGGATTATCTCGGCAAAGGAGAAGTGCTCAATAACACAGATTTGCGAACAATATTTAAGAGAAATAGGCCTTTTTTGTACATAAAAAAGTCTTAGATCTTTGAGTTCAGCTCATGATAAATAGGGGCAAATACAAAAGTGTTGCGTTTATAGTTTTGCTCAGTATATATATATATATATATATATATATATATATATATATATATACTCCAAATAGAAGGTATCACATTTTTTTCTTTGCAATTTGTTTGTGTTTATTTCCAATTGAATTGCAAAAAAAATAATTCATGGTACTGTATCTCCTTTTTAGATTGTTTGTTAAAGTGGAGAACCCGACAAAACTGCAGTGTTTATCCTCATGACACAACACAGGAAGCACCTCCATGGTTAACAGAGGACAGAATTAAAATTAGACTTGAGGAACTTAACATTAATAAATCACCGGGACCAGATGGCTTGCATCCGAGGGTACTTAGGGAACTCAGTCAAGTGATTGCCAGACCGTTGTTCCTACTTTTTACAGATAGTCTACTGACTGGAATGGTACCAGCTGATTGGAGAAAAGCCAATGTAGCACCAATATTTAAAAAGGGCCCAAAATACATCCCTGGGAATTACAGACCAGTTAGCCTAACATCAATAGTATGTAAACTCTTGGAGGGGATGATAAGGGACTATATACAAGATTTTAGTAATAAGAACGGTATCATTAGCTGTAATCAGCATGGATTCATGAAGAATCGTTCTTGCCAAACCAATCTATTAACCTTCTATGAGGAGGTGAGTTGCCATCTAGATAAAGGAAGGCCCGTAGACGTGGTATATCTGGATTTTGCAAAAGCATTTGACACAGTTCCCCATAAACGTTTACTGTACAAAGTAAGGTCCGTTGGCATGGACCATAGGGTGAGTACATGGATTGAAAACTGGCTACAAGGGGGCAAGTTCAGAGGGTGGTGATAAATGGGGAGTACTCAGAATGGTCAGGGGTGGGTAGTGGGGTTCCCCAGGGTTCTGTGCTGGGACCAATCCTATTTAATTTGTTCATAAACGACCTGGAGGATGGGATAAACAGTTCAATCTCTGTATTTGCAGACGATACTAAGCCTAAGCAGGGCAATAACTTCTCCGCAGGATGTGGAAACCTTGCAAAAAGACCTGAACAAATTAATGGGGTGGGCGACTACATGGCAAATGAGGTTCAATGTAGAAAAATGTAAAATAATGCATTTGGGTGGCAAAAATATGAATGCAATCTATACACTGGGGGGAGAACCTCTGGAGGAATCTAGGATGGAAAAGGACCTGGGGGTCCTAGTAGATGATAGGCTCAGCAATGGCATGCAATGCCAAGCTGCTGCTAACAAAGCAAACAGAATATTGGCATGCATTAAAAAGGGGATCAACTCCAGAGATAAAACGATAATTCTCCCACTCTACAAGGCTCTGGTCCGGCCGCACCTGGAGTATGCTGTCCAGTTCTGGGCACCAGTCCTCAGGAAGGATGTACTGGAAATGGAGCGAGTACAAACAAGGGCAACAAAGCTAATAAAGGGTCTGGAGGATATTAGTTATGAGGAAAGGTTGCGAGCACTGAACGTATTCTCTCTGGAGAAGAGACGCTTGAGAGGGGATATGATTTCAATTTACAAATACTGTACTGGTGACCCCACAATAGGGATAAAACTTTTTCGCAGAAGAGAGTTTAATAAGACTCGTGGCCACTCATTACAATTAGAAGAAAAGAGGTTTAACCTTAAACTACGTAGAGGGTTCTTTACTGTAAGAGCGGCAAGGATGTGGAATTCCCTTCCACAGGTGGTGGTCTCAGCAGGGAGCATTGATAGCTTCAAGAAACTATTAAATAATCACCTGAATGACCGCAACATACAGGGATATACAATGTAATACTGACACATAATCACACATAGGTTGGACTTGATGGACTTGTGTCTTTTTTCAACCTCACCTACTATAAGTAATGGCACACAGTTTTGTTATTAACCTGCATGTAATTCACACTATTGTACTATAGTATATACTGTATATATAGTATGTTTGTGGATATAATATAAAACATGGGACACACAATGTGCAGTCACTGCTCCTATGTTGCCCGTGCAGCATACCCCTGTTGCCAGACCAATATGTTTAATCCCTCAGGATGAACTATCACGTTCAGGGATAATTAAATCACAATACTTTTGTTACAGATGGGAGAAAAGCTGGAGAGAGATTATGTTACGGCAGTCTTCTAAATGTAGGTAAAGTGACCCAGAAGTCCATTATGGTTTTGGTAGAGGTCTATGTCATTAATACACGGTGAGTCCAGAGATTTACAGATGGTAGATGGAGAACCATCAGAACATCAGATGGAAAACAGCTTCCTAGAAAACTATTATAAAGCAGAAATATAGCATTAGGCAAAATGGAAATTGGTATTTCACAGTTTTATTTGGAGAAAATATTTCAGCATTTCTATATCCATTTATAAAGTTGCTCTGAACTATTTCACTGCTAATTTTACATTTCATTATAAAAAATATTTACTGCAATTCAGGTTGTAGACATATTTTCCCAGTTGTAAAGACTATTTGATAAAAAAAAGTTTTGAGGAATTTTCAACAAAGTGAAAGCCGCAATCTTTTTTTTTTCTTTTGCATGTTTTGTGCATAAGACATGGAAACAAGGCTAAGTGACTAAACTGTGCACAAAAACATAGGATCTAGGGTGAAGAAAAAATGGCAATAGGTGCCCTGGACTGATGAATCAAAATGTAAAATATTTGGCTGTAGCAGGAGGCAGTTTGTTTGTGAAGGGCTGGAGAACAGTACAATAATAAGTATCTGCAGGCAACAGTGAAGCATGGTGGAGGTTCCTTGCAAGTTTTTTTGCAAATGGAGTTGGAGATTTGGTCGGGATCAGTGATTTCCTCAATGTTGAGAAATACAGGCAGCTTAGCATCATGCCATACAATCAGGGAGGTGTGTGACTGGCCCCAAATTTATTCTACAGCAGGACAACAACCCCAAACATAGAGCCAATGTCATTAGGAACTATCTTCAGTGTAAAGAAGGACGGAGAGTTCTGGAAGTGATGGTTTGGCCCCCACAGAGCCCTAATCGCTACATCATTGAGTTTGTCTGGGGTTACATGAAGAGACAGAAGAATTTGAGGCAACCTATATCCACAGAAGATCTGTGGTTAGTTCGCCAAGATGTTTGGAACAACCTACTTGCTGAGTTCCTTCAAAAGCTGTGTGCAAGTGTACCTAGAAGAATTGAGGTTTGAAAGTTTGGGGCTGCATTTCTACAAATGGAGTTGGAGATTTGGTCAGGATCAATGGTGTCCTCAATGCTGAGAAATACAGGCAGATATTGTATTTATCGGAGTATAACACGCACTCCAAGTTTAGGAGGGAATTTTAAGGAAAAAAACTTTTTAAGGAAAAAAACTTACATTTAAATGCCCATCAATGCAGCCTTATCAGTGTCCATCTGCAGCTTTGTCAGTGTCCATCAGTAGCCTTGTCAGATCATTTGCAGCCTTATCAGTGTCATTTGCATCCTTGTCATTGTCATTTGCAGCCTTGGCAGATCATTTGCAGCCTTTTTCGTGTCATTTGCATCCTTATCTGGAGCCTTGTCGGTTTAAATATGGCGCCGCTGCCGAGATACACAGAGTGGGTCTCGGCTCTTCTTGGCTCCGCTCGTAGTCCCGCTCAGTCCCGCCATTGGACCTGTGCTATGTCCATCACAGGGCGGGACAGGGCGGGACTGGGCGGGACTACGAGCGGAGCCGAGAAGAGCCGACATACATAGCCGAGTGTACTCTGTACTCTGCTAGGTTCAGCGAGCTCCGCTCACAGTCGCGCCCAGTCCCTATGTTATGTCCATCATAGGGCGTGACTGTGAGCAGAGCTAGCCGAGCCTAGCCGAGTACACTCGGCTATCTATGTATATCGTCGGCCGGCGATCGCTCCGCTCACAGTCAGCAGGGGGATCGCAGGGGATCAGCATATAACACGCACCCGCGATTTTCCCCTGATTTTAAGGGGAAAAAAGTGCGTGTTATACACCGGTAAATACGGTACTTATCCATCATGCCATACCACCAGGGAGGCGTATTGGCCCGAAATGTATTCTGCAGCAGGACAGAGATCCTAAAAATATAGCCAATGTCATTAAGAACTATCTTCAGCGTAAAGAAGAACAAGGAGTCCTGGATACGATGGTTTATCTGGGATTACATGAAGAGACAGAAGGATTTGAGGCAGCTTACATCCACAAAATATGTGTAGTTAGTTCTCCAAGATGTTTGGAACAACCTACCTGCCGAGTTCCTTCAAAAGTTCTGTGCAAGTGTACCTAGAGAAACTGAATATTAGAGGCTGTTTTGAAGGCAAAAGGTGGTCAGACCAATTATTGATTCTATTTGTTTTTTTCAGTCCATTTAATTTATTTTTCATTTTAATTTATGAAAATAAACTATTAACACTTCTATTTATAAAGGAATTCTTAATTTATAGCATTTTTTCACACCTGCCTAAAACTTTTGCAGAGTACTGTAACTTCCAAGGGAAGCTTAAAAAAAATGTGAATAATTCCTAATCTACTTTTGTTGCTGCTCGTATAATTCTACATTTGGTCAAATATACAGTATGTTGTTTTAAAATATGACTAATGCCGCGTACACACGAGCGGAATTTCCGTCAGAAAAATCTTGGATGGTTTTTCTGACAGAATTCCGCTCACGCTTGCCTTGCATACACGCGGTCACACAAAAGTTCTCTGAACTTTCGACTGTCAAGAACGCAGTGACGTACAACACTACGATGAGCCGGGAAAATTAAGTTCAATGCTTCCGAGCATGCGTCGAATTGTTTCCGAGCATGTGTGATTTTTTGCGCGTCCGAATTGCTTACAGACGAACGCCTTTTCGGATAGGAACTTTTTCTGACCGAAAAATAGAGAACCTGCTCTCAATCTTTTGCATGGTCAGAATTTACCAAAAGCTCACAACCGACTTTTTGCTGGCAGAATTTCTGATCGTGTGTACGTGGCATAACAAGCAAAAGAGAAAGTGAATGGGACAAGGGACACGATAATGCACTGCAGAGCCGAGAAGAGAACTGTTTGTGTCAGAAGTGTAATTGTGATATTTGATGCATCTGTTACATACATATAATGACTCCAGTGTAATGATCTTCTTGGAAAAATCTCCATTAGCAGCCTTTCAAAACACCTTAGACAAGAGGCACAACACTTTGTTTTATCATTGACTAACTCATTGATTGCCAAACACATTCTCCCTGCTTGCTTCATGAAAAATGTATTTACAGAGCATGTCCAGGGAATTGCATATAGACAAAACACGTAAGCTACATAAATACATTACAGGTACCATAACTTAAGCACTTAAGGACCGAGCCTCTTTCTGAGATTTGTTGTTTACAAGTTAAAAACATTTTTTTTTGCTAGAAAATTACTTAGAACCCCCAAACATTATACATTTTTTTCTAACACCCTAGAGAATAAAATGGCAGTCGTTGCAATACTTTACAAGTGCACTTTTTTAAAAAAAAATACACTTTTTTTGAATTAAAAAATAAGACGACAGTAAAGTTAGCACAATTTGTTTTTATATCGTGAAAGATAATGTTATGCCAAGTAAATTGATACCCAACATGTCACGCTTCAAAATTGCGCTCGCTTGTGGAATGGCGACAAACTTTTACCCTTAAAAATCTCCATAGGCGACATTTAAAAAATTCTACAGGTTGCATGTTTTGAGTTACAGAGGAGGTCTAGGGCTAGAATTATTGCTCTCACTCTACCGATCGTAGCGATACCTCACATGTGTGGTTTGAACACCGTTTTCATATGCGGGCGCTACTCACGTATGCGTTCACTTCTGCACATGAGCTTGTCGGGACGGGACACGTTTAAAATGTTTTATTTTTTTCTTATTTATTTTACTTTTTCTTATTTATTTTTACACTGTTCTTTAAAAAATAAAAATTGTGTCACTTTTATTCCTATAACAAGGAATGTAAACATCCTTTGTAATAGGAAAAAAGCATGACAGGACCTCTTAAATATGAGACTAGGATTCAAAAAAGACCTCAGATCTCATATTTACACTAAAATGCAAAAAAAAAAAAATGGCCCTTTAAGAGCTATGGGTGGAAGTGATGTTTTGACGTCGCTTCCGCCCTGCAATGATATGGAAACGGGTAGGGGCCATTTTCCCCTCACTCGTCTCCATGTCACACAAGGGGCAACATCCGCTCGCCTCTGCCTCTGCCGACGGCTCCGGTAAACGGTGGAGGGCACACAGAGACCACTTTTATCTTGATGCGGACCACCTGCTGAAGAAGAGGATACCGGGCTTATGGCAGCTAGCTGCTGCCATAACAACAATATCCCTCTTCAAAGTACCGACGTATAACATATAATCACCCTGTGTGGCGCAGATGCCCCCTATTTAGACCCCTGATATTTCACCAAAGCCCCTAAAAAAAAAATAATTGTAAAAAAATATAAAAAATGAAATAATAAATATAAAAACTACTGACACTATCCACTGTCCTACTGACGCCAATCCCTGCTCTACTGACACCGTCCATTGCTCACGCTTGAATCTTTTATAATTATTTTAACTATGTGTATGTAGGAATGTTTTAAAGTTTTAAATTATAGTGTATACTTACATTTTTGGCATGAAAATATTGCATATGACAAATTTATTCTCCCACCAGCAGATGGAGCTCAAGGCTCCTTATCAAATGTTTACCTGTATCTTCTTAGCCTCTATTTACTAAAATTGGAGTGGGCAAAATTTGGTGCAGCTGTGCATGGTAGCCAATCAGCTTCTAACTTCAGCTTGTTCAATTAAAGTGTTATTAAAGCATCCTTTTTTACATTTTTTATTACAAACATGTTATACTTACCTGCTCTGTGTAATGGTTTTGCACAGAGCAGCTCTGATCTTCTTCTTTTCAAGTCCTCCGTCTCTTTTCCTGGCTCCTCCCCCTTGAGCAGAGCTCCCAGAGAAAGAAATTTGCCCTGGGTGCACTGCTATGTGCTTGCTCCCGAGCTGCTGCTCTATGCATCCATAAGACACATAGAGTCACGGCTCAGCCCCACCCCCCCATTCTCACCTCTTTGGCTCACTGGCTGTGATGGACAGCAGTGGAAACCAATGGGCTCCCACTGCTGTCTCAGCCAATGAGGAGGGAGAGTCCCAGGACAGCCGAGGCTATCGTGAACATCGCTGGATCGGAGAGAGCTCAGGCAAGGATATGGGGGACTGGAGGGGGGAACTGCTGCACACAGACGGTTTTTTATCTTCATGCATAGAATGTATGAAGGTAAAAAATCTTCAGCCTTTAGGACCACTTTAAGATTAGGCTAAAAACATAGAAGCTGATTGATTTCTATGCACAGCTGCACCAGATTTTGTGCTCTCCAGTTTTAGTAAATCAACCCCACTGTTTTGAAAAATAAAATGTTTTTAGAGTGCAATTACACAAGCTCCAGTTTACACACACCCTGCCTGTCTGGATGGAGAAAGAAAGAAAGAAAGAAAGAAAGAAAGAAAGAAAGAAAGAAAGAAAGAAAGAAAGAAAGAAAGAAAGAAAGAAAGAAAGAAAGAAAGAAAGAAAGAAAGAAGGACAGTGAGAGAAAGTTTGAAGACAGCTTATGCCCAAAATGCTCTGTAAATTCTGAGCTTTAAAGAGGAAGAAACCCTGGTGCGTTTTTCTTCCTTTATTCTCCCCTGCAAAGTAAAGGTATCATGTGCTAGTATGCATCGCATACTAGCACATTACGTGACACCTGCAAACAAAGCCTGCGTCGTTCCCGCTGGAGGCCGCATCCATCTTCGTCCGTCTTCCTGCGTGCGTGACGTCACTCCCGGTCACGGCATACGCTCCTGAAGAAACAGCACGGGTGGCAGTTCCTTCAGAGCACATGCGTCGATGACACCATCGGCGCAGCATACAGTAAATATCTCCTAAACGTGCGCCGTATTCTAGGCTTACCTATAGTACAACTTACACAGGGAGGTTTACAACCTCTTTAAGGGTACATATTAAATGTTCATTTTGTAAAACAAAAGCTTTATATTCTTTTCTATTCTATTGTTTTTTAATTCTATTCTTTTCTTTTCTATTATAGTCTATTCTATTCTATTTTTCTCCATTCTATTCTTTTCTATTCTATTCTTTTCTTATGTATTCGAATTCAAATTTATTCTATTTGAAACTTGAGTTTCAGAAGATGGTTATATTCTTTCTATTTTATTCTATTCTATTTATTTAGATTCTATTCTATTCTTTTATTTTCTATTCTATTTTGTTCTGTTTTACTCTATTATATTCTATTCTTTTATTTTCTGTTATATTCTTTTCTATTCTATTCCTTTATTTTCTATTCTATTTTATTCTCTTTGGAAATTGGAAAACAAATTGAAAACTATTTGAATTCGAAAACCATTCGAATCGATTTTATATCAAAATTTTTTTCATTATTTTGCATTTGTTTAAATTCGGTACTATTGTAATTCAGAAATCCGGATAAACCCAAGTTTTCTGAAAAATGAAAAATTTGTCTGGATTTAAATTCGGATAGAAAAGAACTGGGCATATCTAATGTCTGGCAGGAGGTGGTCAACAGGGCCACACACTGAGCCAATTTTGAGATTTTTACAATGAAGGTCAAGCTTTACCTAAACAAAACAACAGCAGACACTACTTGCTTTGAGACCCCCACCCCCTTTTTTTTTTTTAGAACCTTACAATGATAAAAATGATAAAAGCTAGCTTGGCTAGAAGTAGAGAGGCAAAAAAAACACACCCATTGCCCTCACCGACCAATTAAAATCTCAGCTGGAGGCCTCTGATTCATTTACATTTGTTTGATACTTTCAGCTTGAGCTGTTCAGTTCTGCAAACAACAGGATTTTTTAACAGAAATGCAAAAATAAAGAGGTAAAAAAAATGTTCAAAAGGAGCCTAAAGCTCCAATATTTCACATTTACCTGACTAGAAAATAAATTTAAAAAATTGCATTTTTTTCTATTGAGTGAATGGATAATTGAAGTCAATGGAGCTTCATCTCATTCGCTAAGCTCTGGGCCAAATTCCCTTACACAATGCAACTTCTCTTGTAAAGTGAACAGCCTGTTTGCCTCTAAGAGCAGCCAGAAGGCAGTAAAAGAAGGCAGTTGATCCATGGTTTTACCACTCCCCAACTGTCCACCTACACAAAGACATGCAGCCGCTCAGGGCTATACACATGTCACGCCTTTGGCAAATTTATAAATCCTCTATTTCATTCAGCGGACAGTACCGCCATCCAAGCATGAATCATTGATGGGGTCACTTCGCAACTGTCCCGCAACAGGTTTGCACATGTTTGCGGTATGGTGGTTTTCCCTTTTTAGGGTTCAAACAGATGGTGAGAAGGCAACATTGGCTTCCTGTCAACCACCCTCAAAATAGAGATCCACTGCAGATTGCTTTTTAGAGAGGGCTGCCGCATTTGAGAATAAGTCCTAACCAGTACTGAAGTAGTAGTAGTTTAAATCTTATAAGAGAACGTCAGTCTTTGGTGAACAGGTAGCAACAATCCTATTCACTATTTTTGGTATCTGACACCCACAACAGTAAAATCAGTGTGTATATGTAGTAAAGAATGCTTGTTATACTCACTGTGGAACCTAAGGGGTTAATCCTCTGCATTGTGTAAAAAGGCTGTTTGATCCTGTCTTCTCTGTTCCTCCCCTTCTTCAAGTCCCCAATCCATCACCTGATAGTACAGAGCTAGGGGACAAGCTGCACTATTTCTTGGGTGGACCCACATGATTGCAGCAAACTAGACTGATGGGTTATTAAAACTGAGTTTTGCGCCGGTAACACATCTTTTTGGACAAGCTGCACATGCTCACTTTGGTGTGTATTGCTAGAGAGCTTTTTTCTACTTGGGAGAGTGCATGTGATCAGCTCAGGGCCAATCAGCACTGTCCAGACAGAGAGTCAAGGGTCCTGCATCCTGATAGGATAATACTCATGGGCAGCCTGTCCATTAGGGGCATGAATCTATCCATGGCTGCCGCGGCCACCCCCTATTCATGCGTCTGGACCCTTTCAGGGCACTGGGTGCATGAATTACATCGGCCAGTTTTTTTTCTAAGCACCTGATTAGAGCCAGAGGCTCTAATAAGCTTCAAAATAGGGTGGCCTCGGGTCGTAGAGGATGAGTCGGGAGCAGACCCAGGTGTGTTGCAACAACGAATGTGTTGCAACACTGATCCTCTTCCCGGCCAATCAGTAAGCGAGTCTGATACCCGTCACCCGATTGGCTGAAAGGACAGGAGATCCTATTGGATGTCTAGGA
This sequence comes from Aquarana catesbeiana, assembly GCF_042186555.1. Classification (NCBI taxonomy): domain Eukaryota; kingdom Metazoa; phylum Chordata; class Amphibia; order Anura; family Ranidae; genus Aquarana; species Aquarana catesbeiana. The sequence goes on from NC_133328.1 coordinate 74,254,408, forward strand.
GGAGGAGAGGAGACGCACAGTGGAAGCGAGGAGGATCCTGGGTGCCCGATCCCCGCTGCTGCTCCTCAGATGCCCGCTGATGTCTGCCGCCTAGATGGGGTAAGTGCCGGTGGACCGACCGGTGGACAGCGGGAGGGGGTTGAGTTGCCGCGTGAGGGGGGGGTTCGGTTGTTTGCCGCCCCCCTAAACAAAAAACCACCAGCCCCCCCACTGACAATAATGGGAGAATGAAAACTCCTATTACAAGCTTTAACCGGACACTGATAGACGTCACAAAACTGCTATATACTGCTAATGAGAAAAGGTATTTAGCAATTTATATTTACTAAAATAATTGCATTTCCATGTTCTGTGTACTGTGGGAGACCAGATATAGTGAATGCAGGCTCCTGGGTTTAGTAACACTTTAATGCCCCGTACACACGGTCGGATTTTCCGACGGAAAATGTGTGATAGGACCTTGTTGTCGGAAATTCCGACCGTGTGTAGGCTCCATCACACATTTTCCATCGGATTTTCCGACACACAAAGTTTGAGAGCAGGATATAAAATTTTCCGACAACAAAATCCGTTGTCGGAAATTCTGATCGTGTGTACACAAATCCGACGGACAAAGTGCCACGCATGCTCAGAATAAATAAAGAGATTAAAGCTATTGGCCACTGCCCCGTTTATAGCCCCGACGTACGTGTTTTACGTCACCGCGTTCAGAACGATCGGATTTTCCGACAACTTTGTGTGACCGTGTGTATGCAAGACAAGTTTGAGCCAACATCTGTCGGAAAAAATCCTAGGATTTTGTTGTCGGAATGTCCGAACAAAGTCCGACCGCGTGTACGGGGCATAAGTCTATTAACCAGAACAAATAAAACTTACTTCAACAACATTTAATGGCATTAAAATGAGACATGTTCTATGTAGTTGTCAGTTGACCATCTTTCCTTTAAATAAATAATATTTCTTTGCTTTAAATAATGTAAATATTATTTCAATATTATTAAATATTGAACTGAGGATGACAGGGCCGGTGGATTTGCCACAGTGATGCCTGAGGTTTGATGCGATCCAGTGACAGTGAATAACATAGGAGACAAATGCAGATGGCTAATTATCTAATGCCGCGTACACACGGTCGGACTTTTCGTCTACAAAAGTCCGACAGCCTGTCCGACAGACTTCCGACGTACCTTCGGCGGACTTGCGGCAGACTTTGTTACGAACGGACTTGCGCACACACGACCACACAAAAGTACGACAGCCTAGTACGCGGTGACGTACACCAAGTCCGACGAGACTATAAAACGGAAGTTCAATAGCCCGTACGACACCCTTTGGGCTCCTTCTGCTAATCTCGTGTTTATCTCGTGTTAGTAGAAGTTTGGTGAGAGACGATTCGCGCTTGTGAGACTCGTATTTTTCAGTTCGTTTTAACTGTTGTTCAGTCTGTGCTTGTGAGGTTTGTATCTGCTTTTCAGTGCGTTTGGTCAGTTGGCATTGAGAAATCTTTGTTTTATTGGCCGCTCGTTCCTGATTTTCAGGTCGTTCTTCACAGGCCTTGCTGTTCTTCAGTGCGTTCTGTTTAGTGCGTTCTGACCAGCCGACCGTTTTGAAGCCATGTTACCTGTACGTACTCGTCGTAGAGCTCGTGCATTGTATGTGCTTGGTGCTGTAGTTTATTCTTCAGCCCAAGACCAGTCCATGAACAGGGCGAGGAGGAGTTCATGGACCAAGAATTGGTTGCTTCAGCGTGACCAGTTCTGTCACATGCCTTTGCTCCGTGAGATCCGTGAGAATAATCCTGAGGATTTCAGGAACTTTCTCCGGATGACGGACCCCGTTTTTGACCGTTTGTTGGCTTTGCTGACCCCCTATATCAGCAGGCAGGATACCTGCATGAGGCAAGCCATCACTCCGGAGCAGAGGCTGGTCGCTACCTTGCGGTATTTGGCCACAGGGAGAAGCCTGCAGGACCTTAAGTTCTCGACAGGCATCTCCCCCCAGGCTCTGGGGATCATTATCCCAGAGACCTGTTCTGCCATCATACAGGTCCTGCAGAAGGACTATATTAAGGTAAGATATTTTTCTTTTATTAGCATCACATGTTCTTTTATGTAATCTTTGATAATATAATGTATTTCTTGCTTCAAACACTACTTACCATCATTGCAATATAGTGTGAATGTCCCCTTTTTATCCTCACACATGCTGGATTTTTTTCCTGTTATTTTTTGTCATGCATGTATATTTTCCTTCAATAACCTTCCCAGCATGAAGTGATGGGAACATATCCACCTAGTCTACTCATTTGGAATGTATTTTGTTTGAGTGTATTTAGTTTGCTGCTAATGAGCAATTATCTAGATTTCACAACCCCCCCCCCCCCCCACCTAAACTCACTCCAAATAGTTTGCTGCTAATGAGCAATTATCTAGATTTCACAACCCCCCCCCCCCCCCCACCTAAACTCACTCCAAATAGTTTGCTGCTAATGAGCAATTATCTAGATTTCACAACCCCCCCCCCCCCCCCACCTAAACTCACTCCAAATAGTTTGCTGCTAATGAGCAATTATCTAGATTTCACAACCCCCCCACCCCCACCCTCGTTAAAATTTGCTGGAATGTTCTGTGGTGTTGATTTGTCTAAAGCAAATATATGTGGCACTTTGCAAAATGCATGTGCACTCTACAAGTGCATTTGTTCCAGTGCTTTAGTAAATGAGCAGAAGCTCTGCTGATTTCCATCATCAAATCATATGCAAGCCTCAAAGTGTTTTCATTAATTGCCCTTGCATGTGATTGTGTACTCCTTGCAACATGAATGCCTTTTTACATTACCTCATTTACTGTAAGCTGGTTAGCAACTGCACCTGCAGAGTGCGACAACTGCAGTCTTGTAGCCTTTTTAGTCCCTAAATTCCTGCGTGTCCTAAAAGTAATTTTTTTTAGGGATTTCACAACCCCCTAAAATGTAATCAATGTTCCATCAGAGGGGGTGAGCAATCTGATAAGTGTGCCTTTCCATATTAGTTATTCCAGAAGAATTAAATTATTGAATGTTATACTGATGCTGGGGAATAATGTTTTTAATTGTCTAATTTTCTTGCAATGTTAGCTTACAAATTAATTGATTTTGGTTTTCTTTTTTGATTTCCCAGTTTCCTTCAACGCCACAGGAATGGCAGACTGTGGCATCCCATTTTGCCAGCCGTTGGGACTTTCCCAATTGTGGAGGGGCTATAGATGGGAAACATGTCCACATTGTGCCACCACCCCATTCGGGGTCATATTATTTTAATTATAAGGGGTTCCACAGTATTGTTTTAATGGCGGTGGTGTCGGCACACTATGATTTTTTATATGTGGACGTGGGGAAGAATGGCCGGATGTCGGATGGAGGAGTATTTGCCCAGACGGAGTTCTGCCAGCGTCTCCAGAGTGGTGGCCTGGGATTGCCACCTGATGAGGATAACGTGGAAGGACTCCCCTTTGTCTTCATTGCCGATGAAGCCTTCGCTCTCAGCAAGCACCTCATGAGGCCATTCCCCCAAAGAACACTCACCCCGGAGAGGAGGGTTTTTAATTACCGGCTGGCCAGAGCTAGAAGAGTGGTTGAGAATGCGTTTGGAATTCTGGCCAGCCGGTTCCGCCTGTTTCAAACAGCCATTAATTTGGCGGAATACAAACTTAATTTTATCATTTTATCGTGCTGCATTCTGCACAACTTTTTAAATAAGCATGCTCCAAATTATATAGGCACAGTTGGGCCTGAGGCCGGACAAATAGAAGCCAACCTTACAGGCCTGGATACTGTCCGTACTGGCTTGGCCCCCCAAAGTGCCCGTCAAGTTAGACAGCAATATGTTAATTATTTTATGGGTAGGGGGGCCATTGCAATGGGCCAGGATATATAATTTTTGCCAATAAAAAAATTATTGATGAAATCTTGCATTATATTTATTGCTTGCCTTTCTTTTGGGCTGTCTCCTAGGTTATGGTCGAGCAGTTGTAGTGCCAACTGTATTGTAATTTTAAATGTCTAAATAAGCTCCATTGCCACTGTAAACAACTTTTTTACAATTATAACTAAAATGATACTGAGCCTTGAAATAACAAACCACACATTTATTTAATTCCTATAAGGAGATGTTTTTATTAATGGTTGTTATGCATTCAGTTCTGCATTTAGTATAAAATGTTCATTGACAAAAATAGAATGATATCTTAATAATGTAGCAAAATATAATTATATCTAAATATTTATACCTAAATCCACAAAAAATTATTTTTGGCTTTTTGATTTTCACAAACAGGCTTTTTTTTTGGTTTTGGGAAAATCAAGTTTTGTTTTGTGTTTTTTTTTTTTTTTGGTTTTTAAAGCAATTTTTGTGTTTATGTTTTTATTTTTTTAGCAAGTTATTTTTGTTTTTATTATTTTTTTTGAATAAAGTTTGTCTATTTTTGTTTTTTTGGTTTTTTTAAAATCAAGTGTTTTTTAATTTTTTTTTTTTTTTTTAATCATGTTTTTTATTTTTTTTTGGTTTTTTAAAATCAATTTTTTTTTTTTTTTGTTTTTTTAAAATCAAGTTTTTTCTTTTTTTTGTTTTTTTAAAATCAAGTTTTTTCTTTTTTTTGTTTTTTTAAAATCAAGTTTTTTCTTTTTTTTGTTTTTTTAAAATCAAGTTTTTTCTTTTTTTTGTTTTTTTTAAATCAAGTTTTTTCTTTTTTTTGTTTTTTTAAAATCAAGTTTTTTCTTTTTTTTGTTTTTTTAAAATCAAGTTTTTTCTTTTTTTT